>NW_028186801.1:3592114-3858033 GCF_003343005.1 Rhea americana | reverse complement strand
CCGGCTTCGTGGCCGCCTCGCGCCCGCCGCCCCTCGCCCAGCTTCATGGCCGCCTCGTGCCCGCCGCCCCTCGCCCGGCTTCGTGGCCGCCTCGCGTCGCACATGCCGTGCCTTGTGCCTGCCTCCCGCCTCGTCGGGTGTTCGCCTCGCCTTGAGCCCACCTCATCTCGCCCGCACGCTGGCCTCATGCCGGCACCATCTCCCAGCCGCCCGCCGCTAGCCTGTGCCGTCCCCGGACGGGCGCTTCGCCTCTGCGTCCCCACCGCTCGCCTCTCTGCTGCCTCGCTTCCCCCTCTGTGGCTAACGGGCTGCGCAAGCCCCTCTAGGTCGGGGGCTCCCTCAGGAGGACCTCGAGGCCGTGAGGGGCTGGCTGGAGTCCACCAAGACCTCCATCCTCTCAGGGCGATGTGCAGCCAGGAGGCACCTGGCAGAGCCTGTCGCGGAGCTGCTTCCCGCAGCCCCACGCACCGGCGGCGGAGCAGCCCGCACGTGCCAACGGCAGCTCGTACGCCGGCGGCCGGGTAATCTCGGCTTTGGGGTTCTGCATCCAGTCCCGCCCTTGAAACAATCTCCGTCCTAGTGCCCTGAATAACTCCCAGCCTAAAGCCACACTCCTCTGAAAGCGCGAGAGCCGCCGCGTTTTCGGACGACGCAGAACGAGCTGAGCGCAGCTCCAAATTTGGAAACAGCCGCAGCACTGCGCTCCATTTCTGTCATGTACACCCGTTTCCCTTTACTCAGGCTTCAGCCTTATAAAACTCCTGTGTATTTGTACTGGGGAGGAAGAAGAAACATGACTAAAATTCAGACCTTCAGATGTCCAGGTAGACAAAAACTTAGCGGTTAGTGGCTAAGTTTGTGATTGCTTAAGGGGGGAGGAATATGACATTTATTGTCTTCACACAGGAATGTGGCACATTTCTGTGCTGTTCTGGACTGTGCGGTGCACAAAGGATTTCAACTTTGAAAAGCAGCACCTCGACCAAATTCATCAGCGTCCCTGTTTCGTTTTTGTCCCATTTTGATATTCAGGGAGAAAAAGATGCTGTGGTTTAAAAATGTTACTCTGCCCTTTAGGGGAACAGCTACTATAGGATTTTTCTGGGCAGCAAACCGTCAAGGATACAAATACCCGAAAAGCCTTAGCTCTCATTCCTCCGTTCGGGGAGCAGAGTGTTGTCCAGCACCTGCAGAAAGCTGCATTTATCTCAGAGGAGCTCCGTGCCTGGTCCTAATGTCATGGCAAAGGAAGTGCTGGGCTTTAACCTGCAAGGGCTCGTGGGGATTTTTAAATTTATGACTAATAACCTGAAGTGATGATACAAATATGTACTGATTATCAGTTAATCCTCAAGGCCATTACAAGACCAGATCCCCCTTGTAGCAGATATTTTACTTACTTCTGACAGAAGGAGGGACCTTGTCCTAATGAGCTATTACAATGATAAACAAACTGTTGGTGGAAAACACAGGGTATGTGTAGTAGCCATGAATTGGGACTAAAATGATACTGGGGTCTTGTGATCAAGATGAGAGATTTTTATAGCATAGTATCATCTTTAGATGATTGTACTTTCTGGATCTGATGGCATAGACCACATCAGCATTTCCCCAGCACAGGAGGACAGCAAATTTGAAGGCTTGTCAGGATGTTTGGTTTGCTTCAGATCCCTCTCCAAACATGAGAATATTCAGTCACCTGCCTTTTCTTGGGAAGTAGAACTCACATTATAGGGATTTTTGAAAACATGTCCATAATCTGAACTTGCGGAAAATACATAATTTAGATAAGGAGGTGCAAATTAAATAGATGTAATACAAGAATGAAGAAAAATCAGTGCAAATAACAAAATTCAGGAAAGAAATTTGACTTAGTGTGAGTGCAAGCTAAAGCTTCTTGGAAATACTTTGTCTGTCTTTTCCAGCTAACATAAGCTAATGTGTGGAGAAAAAAGTAGATTGTTGCTTCTCACCATTGTCTATTATTTAGAAGTTCCTGCTTTATTACTGTTATTTCTTCCATCATAAAAATCTTTAAAACTACCCTGTTACAGTTACATTAGTAGGAAAGTACTGGTTTATGGGTTTTAAGACTTCCTTCTGTACATTAACCAGCACAGTGTTGCTGTAAGGGTAAGATCTGCTGCAGATGTCTACGCCAGCACTGGAATAAAACAGGAGGGGTTCATCATTCAGTGGTGGCAACGTATTTATATAAAATAGTCAACATTATACGAGTAATTATTTCCACATTGGTATTGAATAAATGAACTTTTAGCAAGTAGGCAATCATAGCCTTTAACATTGGCTGATCTCTGTGGCAAGCCAAGAAACTAATTAAAAAAGAAAAAAAAAAGAACTGGAAGTGGGTTTTGGGAGTGGCCGGACATGTCTCTAATAGCAGGCTCCAAAGTCTCTTTCAGACACTTTCCCAAGGCTTCCTGACTTTTTTTTTAACACCAACCTCTCTCTCTGTCTCTCTAATCAAGAGGAAATGGGCTTTGCATAGCTTTTGTCATGTCTTGAAAGTGCAAGCTGCAGTTTTACTTGAAATCCAAGGCTGCTCTAAACTAAACATTTTATTTGATTGAAGTGCCACCATTGTCCCCCCCCCCAAAAAAAAAGGGGGGGGGGAGGGGAATGCTCTCAGCCAAGTAACTTCAAGGCTTTAATTCTACAAACACGAGGACCTGGCCTGGCCATATGCAGTTCATAGGAGGTATTGTCTTCCTAACAACAACACTCAGCACTTAGCACTATGTGTTTTCGAAGTATTGTGTTAATCTCAATTAATCTTCTAAACATCCCTGCTAGCTTGACAAATTTTTTTAAAACTTTGTTCTAAAGATAGGGAAACTGAAAGATAGAGGCCAAAAATTGTAAGCTTGCATGTCTAAAATGGGATAGACAGATTCAAATGGCTGGCGGGATGCTCCAAGGTTCAGACACTCATGAATATTGTTTTTGTGGTGATGCCTACCATGCTTATCTTCAGGAACCGGTTTTGAAAGCCTTGACTAAGTAACTTGCTCAACTCTAAATCATGTGAATCAGTAGATGAACTGGGGTAGGAACAGAGGTAGCTCTCAGTTCAGACACTGCTCTGGCACTGGTGAGGCTGTTTAGTAGCAGTGCTGGAGGCAGTTCGGGTAACACTGGCTTTTGTAGGATGTTTCCAGTTGCAGGAGAGTGCGGGAGTTATGCACATGAACAGAGGGCATGGTGAAATTAGTTCAGGCTGCCTGCGCCAAGCCAGAATAATCATATTCTAATGCAGAACCATCCATCAGCTCTTGAACAAGGTGCAGCGTGTCTGTCATCAGCTCAGTCCCTTTTGGTCAGCACTGGGATAGCAGTGGCAGGTTCCATAAACCTTCGAGTTGGTTATTTGGGTCAACACAGCCTCCTTTTCCCCTTTCTGAGCCAGGCCGCAGCGATGTTGTTCATACCAGGTTGTACTGGATTTCCTTAGGGTAACCAAGGGTATGTAGCAGCTCCCCTTAAAGTCCACAATCCTCCCAAATGCAAAACGTATTTCTTAGTCTCATTCACAGTAACACCGACAGCCAAAGTAATGACTAAGACAACGTATTTGCCTACGCCCGTATTTTGAGCACAGTGTGGTCTCCTTGACAAGAAGCCACACACAAGTTAGGGGCTTTCAATTCTAAATCTGTCCCCTAAACGAGGTCATAAAATATCCTGTGTTTCTTAAAGCATCGTTAAAGCTAGACCCTCACTCATGCAACAAGCCCGTGGCAGACACTAAGACACTGGGAGCAGATTCGCAGGCTCCCGTGTCTCCAGCAAGACCCACGATCTTCCTACCACACCTCACATATCCTGAACGTTTCCCCTCTTAGGTCAGAGAGTTTTCACAACGCGCCGTGTGTGCCACTACTATACTGTAGAGCACAGGCAGAATTTTTCTGCAGCCGTACTCTCAGCAGAGGGCATTATCAGAACCAGCAAAGTATCCAATTAAAATAAAGAACAAAGCTCAATTCTCTAGGTTTTTTCTAATTCACCAAACGCCCACCTGTAGTAGCTATCAGGCTCCACAGAGTGGAGCAGGCTTAATATAAATCAATCAATAATTCCTCTGCCTTACCTCCTCTGTAGTGCTGGCGTATGGGAGAATAGTTGTCAGAATCCAGGGTTTCTCTGTTACTGCAGATTTCAAGTCAAAATAAAGATTTTCAATGACATTTTTACTGAAGTGTTCAGTTACATTTCTGATGATCGTCTGTGTGCTATTCTTAAGCAGACTTCCAGGCCTAGATGTAATAGCATTAAAAGGGGGGGACGTAGGTGTTGTACTCCATACAGAAGTTTCTGCATCTTGAAGATCTAAGACAAATAAAGGAAAATAATTGAAATCACCTTTACTTTTTTATCGTCAGTTCTTTAGATGCTAATAAATGTGGCTGATATGACTCTTAAGTACTTTAAGTGCACCCTTGAGTTCTCTAATTTTTATTTTCAGTGCAAACAGGTATTTTATATCAAGATCAAACTTTCTGTAAAGCAAAAGCATAAAAAAAGATTTCCCTGACCATTCAGACCATTTGTTTTAAATGTATTTCATCGCTGATTTTGAAATTAAGAGAAAGGATAGCACAATGTTTTAGCTCGTAGCTTTTTCACTTTCTTGAATCTATCCAGTAGCATACAATTTCAGCATTCTATGGTCAAAAAAACCCACCCTACTTGTAAGAGCCATGGCCAGATTCTCGTCTCCCTTTTGTTGGTACAAGTGCAATATTATTTTATTCAAATTAAAGAAGTTCCTTGTGTCCACATGGGACATTCCTCTCACATTTTTTAAAGTAGTTCCATGCAGACACCATGCTAATGCTTGGCTGATGCGTTTCCAAGGTTCAGCTAACAATCATATCAGTTAGCTGAAGTGTCTGCAAACTTAACTGTGGATTTGCTTTTTTAGTCACGTATCCTTCAGAGAACGCCAAAGTTGCAATTAGAGTGCAGGAAAGATTTTACTATACATTTTTCCTCCACATTTTCATGGCTCTTCCTCCCCATTGGTATGCATTTAATATCCTTTCTTTGTGGCTGTGAGGGCAGGGTTCAAGCTGTGGTGGCCTCTACATCTGGTAGCATCACATTTCAGCTAAGCAATTGGAATTGCTCACTGGCCCCTTCTCACAAAACACTGCCCTGCCATTGCTGGAGCACAGCTAGTGTGTATTGGCTCACAGCCCAAGATAGTTTGTCTGTCCTTGAACTGGGGTCTCCGGCATGACAGAGCCTTGTTTTGCTGCTGAGCCACTGGGCTGGTTGCCATTTGTAACAATTTTAGCTCACAAGTCCTCTAAAAAAAACCTGTAATGACTGGGTTAAATTGCAGCAGAAGCTTCCAAATGTAATTACGTGGCATGCAGTTATGATGCCTTAGCTGGCCAACCTGTGATTACTTCTTACCCAAAGGATCAGTGGGTGAACTTCCATGAAGTCAGTGTTATCTTTTTTTTTTTTTTTTTGTATATGTATAAATATATACATTAATGTGTTTATTTAGTGAAACTTACAGTACTCTCATTTCCATCCAGAAATAAAAATGAGATATTAAGCCCTTGTAAGTGACACGTTCATGCAAGCATTTCCTGCTCTCAACAGCACAGTGTGTTCACCTGGTATGCAGCTTTGGGTCCTCTTGAAAAAGACTTGTTTGCAAAGGGGATGTTACTCACATTAAACATTTCCCTTCCTTTAATCTAACTTTGCTTTTCTGGGGATAAAAATGTCCAACTGTGCATTTCATTATAAAAAATGATCAATTTTTTTTGGCAAATTAAAGCACGAAAACAATACTAGGGATCTAATTCTGCCCTCTCTTACATCACTGTAAAAGATATTGCCTGACCCCCAAGTCTGCTCCAACACTGCACAACCAGTTATGGTTATGCTGCAGCAGTATTTGCAGACTCCCCTGCAGTGTGCTGCCTGTTGCACAAAGTCTGCGGCGGTGCTACCTCACACACCTTCACAGCCACCATCAAAAGGAAGAGAAAGACTCTAGTGAGGCAGCCTTATGCTCCAGCTGTCATCAGCTGCTCAAGTAAACCCTTTAGCTAACACAAACCTGGACTCATTTGCTCTAGATTGCATGCAAGTCACTATTTCTAGGGATCTCCTCTAGTTGGGTGTCTCAAAGTCTGCAGTAGCCACCTAGAAATGCTGGCCACAAAGACATGGACAGAATTTAGGCTGCTGGCTTTGTGCCTCTCAGAGATGTCCAAGTCCAGCAGGGAGCAGGTTACTGTTGGAAACACAGCTAAAAAAAAAGTACACCTGGGTGGTCAGCAGCCATTTAGGAAAAAAGGCCATTCCATTAGGTGCCTAAATATAGATTTACACACCCAATCTAAAAAAACATATAAAAAAAATCTTGGCTTTATTTACAGACAAATAGCAGCGATTCCAACAGGAAGACGTTTGCATTCCAGTACCAATTGTGTTTTAGGAAAGCTGCTACTCCATAAAAGGGAATCTGGGGCTGCCAGCGACATTGCTGGGACTCTGCAGCCAGGGGGTAGCCAGTGTTCTTGGTGCAGGAGCTGTCTCCACTGGAAACGTACTCAGCAATCTTCTCCCAGCACTAGCAGATGTTATGACGGAGCACTCACAGTACAACCTAACAGCTCTTGTCAAGCTCAGTGCTACCCCAGTTTCCAGCCAAAGGATCTTTCCAGCCAAAGACTGATAACAGACTCTTACCTGTGACCCATGGATGGAAGTGGCTTGTGCATGGCAGTATGTCACACCAGACAAAAAAGAGGCCATATCTGTCCACACTTCAAGAAAAGCAGGATCCAGGTTTACTGTATCTTTCTAAGGAAAGCCACTATAGTCCTAACCTGAGAGCTCACATTCTTTCTTAAATAGCAAGCTTTTACAGAAGAAAACTATGTATTATAGGATCCAGGCAAACAGGCTTCTACACATCTTGTGTTCCACATTAGTTATCTCTTTTTAAAGAAGGAGAACTTGGTCTGGACATCCTGTAAAGCTCCTGCCTGGACATCAGTAAAGTATACAGAAATCTCCACAGTGGGATTTTTCGGAAGGGTTTAACATTGTGTTAGCAGTCTCTTTGGAAATCAATCATAAAACTCTTCATGGGAACAGATTTACGGAACTGACACTGACACTGATCACTAGTGGCTGACTGACATACAGTGTGTGAACATGCCGTTGTAACCATCAGTAACACACTCAGGAGAAACTGTGACTTATGACTAAGTGCACATTTCATCCATGGCGTGCACTGCAGACTGCATCCATCTGCGCGACAGCAGGCCATTTACAAGAAAAGGAAATCTGTAAGTTTGGCATATATGGAGCAACAACACTTGGATCACTGCTTCGTTGTCAAATCCTACGGTGGCGCTTTCAAACTCAGATGAGCTGCCACGATGCAGCTTTCTGAATTTCCTGGCTTCTTACCATTCTGCCTCCCTAGTTAAAGCACAGTTTTAGAAAACTGAGGCTGAACTGCTGGTGAAGCGTGTATGAGTCATTTACCTACTGTATATGAAAAAATGTTATGTAAGTCTGGATCTAATTGGCTCACAGCAAGTTTGTAAATTAAAATGTAAATTTAAGGAGATGTCTGTATATGTCTGTATATGCAGGAAAATGATTTCTTTTACTAGATATCTAACTTCCTGTAAATAGATTGCAATAAATAAATAAAAATCATACCTTAGATTTTTATTGTACGTATGTGAAATCTGCTAAGCAGCCTTTCCATGCAAATGTAGAGTTTTTAAGAGCTACAAAATATATGTTAATTTAGAAAAATGTCTTCCTTATCTAAGATGTTGCAGAGGTTTGTAATATCTTGTGTCCCAGAGACAAAATGTCTCCAAACGTCAGTCTAGCCCCAAACTGCTTTTATAACCTGCTTGTTTTCAAAATGCTGAAGTAGCCACCTAAAGCATCAGGCTCTCTCAGCATCAGGGCTAGCAAAATGTCCCAGATAACCATGGCGCTACTACCTACAGCTTAGCTGTACCAGGTCCAGTTCTGATAGTTCAGATAATCCCAGCTCACCCTGAAGTGGACACCTAATTTTCATCACTGAAAACTATCTAGACTTCATTAACTACATGGATTAGGTTTCTACTGAAGAGAGTTTAGAAATGTAGCTACTATGTAGACACCTAGGGCTTGATTCAGTTGCCTAAATATGGGTATCTACCACTGTCTGAAATACTCTAAGGAATTCACAACATCTGCTAAAGGCTTACGTAGGATCTCTGGGAGATCTATATCCTAATTATATCCTACTCCTTCTGGGTAGGTAATAAGAGGTCTGGTGGGATAGCCTGGAGCATCTCAAATGGCAGAAAGCACCTATGCTGAGGTAACTAAATCAGGCCCTTCCTTTACAACACCTGCTTTTAGATGCCTGGAAGGTGAAGCCTACTCCAGTCTCCATACAGAAATCCGTACAAAATAAAGAGAGAGGTCTTATTCATGAAAATTATCAGTATAGTTCCTGGAACTGGCATCTTAGTGTGCACTTCCATCAGAAGATGAAATAATGCAACAGAACTAGCCATCCTCTTGGTTGCTTTGGGGAGCTGCTCATATCACTACATTTTCCCCCATGAAAGTAGCCTACCTATTTTTTGTTCTGTACTTTCTGTGCTATGGCTCACTGAGACTTTTAAAATGTATCAAAATAAAAGACCTGGGCTACAGTGCAGATTTTCCCATTTCTTTTTACAAACTATAAAAACATATTTATCTTTGAGGTCCTTGCAGTATAATACTGGATTGTGCACAAAGACTTGTAATTACATTGAAGGATCTGAGATTGATTCCTTTCTTATCCAGGCACAGCTGAGTAAAAGTGGTCAACCATTTATTACTTAGATCAAAGAAAGAAGATTTAAGTCATTTTAATATTTAATAGATTCACATAGATGTTAGCAAGCTCTTTTACTTATAAAACCCCTCTAAAATAATAATTTAGGGAGATGAAAAAAAGGTTTATCTGAATGTTTCTTAGGAAAAAAAACAATTTTGGGTCAACACAAAATTGCCAGTGGAATGAAACTAATGATTCTCACAATTCTAATTTTTCCTGGAGAAATGTGTAAAGGCTACACATAAATAAAAAGAGCTGTGAACTCATGGGTGAATTGTTGCAGTCATTATTAATATTGAAGGTATGCACAAAAACATCCATTAAGACATGAAGTTGTTAACATGATTGCAAAAATAGATAATAGTTTCAGAGGAGAAGCACAATATTTTGCGATGAGAATACTTTTTCATGATCTTTGAGCTAACATGATGAAAGCCAAGTGACTAGAGTCATTCCAGATTGGAGGGGATGGGCTTTAAGGTCTTATACAAAAGCCCAAACTTTTTTAGGCTAGTCAAAATCACTACACACATCTATTTTTCTCTTCTGAGCATGTTATATCCTATTGTCACATTTGATGCTTACAGTGCTGCCCCTTGAAACTCCTGGAATGTGGTAATTTTGACTAAGATATCATATTATGATTTTAAAATGATCTTTAATTAATTTTTTCATCATTTTGGCTATCTCTAGTATGTGCCATTAAAAAAAAAATCCTTGAGATGATATCAATATACCTGGATGGAAAACTTTTTTCAGCTCTGTACATACATCAGAAACATTTTGTGTCTTGTTAAGAGCTAATGGCTATTTTCAAGTCACTGAATTTGCTATCTAATGCATGCTTAGACATCTCCTATAATTAAAAAAAAATTGCTTCTGTTAAGCCCTTCAGTGTATATTTAATAAAATTTAGAAGTTCATGTCCACGGACTGTTAGGTAGACAGTGGTTGCTAGTAGTGGCTGGTCTCATGACTGTTTTGATCTCAGACAACATAGTAGACATATGAGCTGTACTGGTTCATGGTGAGTGCCCCAAGCATGTCCCTAAGTACCCTGGAGACAGCAATGAATAATTTAGCTGCAGGACTTCTGATAAGAACGGAAAGTAAAAGGTTGTATAGCAGATGGGAAAGTAAAAGACTGTACAGTAGATAGCAAAGTTGCATCTATTTCTACTTAAACATAGATGTAAAAGTGAGAGTTAAGATTCTATGTTTATGTCATTAAAAGTAAACTCTCCAGAATTAAAGGGACTCAGAGAAGGAGGCAAGGGGACCTGCACTTAATGAAAATGAGATATGAGTCCCTTTGGACAACTGAGTACCTCTTGTGATTAATTAACTACTGCAACATTGTCCATCTTGTGCCCCTCAGAAGGAGCACACAACCTTCCATCCCAGCTGCTTCCTTCTCCCAGGAAGATAGAGAAAACCTCTGTAAAAAGGGATAGGGAAAGATGTAGAGTTCTTGACAAAGCTTGGAGTTGCAACTTTCACTTTGGGTGAAAAGGAAGGAGGGAAGGGAAAGAGAGCTGACAAAATATTTTGACATTTGGGACAAGATTTCTCTTGGTTCTCATCTCTCGCTTCCCTCCTCACCCTACTTTTTAGGCTTCTCCTGCACAAAAGATAGAATTGCTCCCTCTTGGAGAGGACATTCTCCCCTGCCACCCTGAGCTAAGTGAGATACAAGGCTGGCTGGGCAAGAGTGAAGGATTTGTTGTAGGCAAGTTGCTGCCATTTCTGTGTTCCTGCAATCTTTCTTTGGTGCTCTTCCCCTTTCCCAAGAAGGGTGCTGGGAAGATGCACTCCTCTTCTACCACGGCCCTGTGTAGGCATGGTCCAGAGCAGGCCTCAGCCTTGTGTGTCTGTGCTGCTCTGGTCTCTTCTACACCCCATCTCCCCCACTGAGGTTGAGAGAAGTGGGGCAACAATTTTTGGCATGTTTTCAGTCATAATAATGATCTTTGCCCCTTTCAGACTAACACAGCAATGGGACATGACCCCAGTAAGCTCAAGCTCAAATATAAAGTGGGTAGACTGAAAATGGGATAAGGGGAAGAGAGAAGCCCATATGAAAGGTAAGTGATGAGAAAGAGCAGACAGAGGGCCAGAGACTGGGGCAGAAAAGGAAGAAACACTCTAGCAGTAACAGTCTGGGTGTCAGCTAGCACAGGAGTCTTTTGCTTATATGTAGTACCTAGTGTTTTGTCTATTTTAGACTGCAGACAAAACAGGAAAAGATGCTATATTTGTTGTAGATCCTGCTATGCTTCTTAAGTACCTGGGACTTAAGAGTAAGCAATGAAGCAATTCTCTTCTACGAAGTCAGGAGACTCTTCTGAATGGGGTTTAGTCATGAAATCCTCAGTTCTGAGGAGGGAAGAGAAAGAGTGTTTTGCAGCTACAAGCACTTCCAGAGATATTCCTATTATTTATCGTAGGGCAGAAGGGAAATGCAATGCAGAACATCATATTACAAAACAGTTTATGTCCGTTTCTGTTTCTAGACTGCTCTACAGGCTGCATGATAATCTCTAGATCTGAGTGAATATTGGCAGCATATGGCTTATGCTTGTGTCTGCCTATTTGAGATTATTCTCTAGTTTCCTTAGTGAATAATTGTTGGTTTGCAGCATTTTTGAGGTTTGCTGGGAATATTCAGGGTACGGCCTGGCATTACCATGTTGGATAATGCAATTTCCATGCATTACCCAAACTAAGGCACCCAGAACAAAAAGAGGCCTGTAAGAACTGCTCATACAACTCGGAAATGACATTCACATTAGTGCTAGCAGTGTGCTGGGCCATTTTCAGACACACAAGAGGAGATGGGGCTTGTCCCACAATTGTTATTTGCAGGCAACAATTTTTGGCATGTTTTCAGTCATAGTAGTGATCTTTGCCCCTTTCAAACTAACATTGCTTGGGCTTTATAATAGTCATAAAAGCTACTGTGTGTAATGTTCCTACACAAATATATACTACCTCCATATATGAAATAGGAGCCTGAAAATTCTTAAGTCTGCTGATTCTTAATGTGCAAAACCATACTTTATCTATGTGTTCTTCTGTTTCTGTGAGAACACTTCAAACCGCTTGCTGATTATCTAATTTAAGACTGCCTCAAAAGAATGTAAGTTTAAGTTAAGCTTCTTAGAGGATCCCCTGCTATTCCCCATCTGTATACTGGCAATATTTACTTCACCTCTGGCCCAGAAATATCAGTCTTCAAATGAGTGGAAGTTTTCTTTTCTTGTAAATTCCCTATTTTGTTCTCTAGTCCTGCTTCCTTTCCTCCATTCCTTCAAGTGCCATCCACTCCCTCATCATCATGCCTTCCTTTCTTTCAACTCCCCCATGTTTTCCTCCTCTTTCCATTCTTCTGCCTTCTCCCAGTTCCTAGACCTACAGATGCCCTGACCCCAACAGCTGGATAGTCCACTGCAGCAGCTGGCCAGGCCACTTTGGTTTGAGTCTAGAACAACGATCAGCATTGCTCAATGAAGTTAACATTGTTAAATGGTGGCTTGAATCATTGCTCTTATAGATGGCTTTCTTGGTCAATGTTTCAGAATCTGCACCCTTGAAAAGAGAGGCTTAGACTATTCCTCTCTCTGTTCAGATTCTCCTACTGAATTTAATGAAAACTGAAGTCTCAGCACCCCAAAGAAGCTCAATACTTAGTCAAAATTGGCTTTTCTTCATGTAGATTCTGTAGCTGCCAGAACACAGCCTGGTTTTTGTGTGGAAGGACTGCCTGTTGTTAGATTTAAAGTGAGCTCCAATTGAACAGAGATGGGATATGTATTTAAATTGATACTGACTTTCACAAAGAGTTAGTTAGGTGAGGATTGTAGCAAACTTTTTTTTATCAAAATATATCTCAGAAGGCCAATTTGAAACCTAAATCCAAGCTCAAACCTTCCCCAAGTTCAGAACAATCACATTTGCTATTTGAATTAGGTTCACTGCAAAACGTAGTTGCAGTTGGAGCTTGTACTGTATCTGAGCTGGTAAGATGATTGGGATGCAATTCAATGATTACTTCTTTGCCAAAATCTCACTACTTTTTGTGAGAACTGTGAAAACAAAGGGTAAATTACACTAAAATAGGCTGTTATTCAGGAGTAGAAAAACTTACAGCTATTTCAGCTCTGAAGACTTTGCTCAGTTTCTACTATCTTATATAACTATAGTCTAAATATGCTATTTTAGGCTGATCCACTTCAGCTTTCATTGAAATCAGACAGATGTGCTTGGAAGACTAATTTTAGGTATTTAACACTGAAAATATTGATATTTGTATAGACCTCAGGGCCAGGACAGTGGGCATTAGTTTTCTTTGGTAGTACTTACTGCTATGTGGGCATTAGTTTTCTTTGGTAGTACTTACTGCTATATATATTTAAAAAACCTGCCTATCTCTGTGCTACTTCTAGTCTTCCTGAGCTTCTTTCTTATATACCTGGAATTCTTAGGCATTTAAGTACATCATACTGTTGATTTTTCAGAAGAGCTTCCCAGAGATGTCAGAAAAGAGATGACTGACACAGTCAAATGCTTAAAATGGGATCTACAGACCTGTCTACAGAGAGAATTTCAGGAAAATTAAGGTAAATTGATTAAACGAGTAAGCACAATAGATAGATGACAAGGTGCTTTACAACCTAATGGCAATTGTGTTACTCAGTATTCATTGGTCTTAAACTCTTCCTCCTCTGAGGATGATTAAAAAACTTACTTTTAGACTCCATTAGGCCCCTCTTTATCCAGCTAGCTAAAGAAAATAACACTGCCTGGACACTTCACCTTAACTTTTCCCAGTGCCTTTGAATAAACAAGCCATGCCTGCCTTATATTCAGGATTTCAAATGATTTTGGTCTTTTTTAATCCCTAAAATATATGAGAAGGCATCTTGGCCAAATTTCCATTTTTTGATTCTTCAGGCAGCCCTTTCAGACCTCCAGACAGGTAAGTAGTCCTGCTGCTGTGAGTAGATTCCTGCAAGTGCAGATTTGTTCACCAAATTGGTACCCAAACTTACAAAGAATGCAAGGATCAGCTGCCAGTTATGCCTAAAAACTCCCAGGTTAGAAGCAACAAGGAAGTTGTTTCAAATTTCTTGAAAACTTGGTCATAAGTGAAAAGACAGGATCATAAAGCCTTTTAAAAAAAACCCTATAAAGTCAAGAATAAATTGTGTGTGTGTGTGTGTGTGTGTGCGCGCGCGTGTATGTCCATACATCCAAAGGCTTAACTGTGCAGGTTGCTCTTATTTACATTGAAGAACCATTTAAAAGTGTGCAAGTAGAATACCAACAGGACTGTCGTGAAGGATTACCAAAAAGGACAACTGGCAAAGAGTTATTAAGCAGTATTCAAAACATTCTACCTACCCTTTTTAAAATGGATGCATATAAACATATCACTGCACAGATGTATTAATGCATCTAGAAGTATATGCACAAACCCATACTTTTTAAAGTGTTATTGTAAGCATTTCTGAGATTTTTGTTTCAGTTCATTATTCTGAGAATTTTGAATGTTCGCATATATATTCCAGCCAAAGGCAGAGTGACACTGTGTAAACACTCAAATGTATAAGCCATATGGCCATTTTACTCATGCATTTGGGTTAACCAGAGAACTGATTGTGTGTGTATTTGATTTTCAGATGCCTTTTTGCTCTTGACAGATGGAAAGTGAATTTGCATGATAAAATGAATGCAGAGGAGAAGGACTTGTATCAGTCCATATTTGTAAAAAGTACTGGGAATTAGTACCCACAATCAGGTTTAAAAGAGAAGAGGAAGTGATGCAAAAACGGTGAGATGAGCTTATACATAAGTGCTTCGATTCAAAATTGGGAGAAGAGAAGGGGTATGCTGAAAATATAAATAGGCCTAAAAAACCCTCTAACTCACAGAAAAACAGCTCTCATCTCAGAACAGCTGTTCTGTTTGTGGTTCTTTAACAGCTTTTGGCTATGAAAAGTATATTTCTGTATGAATAAAATATCATCCTTAGCACTTGACCGAGGGTAAAAGAGACATGGTTGTTACAAACTTCCAGGATACTTCCTTAAAGGAGTAGCTCACCTTGCTTGGAGCACAGATTTATATAGACGAGTTTTCCCGTCTCGCTGGCTCCCAGTTGCACCCATGAATGAAGGTATTTCTTACTCTTCTTGGCCATTACCTTCTGACCTTGCTTCGTGAGAAAGAGAGAGCTGTTGGCCACCTTCAGGAGCCCATCCTTCTCATAGCAAGTCCACTTGACTGCTTGGGGGCAATCAACGATGATGCTACGAGATGACAGGGCAGAGCGTGTAGAAATACTCAGGCACTGGCCAGATTTAACATGGAGGAGCCTGTCATCTGCTGTCCACCTCCACTGCTGGCTGAGATGGGTCATATTGCACTTTTCCATAATGATTCCTTTCTTTTCTGAAAGACACAGCTGTTTCTGGACATGGATAATCAGAAACCCTTCTGGAAGAGGAAAATTACAAAGAAAATGAAATAGATTACATGTGGTTGTTTAACAAAATAGAAAATTCTTCATGATTTAAAATACATCAGCAAATAAATTGCTCTTCTACTTTCTACGTGGTGAACTTTTCATGAACTTTCCATATGTTGAACCTATTAAAAAACCCCTACAACCCACATGATGCCAGTGCTAGTTCATGGTAGTATAAAGAGTGAGAATCCAAAAAGCAAACTGTAGTTGGTAAAGGTCACCTTGTCACTATAAATAAAAAGGAAGAAAAAAATGAATGGGATATAAAAGAAAGCCAAGAACTATTGACTTTAAGTCTATTTCTAAAAAAACCATTTCCCCGGCTTGAAAGCATATAGAAATCAACAAGAGCTCTCTGTCCTTTTTTATTTATATGACACAGTTGTTTTACAATATAATTCACTACCTGGAAATTGTTTTATTAAAACTCATAGTGTTCATGAAGAAAACATGTAAGAGGACATTCCCAAATCTGTGTGCCTCTCAGTGTCTGTGCTTTTACAAGAAGGGAGGCTCTTTACTGATAGGAAGTACATCTCTCTTACTGGATTTACTCCAATCTCCCTAGCTCCTAGTTTTGGGACCATCATAATTCACACCAGATTAATTCTTTGTGCCACTATACTTATACCTTTACATGAAACACTAAAACAAACAGAACAAGAACTCATTTACCAAAAAAAACCCCAATGTTACCAGCACAAAATATGTACTTGTTAAAGAATACAGAATCAGCTATTTCACATGCAGTCTCACAGCATTTTTTAATTTAAGCTTTTCTCATTTTATAATTCACTTGCTCTAACATTTCCAGCCTCATTAGATACAAAGCGCTAAAACACCTCATGTATTTCCCTTGGTTTAATTCTACCTCACCAGTTTTTACAGAACTGGGCATTTTCTAACTAAGCATTATAGAAAGCCCCAACTCTGGGAATTTCACAGAACAGGAATAAAAAAAATAAGAATCTCTCCTTTGAAAAGCTTGTCCCAAACCTGAGCTCCTGGACTGTCTAGTAGGATACTGTCTTAGGAAAAAAAAAAAAGAAGTAAATCCAGCATATAATGAGACAGTTTATTTTCCTGTGGAAAGAAATCTAAACAGAACTGGCTATGTCGGCCCTGCCCCCTGTTCCTCTTGTATAAACTCAATCAAAGAAGAGACTCGGTTTTTGTAAGTCCTTGCCACCCTGGAGGGCCCTGCTTAGCGGCAGAAAGCATAATATAGTAGAGAAGAAGTAGGGAGAGACACTTACCCGAGATCGTCAAAGCAAGACAGGTAAAAAGCAGGACGTGAAATAAGGAATCCATTTTCCATCTAGCAACTCCCTATGCTTCTCTTAAAAAAACCCACCTCAGATAAGTGAAGCGAAGGCTAGGAAGGAAATGTGCCTTCACAGGGGGAAAAAGTCAGTGACGAGCACTTCCTTCTATTCAATTGTTTTGGGGAGTTTTACACCACTTTGTCCTTTCATATGATTCTTCAGAATTTACTAGTTGCTTTATTTTGGAAAACTAAAAGCAAAAGGGAGAGAGGTTTTCAAACAATCAGCTCACTAAAAAACAATGATTCAACATTTGAATACTTTACTGAACTAAAAGTCTAAAGAAAAGGGATTGCAACACTGTGTAATACTGTGTAATTGGTTGTGAAATACGGCGAGTCTGCAGGTGACCTGGGCTGTGCTAAATAACATACTATGTTATACAGGGAACACCTACACAATTTCTGTAATTACATGTAATCAAGCAAATTCTCAGTATTGATACTTCTAACTCCACAAGTTCTAAAAACCAAGTCAAAAAGGGGAGGAGAAGGGGAAGAGGAGGAGGCAAAGCTCTGAGTCTATACCAGGTCTTAGACAAACTCTCCCTGAGGGATCAAGTGATGTTGACTTTGCCTTCCCATCAGGTGATCTGCTGTGCTCAGTGTCAGGGGAAGTTTGTCGATGTCCTCTGCAGTGGCTCTCCAACAGTCTGAAGCCTTGATGGAGCTACCCAAATTGTATTGGGCTATGCCTGCTATGAGAGTACAAGAATGTGGGGGGCATTAACTACCCTAGGGAAAAAAAACACTGACTTCATAAATATTTTATATCAAGTGTAATTTATTAGCAGTATGAAGCAAAGTCAACATCACTGCATTAAAAACTCATTATACCCTGTGAACAGACCTCCCAGTGCTTGCTGTAAGTCATAATGCCAACTTCTTATTTCTCTTAAGGAAAAAATTCTTACTAAATTGTAAATGAAACATTCATAGCAGCATTTTCCTTCTTGTATAACCTATCATGGAACAGTTCATATCACTAAAGGCATCCATCTCTGTTGAAAGAGATAGAGCCATTAAACAACATAAGCAAAAAATCCCCTATTAATAAAATACAGACAAATATTTAAAATCTTTACCATTTAATATACGCTACAAAGTTTCTTTTAAAAGTAAAATGACTTACACAATTTACAAATACACTGGATTTGGGTCTGTAGCAGAAGCATCTTCTAATCAATCAACAGTATAGGGTAAATACATATACACTGAATAACAGACATTGTGCTCTGTAACTGCTCTGTAAGACCTACAGTAAATATACATTTAATAGTTAATAGTATGAAGAACATATATTTCCATATAAAATATTAACTGCTTTTGAATATTTTCAAAAACAAGACTTTAAATTTTTTTTTATCTCATCTTCTTTTTCTTTTTTTAATCCATAATTGAACACTTGCAATTTTAGCAGCAAGAATATTATGTGGCCAAGAAACAAGCCTACCACATAATCAGTAATAGCACTTTACAGTACAGTTGACAGTCCATTCACAAGACAGAGTTTGCAAACGTTAAAGCATTTATACACTTGATAAACATTTCTTCTTTAGAAGTTCCAATGTCCATCTGACTGCAGCAGTAGCACATACATACATTCCATACGGCAGATATCAGTATTACAGAATTAAACCCACCTTTAGATATATATGTGAAATCCACGTGTAGTTTCAGTACAGAACCTTCTTTATAACTCATTTTTGGGAAGCTCACAATACATTCATTTACAGTAAAGGTCCAGCAATCGTTTTACTTTTGCCAAACTCTCCACAATCCTTCAGAAGCTGGCTTCAAAGCCTCTCTTCCCACTGCAGTAAACTGCTTGAAGAAGCTGCTGGTAGGTAATGAAACAAATTACCTCAAGAGACTGACATTCTGCTTTACCCTCCTAGGCTTCACTGGACAGCTTCTGCAGAAAGTCTGCTTTCATACAGACTCAGTGCATGGTGCACAAATTCATACTGTTCGCTGGTCTGAACCATTCCACCTCTGAAAAAGAAACATAATAGAATGAAATCTTATTTCTTAAGAATGCAACAATCTCCAACCACTGCCAACTCAATCATCACCAGATTCTCAATTTTTGCCTTAGAGGTTACTTGAGTAAATGAGAGATTTGTCTGAGTGGATGTGCTTTCTTCAAAATTCACATTATCTAGCACATGCATAGCATGAAGAACCATTCCTGATTTCATTAGATAAGAGCTAGAGACAAAAGCATCTGGCTTTTTCTACATTGATAAAACCAACTTTTCAAATTCAACACAGAGTAAATTTTGCTCAGTCGCTTGGGCATGGAGGGCCAGATGCATGGAATCAGCATTACTATCGATGGGGCAAGGCAGAATTCTGAATCTGGCCTTTCGTTTTTTGTCTTTTACTAAAAATGTCACCTTTGGTGACCCTCAGATCGTATGTACAGAGAACAGCTTTTCCTGTCCTCTTTCTAACGCCTACAATGCATCCTGTCTGAACAGCAGCCACCTAAGAAATTTTACAGCAGTGACTCATTTCACACCAACAATACAAAAGAGTTTAACTTGACCATAAAAAGGATTAGTTACAGTCAGTTTGAATTAGATGTATTTAATACATCCCTTTTTCAGGTCAAATTATGAGGAAAAAGTCCCACATCTTCAGTGTCAACTGCAGTGTGGTAGGAAGCGGATGATGTCCTACAGGAGTGGGAGCTTAGGCAGTGTGATATTTAGTAGAACTGGCACCTTTCAGCTCTGAAATTAAACTGAGACTCTTTCTGACAGTACTTGGATACTTCAGGTCTCATTTCTCATGGAGCGAAGGCTCAGGTTTACTTAATTCCATTTTTATTATCTCATCTGTCAGGGTATTAAAAGCAACTTGCTCTGCTTCCAGGAACAACCCCTCAGTCCATCCTCAGATTGCATTAGAACAGGTAGTTAGCTTTGGGGGGATGAGAGAGTAAAAAGCTTTAGTGGCAAGGATGACATTAAGATATGCATTGCTTCTGACTTCAGAAGTCATGAAGGCTTTGGGTCCTGAGCCAGGCATCCCACAGGAGAACATCCGACAGACCCCTATGTGATCACTTCAGACACAACAGCAACAAAAGGATCTATTGACATACAGAGCTGGCAAAAAATGGCAAAACTGTCTCAAGAAGTATTGTTTTCTGTTTAACATTAGAGAAGTTGATCTAAAACTGTAAGTTTCTTCTATTTTCCTCAGTGCTACTGGATAGTCAAATGGTAGCAAAAAACATAACTAAAATAAAGCCTATTTTTATAAGCAAGTGATCAGCTGTCTCTGCTCCTCCAGTGAGTCCAGGCAACTGTAAAACACCTTTTAATGAGCTGCACACTCATTATGATCTCTTATTCCTAGGAATTAAACCACAGGTGCAGAAATGGTCCCATCTGGTGCAAAATGCAGCAGCCTCTTTGCTTTGTCAATAAAGACATCAACAAGTTCATGACTCTTGGCTGCCTACTGCCTCTCAGGCGCTCTCCTCTGCAGCTATCTCCTGCCATGGAGATCCAGTAAGAGTCTGACAGGCGAAGTGAGGGCTTTGCTCTGGTCTTCCATACTGCCTGGCCTTTTTCCTTCCTCCCACTGCTGAGTCCTGCCCTGCCCAAGCCACCCCTTCCCCCCTAGCTTTACTCTCCACCTCCTGCTATGAACCTTCTCCCTAAGGGAGTGCATTTCCCAGTTTGACATCTGCTGTGTAAAAGAGATGGAGGAAGGGAATGTATCCAGGGAGGAGCATGTGGGAGGAAAGGCAGATTAGAATGAATTTGAGATCAGCCATGTGAGGCTGTTTGCTGGGTGACCCTTGCTCCTGCCTCTTTTGTGATAATCCAGGTCTCTACAACAGTAAAATTCCACTGGAGCATAAGGAGAGGCTGCAGCCAAATTCATCTCCAGAGCTGGCCCTAGAGTTGCAGGCTGTGCAACTCACTCCCAAAGGAGACAAAGTGGTCTCCCAAATAAACATACAAAGAGTCTTCTCCTACTTTCTGGAAAGAAAGTAAGAGAAATTGCTGTTGTTATTACCCTTAAGAAATATTTAGGAGATACTAAAATGCCACAGATTAGGTTCTCTGCAAATACTCAGATAGCATAATCTTTGTATTATCTGCAAAATAATACATTATCTGCAAAAAAAGCTATAAAGTTTCCATATTCAGCCACGATTCAAAAATACCACAACAAGCAATTCCTGGAATTGCAGATCTTTTCTAGTGATGTGTATATAAAAGACTATCTATAAATTGTAGGATTTTTTTTTTATGGATGTCCTATGGAGCTACCATCAGAACTCAGATCTTGACATTTTGGAAAATAAAGGACGGTACACCTGTATTATCATTCATTAGTTCTGTTGTTAGCATTTGTCTTCACAAAAAGATGCATTGGAAATTCAGTTTTTTTTTCCTCTTAGTAGCCATAATGGTAAAGTTGTCAAAATACCTAGATTGAGAACACATCAAAATCATTTTGTTTCAAAATCAATAATGTTTCAATATTTGAAATAGAAATACAAAAAGGAATATTTTGCAGCTCTGTTCCTTGGCTCCAGTTTTAGGTTGGATGTGGAGTTGCCTGCTCTGACTCTGCCTGTTTTAATCCTGAGCACAAGTGCTGCACAGAATATTCAAAAAGCTGCATAAAAGCCTGCTGGGGGCCAAGTCCAGCATTACTGCATTTGCCATCTGCGAGGAAGCATAACTAAGATGTTGTGCTGCCTTTGAATCCTGTGTTGGCATACTGGTGCATGTGTCTGTCGGCTTAGGGCACTCTGCCTCTTGTTCCCATCAGTAAAGAGAATATATGTCTTTTGCCAAGTCTTAAACAGACAGAGATGCAGACAATTTAATCTTGTCAGTCCTATAGTACATGGGATTTATCCCTTTGGTCTTGTGTAAGTGTCATATTTAATAGAAAGGAATTGTCTATGATCTTAAGACACCAGTTTGTGCAAAAGGCTGCATGGAAGGGCATTTCAGGAGGAAATCTGCTCAAGAGGAGGTTTCCTCTCCTGCGTCCCTAGTGCCCAGAAGGGATGTACCTCTAGCTATACCTCCAGGTGTGCAGCATTCATCTCTGCCAGCATGCACTGCTGGCTCCTATGTGAGCTGCTGGGCTCTCTGCTTCCTTGGGGCTCTTTGGAGTGGTGCTGGGAGGAAACAACCCCTGGTGTCTTGAAGGCTTGGGGATTGTAGCCAGGTCTGCCTGCACAGACATAGGGGAGGGAAGGATCTTGTAGCTTGCCCTCTGGCTTGCTGCTGGTGCAGCTGGATGCAGTCTACTCCAGAATTAATGTGATGCAGGGTTTGTGATTTTTTTTAACCTAAAGTGATTAGTCAAAACACTTAAACAATGCATTGACGCACACTGGAAACTCTTTCCATCCTGTCTGAGGAGCCAAAAGCAGAGTTATCGGACGTCATTCCAAGAATGTGCCTTTAAGGTTAAGAATGTGCAAAGTTTCTCGATATCAGAGAAAATTTTGAAGATGTCTCGCATCAAATGTTTCCTGTTTCTGTTGCAAAACATAAAAAAAGAACTGAAAAAAATAAAGCTGTGCGGAGCTGAGGGTTTGTCTTTTTATGAAGCCATACAGATCATGGTTGTATCTCCATCCTGGGTCAGGTTTTTGAGTGGATGGTCCATTTCCTCATGTTAACTCAGCACAGATGACTGCCACCAGATCCTTTCACTCCCCACCAACTTCATATCTTACACTGAACAGCTAAGAAGAAGAGGACTTGGAACTCTATTTCAAACACTCTCTCTCTACAGGGGCAGTTAGTTATTCTAGGTTTCAGTTCTTGGCTTGTAGATTATTTTTCAGCATAACATTTGGCCACCACCTACAATTTGTTTGGATGCTTGCTTGTTTCTCAATGAGCGTACTATGCAATGTGAGTCTTTTGGTAAATCCCTACAGCAACACTTGGTCTAAACAGTGAGTCCCTCTAACACTAATCTATTTTCTTCTCTCTTATCAATTTAATTCACTTTGGTAGAAATTAGGCTGTTGGCCCATGTGTCAAAAAAGTTCACACACAAGTGGAAACCATCAACTGTGCTAATTGTACCATTAGGTCTGGCTTTTGATGGTGCAGCTCTGAGCATGAACAAAACTGGCAGGGAACGAAGCGTAGACAAGCTATCAGAGAAAAAATAATTTAGTGTACCTCTGGGGCAAGCTACTGGCTTCCAGGTAGTCAGATAAAACCAGTCTTTTCTGCCAAATTCTCTCTTGTTCTGTTTTGCGATGACAATCTGAGGTACAAAGGACGAATTGTAGCTCAGCTGCTGACCAGTATTACAAGGAAAGTCCTCTTCTCTGCTTCTGCTCTGCTGTTGGTTGTACCAACACATCTATGGCTGGAGCCAGCTCTTGGGGTCAAGCTTAGAGGGTTATGTAGTCCATTTTGCCAGCTTCATGCCACCTGCCAATACTCTCACGTCAGGACTCAGTCTATCAGACAAAGCTGGCCTCATGGAGCTTTGTGTATGTTATAGTGATGTCTGGCCACTGTATGAACCTGAGATCTGTCTGGCCTGGCAGTGAATTAGAGAATGCTAAGCTCTGCTTTAGAAATCTTTGCTATAAACTAGATGCCAGGTGAGGTAGGCCAGTTCTAGACTACAGAAAGAAAAAGAGTGTTTGGTTACTAAGTTTTTCCCAGAAAAATGTCTTTAAAATTTTTTAAAATGTCTTTTATCTCTGATAATTCCTGAGAAAATGAAGAGCTGAGAAACCTGCAGCAAGATCTGTGGAGTCTATTCATACAGTCTGCAGCTAGAAAAAAATACAGAAAACTACAAAGCACAAGACTTTAATTTTTTTAAAAACAAGCTTTGTGTCATCGGGATTACTGTGTTGAATGTTTGCATTTGGATCAGACTTCCAGTCTCTTTCCACGTTTATCTGTGATATGTATAAAAAAGTTCATTAGACAGATACACTAGACTAAATGCTGTTGTCAGTCATATTGCTCTACTCTTGGTGCAACCCTGTTTATTCATAGAAAATCCTGTCTCTCTGAGAAAGAAAGAAAAGCATAACCAAACTAGCAGCTTCCATTGTGCACAATACCCACATTCCTCTTTCCAGCACAAATCTCTCTTTGACCCTGGTTTCACAGAACAAAGCACCTTGCAACAATGCTGGCTTACAGTGTTCCTGCTTCTAAGCATGGTACCAAGCTGTGAATTCAGTTAGGGAATTGATTTGACTTAAGAAAAACTTGCAAAAATACCTTGCTGTTTTCTTAAGCTGGATAAGTCTGCCAACCCAATTCAAAAGGAGCTCCAGCACAACTGAGGGAATAGCAATAGCACTAGATTTAGCTCTGTGTTGTGTGAAGGAACTACAGTCTGAGCAAGTCTTAATGTTCCTGTCGATCCAGGCTTAAAGACAATCCCTTGTCTCTGGATTGCTGTGTGTTGCTATGTCCTAGTGGGAATGTCAGAGACAGCAGAAAGCTCCAGGAGAGGATAAGGGGAGTGCCAAATGCGTAGCACCTGCAGGACAGCCATCTCAGGAGAATTTCATTCAGGGAAGTCTCATCCAGTTTCACCCAGAAAACAATATTCCTTAGTCAGGATCTAAATACAAATGCTACTTTGAATATTTAGCTAATGCTTTCATACCAGTCAGCAAAAGTGATGGCAGTCACTTCATGTAAAACAACACTCAAACTTATATGAAACGGCTTTCAAAGTCACTATTGAAAAGAAAGCCAGGCTAAGTCTGCCAGGCTTGGACAAGCAGTGAGCTGGGTGTATCATGAGCTCTGCACCTTCTCCCCCAGCTATACACTTTTTCTGTACCAACTGCCACTCATCCAAAATGACATATCAGCAACCTAACAGCAGAAACTTCAAAGCCTGTGCCTAACTGTAGTTATGTTTCCTTCTCCAGTTCTCTGATATCTGGATGACATAAGTATCCTTCAATAAGTTTTTCATCCTTCAAAGAATGCCCCACACTGATGTAATCCACTGTCAAATGTTAGATCAGCTAGAGGCTCACTTTGAATTAACGGCAATGTAAGATAGTCAATTCTCATGGGAAACTCTGGTAACAGCACACTTATATCAGCTCTAAAACTGGTAAGAAACACATGTATCATTATAAAGTATAAATAAGGACATATTTTTAAACAAATATTGTTGGAAAAAATATTCCCCTTTCTACTTTACTGCCAGGATATGAATGGAGGATGCTGTTTCTTTTGAAAGGCAGGATTAGAGCTCCTACAATTTCTGTGCTCCTTATCACGAGTCACATAACAGAAGACAGGTCCTTGCTCTGAATGTTAGTGATACAATCTCTTTGTACAAGAGAAACACAACAGCTGGAATTCAGGTCCTGAAAAAGCCCAAGTATAAAAGGAAAGTATCTTTGAGTATAGTTAAAAAAAAAGAGCAAGCTTTACAAAAGCTTTCTGTGTTGGACTAGTTTAGCTGCTGATGATATACAGAGTAAAACTTCCTTTGGACTCAGCAGAACAAGTAGCTCTGCTTTGAATGCCCAGTAAAGTCCAACACAATAGTTATCTACAATTATTAAGTCTTCCTGTATGTTAAGACATTTACCAACTTGAATATTTAATTTTGATGACTATCAGATTTTTCTCTTGCATATTTCTTATTCTTTTGTAACACATCTTAGATACTGTGTCAGCTGCAAGGCACTTTCCAGACAGATGTGTAAGACTTCTGTTATTGAGGCTAACGTAAAAATACATGAGACCTAAATTCATTCAGAGACATTTTAAAGAAACTCATGTTACTTGATTTATGGTTCTTCTGGAACTCACCTATCCACTCGTAGCTGGCAGACAATGCTCAATGCATCTACAACCCCCTCTTCCTTCAACTGGTGACAACCAATGGCTGTGGCAATAAAACATCCAGTTCTTCCTATGCCAGCACTGAAAAGAAGGCAAAATTTAACAAGTAAATGGAGCTCACAGACCAAAGAATTAAATGGAAAACACTAGAAAGATAGGAAAACACTAAAAATAGGAATCATGAAGTTGCTAGGATCAACCATTCCTAGGTACATGACTAGCAAGGGTAACTTCTCAGCTCATTCTCTTAGAGAGAAATGAAAGGATACCACACTCCAGTAGTTTACCTGTTGTGGGTTATTTGTGAGGCTTGTCCATTTCCAGTCTGTACACAAGTGTAAGGTGAGAAAAATAACCCCCTTTTGCACCATAAAGTCCAAATATTCTGTGACCCAGTCTTAGCAAACGATGGAGATATACACTGAGCTGGTGGAAAAGACTACTTAAAGGCAAAAGACAGTAGGGCTCTATGTTCAAAGCCCTAAAAGCTACCTGTCCCTCTAACCATGAAGATAAAAAAAGATCAAACCCGTTCTAATGGAGCTGACATTCTCTCCCGTGATTCTGCAGGAAGGAAAAGGATTTGGTGCTGCAACTCTCTAGGTTTTCTTGATGCCTGCTTGGAAACTCCCATTTTGGCATTATCTTTACTCCCTGAGCCTCAAGCACCTTTGAAAAACTGTGCCTCCCTCTTTCTTGCTTCAGCTCTATGGAATTCAGTACAATCTCTTCCTCATCATGCTACACGGAAGGAAAATGTGGGGCAGACAGTTAAAGCATAAAGTCAGGGGCCCATGGTCTACATGGCTGGCTTTAGAGGAAGTATTTAACCATTTGGTGTCTCACTTTCTCCATCTGTGCAATGGACATGAATGCTATGTCATAAAAGTGCTGCAAAAGTTATTTAAGTTAATGCCAGGAAAAATAGGCTGAGTGCCTGAGATGTAAGCTGAGTGCAAACTGGTACCAGTAGTATGTCCATTTGCTACAGCTGATACAAATCACTACCGACTCACTATAGATTGAAAGATAGGAGTACTTCAGGGAATCAAGAACTCTCCCACCTGGAAGTAAAATTTTCCAAGAGGATTCAGCAATACTAAATACATGAGGAAGTCTAAGACATCCATGAGGGGATAATGAGAAGTAAAACTGGCAGCATAAGAAAAGATTGCATGAGCAGAAACTCCTGAGGTGACAGCTTGTCTTCTTGGACATCAATATCTGTGAGATAAATGTATCCAAAAGGAGAAGGAGCTCGTTTATAAAGAGGGATTTGCAGAAAGCAATGTAATGCATACCCTCTTTTTCTTCCTCAAAGTACTTTGAAGTTCTTGAAAGTGGGCTAACAAGTTTAAGCACTAACTTGACCATATTGAAGGGTTATTTTTAGTTCTTTCTTTTTCTTTCTTTTTCTACTTCTTTTTTTGTGGATTAACTGTTCTTAGACAAGTTCTTTATATGTATTAAACAAAGGCAATTTAAAAAAATGCATCTTCTTCCTCAGCTCACAATACACATCCTATCTTTTCACCTAGCTTTATTTCGGACACTACAAGATAAAAATGACACTCCCCTAACATTCCTTTCCTGGCATATCTGGACAATTGGAAGGCTACTTGTTTTGAAGTATCTTCAACCACCCAACCTGATAACACTATATTTCTGTTTTTTCCCTTCTTTTTTTAGGGGTGTAAGGTGTAATAGTTCATTTATAATAGTTCTGATCTCTTAATTTGGAGTGTAGGATATTGGACTGTCAGGCTTCGGGGATTTAGAGATTTAGGAAGTGTCCTTTTTCTAGAACATATGCACTAGCTGAGTGTAGCTGGTGAGGAAAGAAGAATAAAATTTTCTAGCAGTAAGTATAATAGCGTCAAGTTTCTGAGCATGACAATTTTTATCCCTCATTCTCATTTAAGAAACACATGCAAGTCCTCCAAATTATATGCCAAGCTGTTACTTCTTCTAGGAAGTAGAAAATACCTTTGGTACAAAATAAGTATTGTATTGTGTGCCAGATTCTCAGTCAGCTTGGTTTCATTGACTCAGCAGGCCTAAATTAGTTTCAGATAAATTAGTTCAGATTTTCTGTGGCTTTGCTTTAGGTAGCCATTTAAGAAAACAGTTGCAAATTTACCTGCAGTGTACAATTACAGGCCCTCTGCCAGGTGATTCCATCCTGTCCTCTTCTACATCCAGCATGAGCTGCAAAAGAGGCTGAGCACTGTCTGGGGTTTTGTGGTCCGGCCAGGATGTATACCAATAGTGTTTCACGCTCTGGGACTGACTCCCTTGCTGAAAATAACATTAACATTTTATATGCACACTTGTGGTGAACAAGTCTTTTTATTTCTCTCAATGTTACGGTAGAAAGTCAGTAAAAATGTTCAGAGAGATTTATTTATTTTTTTATTACACTGACTGATACAGTTTAGGAAAACAGACACGCTTCCAGGGAAAAAATTCTAAATAGAAATTTTACCTGTGTTTTCCTACCATTTAAATTCTATTCTGTCCATCTCACTACTGCCTTTGCTTTCTTTACAGTCTGTTGGAAATTGTCAGAGGCTTCTGTTAGCCCATCAATGGGAACTAAAGAGATGAGCTTAATCAGGGCCTCTGATTCTCTCTATATTGTTAAATGTTTCTGCTGTCTTTTTTAGAGTATTATCATAAGAAGTCTGATACTAAAATTAGAATAGTATACAAGGTAAAGGTGCAGAAGAACTGCCCTACTAAATCAGTCTAACATCTCAGTTCCTCCTGTTATTCTTTCCAACAGAGGCTGCTACCGCTTACTTTAACAGCCAAAGGGGGTAAATGTAGACTAGAGTAATCTGCACGCTTCTAATCCAGACAATGTGGCTTCTACTCACTTCTCACTGCCTGGACTGAAACATCAAACAGATTTTCCCAGTTCATTATTTATTGCAATGTTCTGTCACAGAATTTAAGATTATGGAGAAACTCACAAAGAAGCATCTGGCTTACTCTGCACAGTTAGTGTTTAGTCAGAACCATGAAGCTTGAAATGTGAAGCTTTCTTTATATATTCCTTATATTTTTAGCTTTTGAAATGGGCTATGGATGTACTCAACAGATGACACGAGCAGCTTATCTTTTTCTGAATTATGCTATATGTTCACTAGTTCTTTCATCAAACTAAAATCCCTTTACATTGCCTTGCCAATTTTAAAAGGGCCTCAAAGCAAATTGTTTTGAAAGGTGAAATTTACACTCTTTTTGAAACCTTTTTTATTGCCAGAATGATACAAAGTAGCAATAGGAAAAGTGTTCCACAGCTTTGGTCTCAATTACACCTTTCAGCTGTGAGCTTCATAGCTCAGTTATTCCTCACATAAAAATTCATGACCATTTCAAAAAGCATTTAACTTCCTTTAACACTGGAAAATAAAGTATTAGAACAATGCTTCTCAGCAGATACAGATCGTTACCTTTATTGTAAGCTGGCGGACAGTATAGTTCTCACATTCTTTCACGCTGTTAACAAGGACTTCAACCTTCCCATAGATTCCTCTTTTCTCTGGCCAATAGAGTACACATTTCTGAAAAGCAAACATCAGTATTGTCAAATAACCGGAGTCTGGAGCCATACCAATATCTAATTTTTAATAGTATGTATTTGTCTGAAAAGTTCAGACAAATCAATTCAAGATTAATTCAACTTAGGTGTTATTCATGTCAAAAGCTTTCCTGGCTTCCTGATAAATGGTTTAGGCCTGATTTTCAGGATCTGAGTATTACATTTAGGGACCCCCATCACTGAACAGTTTGAATAGTTTGTTTTTGTTTTTAAAAGTTTAATGAAGTTCAGTTTAAAAAAACTATTTTACATATCAGAATTCAAGATGGATTTTTCCTTAACTTTTTATAATTCATTGAGTTAAATCCTAAGATTTGTTCAGTTTACCCTTACAGATTTTATAATATATTTGGTATATAATACCTATAAAATATTTTATATATATATAGAGAGAGAGAGAGAGTGTGTATACATGTATGTGTGTGTGTGTGTGTATATATATATATATATATATATATAAATAAAACAGGATTTCCTTCTGAGCTAGATATTCAGAATTTGTCCTCTCCACACCACACATTTTACCCTGTTTGCTATCATGAGCCCTGATTCAACAAAACATATATATGTCCTGACATCTTATTGAAGTCAATGGGACTTAACATACAAGTTAAAGTGTTTTGCAGAATCATGTCCTAAGTTGCCCATCACATTACTTACTGGCAATGAAGATTAAAAAGATGCATTGCTCAGCTACAGTTACACAAAATCATATAAAGACAGAGAGTTCTTAATGAACCAGTAAAGTGTTATATTATTTCAACAATGTAACTGACAAGCACTACTAAAAAGGAGATGAAGAAATAGGATTTACTAAATGGACCCTTTTATTTCCCTGCAATACCTTGTTGATATTCAGGCTCATTGCAACTTTATATTAATTTCCATTACAGTATCTCTGTACACTAACTGAAAGCAAACACCCCTGTTGTACAAATACTTTGCTAAAAAGAGATGCTCATTACCTTAACAGAGTAAGGTACAAGAAAGCCACATTTTCTAAAACAATGTTGGCCAATCTGCCTAGTTTTATTCATTAATTTAAAAAAAAGAACAACCAAAGAAAATTTTATTTTTAATGTTCAAGACACAGGTCAAAAATCACTCAGAGAGCAGATAGTTCTCCAGTAATTAGAATGCTAGAAAGGACTTGTCTGTATTTCCTTAAAAACTCTTGCTGAAGAGGCTAGTATATATTCAGAAAGCAGCTTATATTACACAGCAAAATGAAATAATCATTTTAATTTAATTCATAGCCATAAAACATAGTTTCCAGCAAATCCTGCTAAAAAGCAAGGAAAAAAAATTAAATGTCACAGTGAAATGCAAGCCTTTACCACCAGGTGTGATCTTTAAGCTGCTACTCTACTTGACAACCCAATAGCTGATTGAACTGAATGAAAATATCTCTGTTGTATAAATACTTTTCTAAAAATAGATGCTCATTACCTTAATAGTGTAAGGTGTGTGAAAGCCACATTTTCTGAAATAATGCTGGCCAATCTGACTGGTTTCGTTCAAATTCTGTCTTTTGGAGAGTTACTCGAACATCCTAAATTCGCTGTCTCCCCGAAGACACCAAGAATGGCAACAAAATACTCAGAAATTTGTATGAAAAAACGTGTTCCCGAGTTCCACAATCACCCCATGTGACACACACAGCTATTATCATCCGTGAGATCTGCAATTCATGCCCCTCCCTGGGGAGTGTAGTTTTGCCATGCTAATACGGGAAAGAGAAAAGTCTAAATACACAATTGTACTCTGACAATCAACAATAGTTCAGTCAACCCCTGCGACTTCTTGATAAATGAAAGTATGCTGCACTGACTACAAAGACTTCAGGCAGTCCATAAGAGTGTTTTTCTTGACTCTCTCCCAGCACTGCAGTTGGCAACTTGCACTGGGTGGACAATGAAATGGGACTGTTCATTAAAATAGCTTTCAATTAACATCCCATCTACATTTAGTAAGATACAATGGATTATTTTTAACACACTTGCAAGAATTCTATTTGTTACTGCTTTAAAAAAAGTCTTGAAAATATAGCTGGAATCAGCTGGTCAAGGCACTTCTACCAAGACAGGTATTTGGGAAAACTAATGTGTTTTTGAAAGTTTATTATCATCAAGGCATTAAGAAGGAGATGGGAGAGGATAAAGATATCAGACACACAGATAATAATGTAGAATCTCTCAGGAGCATCAGTACAAAAAGTGGTAAATTATTTCTAGCTACTACTTATACCTAAAAAAACCAATCCATTAGAATTAGGTAAGTATTTTTTCAAAAGCCAAACATGGTGGTTAGGAAAACTAAACTGCTCTCTAGCCTCATTTCTTTAATCAGTAAAGGCTTACTTGCTTTTATATATTTATATGCATATTTCGAAAGGGAGGAACTGATTTGTTCTTATCACCATTTAACCCTCTGGTTTTTGTGATGTTACTGATTCTGTTCCCTGCTGTTCCTCCAGGCTTCTTTTGGTTTCCTGTTAAGCATATTCATCTTCTGCAGTTCTCTCTAAACAGGTCACATATTTCTGTGAGCCTGACATTGAATGTCCAGTCCTCTATGTAGTCCACAAACACGTGAGAGGTATAAGCGGGATTTTTAAAAAGATGCTTAAGATCAAATTAAAAAAAAAGAAAAACAAAAAACAACCAACTTCATGCCAACTAAAAGCCTGGGAAGCTTCTGTGTTCGTGTGGAAAAAGTCTCATCTTCCTGATATCTTTCTGATCCTTTCCAATTCCCCCTCAGGATTCATTTCCATCAGCTAACTCTCTATAACTGCCCTTGGCTGCTGATTATCTCTTTATCTGGTCCCTGACCTTTTTTTCTTTTTTTTTTTTTTTTAAAAAAAAGCATTCCTTGGCCAGAGCAGGAAGTTTATGCAACAAACAATATCTCAGATGATCTTTCATGTTTGTCCTTCCCTCTCTGGCAGGCTGCAGCGTTAGGTTGCCAGTCCCCCGTCCTGCCTCCTTGCGTGCTCTGCTCCCGCCTGCCAGGTGCCAGCGTGCCCGGATGCCTCCCTAGGTGGTGCGCCAGACTTCTCACTGCACCTGCCACCGGCAGTTTTATCACGGTCGCTCTGTGTTCAGTGGCACATGTTTTTCTTTTTTTCTTTTTTTTTTTTTTTTTAACTTGCCAGAAAGTGCTTCTATTACAGTCTGTTTCCCCCAAACAATTCTGCTGAGTGGAGAAAAGCTTTCTCAGCTCACGGGTATTTAGCTGTTTACATTCTCCGGCATTGGACCCTCTGAACCAAACCGCTTCTTCAAATTGAGTTGTGAAGAGTGTGTGTGTGGTGGGGGGGCACAGATGATTAAAGCTAAGGGTTTGCCTTGTAACAGTTCTCAGATATTTTGCAGATGCTTTACTTCAGCTTCAGTTCTTTTCCTGCTTATTTTTCCTTACAGCTGTGCAAACATATTTATACATTAAACGTCCCAATAATCAGGCCAACATGCAAAAGTAATGAATAATTACAGCAAAGCTTCATTTGCAAAATCCCTTTTTGCTCCTATCCTTATTTACTGTCACTACTAACTCAAGCATGAGAGGTATACTTTAAGAAGGCTTGCAGGATTTGCCTTCATCTACTCAAATCCTCAAAACTAGGACCAAATCTTCTTAAGCTTTTCCAAAACCCAAGACACATCTATGGCACCAATACTTAACTAATAAGTAATCTTCAAAGAGGCTTGTGTGAATTCTACAAAAGGCAGGATTCCCAATTTCCAATAGTTACTTTTCTATGCATAGTTAAGAGTGCCTACACAACTGGGAAAAAAAATGTTGCATAAAAATGATACGAGCTTTAAATAGTAAGTTAACAAGATTGTACTAGATAAGTATTTGAAAATGGGCATTACATTATCTGAGTTGAGTAACACATATTGTTTAAGGCATCTATCAGAGTACTAGCCCTTTCTTCTTGCAGAATGCTGCACTGTAATCTTTATTTATGCATTCAAAAATATGTTTCCTTGTTCATATGTAAGGTTGCTAGTTTGTTTTGAAGGCAAACAAAATGCATATTATCCATGCAGTATGTAGCATAACTATGAAAAACAGCTGATAAAAAGGAAGCCTATAAAGTAGTGTATTATCATTTCAGATATTTGTTGAATTTCTACGGTTCATTTGTCTTGGCTAAATGATCTGTTAAATTAATGATTAAATTAAATTTGCACATGCTCCATGGATAATGTTTTTCAAGATCAGATCCTAAACTATTACTGTAGGATTAGAGATGGTAACCTTCAATGGGTGATTTATCACATTCTCTTCAAATAGAATACATGATCTTCTGACGCTAACTACTGCTTCTCAGTGACTACACAGGGTACCTAGATGACTATGTGAGATGAATTTTCCATCACATTAATCCTAAAATTACAGGCTGAAATTCCAAATTTCATATTTTTTTATTCACACAAAAGTTCCATTGCTTTTTACTCTCCTTACATGAGTAGGTGGACAGGTGGCTGCTCCAATCTGTTCAGACATTGTATAATTTTGAGTATAGGTTTTACAGATTCTGCTTAAAATACTCACTGAACCACAGTTCCTTTACCATTATTCTTGCTTACAAATCAACCTCCATTTGTTTACCAGACTCAAAATAAAGAGGGATTCAGAAAGTAGTTTAATACTCTAAATTTTGTCATACAGTTGAAATGAATATTTTGCTCAACACTCTACTTTCATATATCTTTCATATATCTTCATTCATTTTATAGAAGAAGTTACCATAGCAAGTCCTAACCAAGTTTTTCATCTTATGAAAGGAATTAACTCGATACAAACCTACATCTATCATCATTTCACACAATTCTCATCATTGTCTTTTTCAAATTCATCATATCAGTATATTGAACGAGGGCACTAAAGTCACAAATAATTTTACTTATGCTAAAGAAATGAATTTATTGTTAAGATTACTGCTTCTCATGTGTCTCATTTGCATGCTCCCTCACACATTATATGGAGCTCCTTCAGCTTAATGAAGACTGAGTGATGTTATAACAATTAAGGAATAAACCCGAAAGTCAGGTATGGTAGTACAAGGGCAGGCATCTTGGTAAAAGGTGTATGTAGATAGGCACAGGAGTACACTTTCAAATATGAATGTATTTGTATATGTGTATATTGCAAATGCACTTCCCCAAAAATGATGGAGGTACTGCAAAGCACAGGGAAGGAAAAAATAACAAGTGCTATTATGCTAAAAAACATCAGTTCTTCTCTTTTCAATAGGCAACAAATACTTCAATGGAGAAGTTAATATGCTGAGCACAGTCAGTACCTGCTTTCTTTTCAGTAGCAAGTAAAGTTTTGGGAGCAATCAGTTAATGGTGGGAGAATTCCTAAGGTTTCCAGACAGGGCAGGACAGCTTGTGCAAACACAGCCTCTCTATATAGCCTGGGAACTATTTGAGATCCCCCACCCTTTCTATTAGGAGGAAATTACCACTGCCAGTCCACAACAATGCGGATAAACACTATAGCCCAGGGCCTGCGTAACTCAGGTAAACACAGCGTTTCCTGACATGTTGGAAACCACTGGGCATTTCTTTTAAGTCATTCTTCTTACACAGTGTCAGATGTAAGTGTTTAAACAGTCAGTATTTCCTCAGTGAAATACTTGTTCTTTTGGCCAGTTAGGTTCGGTTAAGTTTCCTACTTTTTTCAGAAATAAATCTTTAAAGTAGGCTTCTGGACACTTGATTGACTGAAATACAGTTTCAAAATGCCACCTGTTTTATAAGTACGTCTTTTACAGTACTGAACCTACTTTCTACATACAGCTTTCCTAAAATTCACTGGATTTTAGAGTTAGAACCCAAAACTTGCAGCAATAAAGAGCCAAGCAGTGGTCAGGTACAGAGGAAAGGAAGCATGGTCCACTGAGCCCAAAGTTAACCTTAGCAGGGAGTTTGTGCTGTGGGAATGCACCAAGACTCTTGGTCCCTTCATCACTCAGAACAGAAACTTGGCCTGAATATACTCAATTTCTCTTTCCCCATGTGTATCTGAGGATGAAGGGCAGGGAGGTGAGTGAAGCAGGGGCTGCATGGGCCTGGTGCCTCCCTGACATGGTACTGAGACATGGTTGATGCACCTATCTGGAGCCAGGAAGCACTATCAAGTCTATCAGTTTAGATACAAGAGAGAATTCAAACTCCCTTCAGTTTCTCTCTTGCACAGAAGCCCTATAAACCACTTCTGTAATATTCAAACTTCCAAAATAGGGCTTTGTGTTGACCCTCTGCACAAGGGAGTCATTTTCACATTTAATATCTGGCAGTTACAAATACTGATTCTGACACTATCAGGGAAGGCCTGCAAACAATCTACATGGAATATTAAATGAAGCCATTAAAGATGTAGTTGGAAATTCATCCAAAAGTCACAGAATGTATAGTTAGTTGGCCATTATCAATTGAAATTCAATTGTCAAATGTGCTTGGTATTAATGTAAAGAGACATATTTCCATTCTGGTTAAATCTCTCCAGTGTATTGGCATTTGGGAGTCCAAGCAATATTTCTGGGTTATACTCGATCATTTTTAAAACCTAGAATGTATATAAAAAATGCCATTACACGAAAGTGCAAACTCTGACCATGTAAGGAAATCTCTGATCAGAACATTATCCATTTAAACATCTATTTCTTGTATAAAATAAAGTAACAAGTAAGTACAGAGGTAACCAACTGGTAAGTGAGGCATTTCTTTAAAAAATGAATCCAACAGGATAAATCTAGAAAACGGAATCCTGATTTTTTTCAACATATCTCTTGTGATCAATTCACAATCAGAATTGGTTTTTTTTTGGCTGCCTAACATTATTTTTCACAATGCCCATTACCACAATATTGGAGAGCCAGGCATCTGCCTGCATCCTTCCATATTTACTAAAGTTCTTTCTACCGGTTGCAGTCATTGGAATAATTTCTCAGTGTGGCTAGTTATCATACCTCATTCTTTTCTTTCAGCTTTGTGATCATGACAATGACAGGGCTGTCCTCTTGCCAAACCATTTGCCAGAAATCATTCACAGTATTAATCATGGGTCCCTGAGTTGCAATGAAAGCCTTCTCTTTACCTCCATATCCCTGGTTGAGAAACAAGACAAAAAAGCATTTACTTTAAATTCAGGTGGTGGGCCAAGACTGCAGGTGAACATTCGAAAGAGCAGAAGGAAGAATCTGGAACCAAACGAAAGTTACTTGAACCAAAAGCAATTATGACTAATAGTAGAGCAGACCAGAAAATTTTCAGCAGAACAGTTTTTCCTCTGGAAGCTATCAATTCAACAGACTGAAATAGTCCTGAGAACATGTCAGTCTCCTTCAAATTTCCCTGCTTTCTTGGTTTCTTCTAGCTTACCCTGTCCCCCAAGTTGTTGGGATTTTCCATCATCCAGTGGTACTCTAATCTGTGGTTTACATTGTTGCAGTTTACAGCCACAGATACAAATGAGAGAGAACTGTAAGATTGGCTTCTATGAAGATCATGACAGGAAAAGAAATTTAAAACTATGTGAATATCTGTAGAGTCAAAAGCTCTACTCTGCATCTTTGCTAAGTGATAACTATCTTTAATAAGATCTTATATGAGGGAAAGCTTATCCATACAGGGTGTCCTGAGACACACTGTCTCAAAGACTGCGCAGGTAAACAGTGCAGAAGCAGGACGGAGGGAAAGGCAGGAAGAAATGGAAAAGACAAGAAATTACTTTCTTATTTTTCATGTGAAAAGAACTTGTAAACTTGTGCTGTGACAGGGTGTCCCACAGTAACGCAGATCAGAAGAGACTGGCAATGTCTGAAAGGAATGAATGGATGGAGAAGAGCTGGAGGTGGAGCAGGAGCCTCTAACCACAGGTCTTCCTTTTCTGTGCTTTCACCCTGGCAACACTATCTGTGCTGTTATCCATTGCATGAAATGACAGTGTAGATCCTCAGCTGGTATAAACAGTCCTCGTACTATTGAGCAACTTGCCTGAATGTACTTTGTCAGTCAGCTGCGGCAGGATCCTAGCGAGCCTAATGATATTCCATATGTAGATGTGAAATTTCACTTCATCGCTGCAATGATTTTTTTTCTGAGATCGCTGGCAATGCCACCAATGCCAGCAGCAGAAGCAGTCATTGTCTCTTAGCTAGTGGAGGGTGACGTGGGGGGAAGGAACACTTCACAGGCCTCAAAACTTGGTGGCCTGGCTGAGTGAACGGTTGCCCTGTTGCTCTTCATGGATGACCACTCCAGCAATGTCTTTGCAAAACACTGAGCGTACAAGATGTAGAGTGAGGCAGGGTAAGGGGTGTGGAGGATGTGTACATATATATTCAGGTGCTGTTGTTTAAATAAGCAGCATTATTGTTGAGCTTGGGGGCCAAATTTCAATTGTACTATTACATTTACTCCAGTTGAGGATCCAGCATATAACTCTAATTAAAACATTAAACTTTGCAGATAGAGATATACACTTCTAAAACATTCTCAAAACAGTTTCTTAGTATTGTATTCAGTATACATTGTGCCACTGAGTTTAACAAGGCTCCATCTGTAGTCCTTGAGGATTATTTCATAGTTAGACACTTAGAAATAGCGCTTTCCAACAGGATTCATGCTGGTAAAGTCTTTGTATCATGCAATCATTTCATATAGGGAGCAAATATGTGAAAGAGTGCGTGTACTGGTGAACATGTATACTTAATACATCTGATTATGCTCCTTTTCAGAAACTTGCTACAATATTTATTTAATTACTTAACTGATGATATCAGAGCTATCAACTTATATAATATGTACAAAACACTCATCACCATCAGACTTTTTTGGAGATAATGTCACTATAGTGAGCAACCATGGAGCTTATATTAGCTTATCTAATCTTTTCTTTGCCAAAACACTTGGTATCTTTCTTGCAGTTAAAATGTAGATATCTTTTCCTAACTATAAGGCAGTAGGACCCTATAAAACAGTAAATACTGAGATAAATAGAAACTGTAATGCATGTGTTTCTTAATGCTTTTAATAAATTATTCGTTAAATTATTTCTGTTACTACAACCGTTTTAGTACATTCATTGCTATGCGATCTTTACTACAAACAGCTCATGAGACTATTTCTAGCACACCCAAGTAGACAAAAAGATTAAGATCTGTCAGTGAAGATGCGTAGGAATAAAATGAGTGGCACCTTGGCAAAATCAGTTATTCAGGTGGGAAATCAAATATTCTGTCAAAAGCACATGAATAGTGTACATTTACTTACCCTAATGTAGTTAGCATTTATGTAGGTACTCAAGGAGTCAGATGGATTTTTTGGTTTCAAATACACTCTGCTTAGAGGATCTAAGAGCACAAGGAAGATGGAAATTGAAAAGAAAACCCATAATTAGAAGATTTCTCTAAAGAATCAAAAATTTGTTGAAGAAAATAATCTACTGTTATCTGGGGGTTGCCAAACACTAAAACATTACACATGAAATTCTTTCCTCTGCAAAGGATCAACACATGTAATGAAGGTAAACCTACACTGCACAAAGCTGGGCTCTGCAGAAGCATCTCAGCAAGCTGTGGGCATAGAAACAATGCTATTAGCTCAGGGCAGTATTCAGCAAGGTCTTGTTTGCCCCTTTTGCGTATCAGCTGACCTGCCTAGACTGTCTCTGAAACCTGTGTCATACTTTTGCATATCAACTCCTTCGGACGCCACTTAAATATCTTTGCATAGAGCTGTATTGTTCCAATGACTACAGCTGGATTTAAATTAGGAAAAGGCCTTGCTTTGACCTCTCTGCCTGGGGAGATCAACTATGTACTTTTATATCACTACAATTTTCAGTGCAAGAGGCTGGACTCAATGATCCATATCCTTCCCTTCAGTCCTGTGTTCTTATCTAACACAACCTGTGAACATTTCCGTGTAACAGCCTGGAGAAACGATATCAAAATACAGGAACTTTTTACTTTGTACTCTTCTTTCATTCACTGTCTTGGATGATCTTGAATGGAGTCAGGGGCAATTCTGTTGAATATGGAGCTAGGTGATCTCTCCTGCAAAGGAAGTTTTTGCTTGCTCATTCTTGATGCTGTAGGTCCCCCATGTATTAGGCTTTAAGAATAAGCTAGTAAAATCTCAATAACACAGTGTCACAGAAGAGCATAAGGAGGAGTGAGGAGCCCATGTTGTGGCTGTTTAGGGAGTCCTACTTTGACTTCCTCCACATCTTTTTTGGAAAAAAAAAAAGTTCCAGTTCTAACAAAATATGTAAACATTTCTCTACTGAAAAAAAACTTTTTCTTCCAGTAATTTGCTAAATAACTAAGTAGAAACAGCAGCTTTTTTGACAGTTTCCATAAAGCTATTGGTTTGGAAACAGTCTGGAGAGCTGCTTTACTCAATGGAATCCAGGCAAGGTGTTCAAAGAAAATACGTGGATGCTAAACTGCAGCACAGCATGATAACACTATTTATTACGTGGTCCTGCTGTTTACACCAAGGAGATTAATGATGTACATATGCTCTTCTTCCTACTAGCAAAATTATATTTTCACAGAGTTGCTTTTGGATTTCTTTTCTGACTTTTCATTCTGTTCGTAAGAACAAGATTAAAACCTTTGCAAAACAAAAGAAGAGGAGGGGTGACCCCAAGCATACTTTATGTCCAGTTCCCACTGAAAGTCACAGGAGATTCTTAGGAAGGGAATGGGGTCACTACAGGGCCCAGGCCAATGTTTTGAAAGTATGTTTCTTAAAATGTGCAAATGGATGTATGTCTTCTAGTTCAAATCTGTACATGGAACTCTTGTCCTCTGTGTTAACAGCACAGTATGAACTCTAGTTAGCTTGTGTTCAAATATCTTTGTACTAGCTTTCCCAACCTTTTCACTTACAGCTTTTTTTTTCCCCTTAACAATATGAGGACAGGAAACCTCTCATTCCTTTTCAGCACACAGTGATTATTAGCCATTTCCACAAATGCCTCAGGCTACGTGGCCTTGAAAAAACACCCGCTTCCTCTAGCTCACACAATGCCTGTGATTCTGATGTAGCCTGACCCCTACCTTAAAAACCCTTTCCCAAGCAGACTCAACAGCTTATTAACCATATCTTGGAATAAATTTCTCATGATACTAAGGAGCTGCTAAATCAATGTCACAGTTACTTGCTTCCAAGTCCAATCAAATAAATAATCACTGCTTTGGAATGGGAATATTTTTATAAATTAACAGTCATGATCATTTATGAAATAGAGAAATGCTGTAAACTCAGCTCCGAAATGAGGAAAGCCTGAGTACTGCTAAAGATCTAGAGCCACTAACCAGTCACCATACACAAATGGAAGTAATTAGTTTACTCCTGAATGATAAATACCTTGGTAGTAATAATCTTTTTGTCAAGGACGGTAAAGTCTCAGAGTCTGAAGCTACAGAAGAAAGACACAGATGGTGGCTGCAAGGCTGAATTCATTAGTGTTTGCAAAGCATCTTGAAATGCAGCAGAGGTTTTAAATACAGTGTACTATAATTACAACTGAAAAATACTCCCTACAGTTCTGACTGAGGCAAAATTACTGCTGTTTTCTTCCATGTACCTAGGAAGTCTGGAAGAGCTTCTCCACTAGACTGAAAGAAGCTTCCTCTAACAAATTAATACCGGTGTGAATTTACCAGGCTGGACAAATAGGAGTTAAAGGGGCTGTAGGTGGCCCCCATGAGAACACCAAGTATAAGGAACATGCTGGGCCACATGTCATAGCAAGAGTGGCACTGTCAGACAGCCTCCCCCGATGCCATCAATACTGGAGATTCCTTCACTCCATGGACACCACTTTGTCATGAAGATCCAAGTCCCTTCTATTGCAAAGGCTGTAAACTACAGATTGAGCCTGGCTTGTTTTAATTCTTCTCTTTCAGACTGCTGTTGCATTAAAAGTTCTTTAGGATGTGGGTATATTTGCATTTGTAGAATATACAGAATAAGTCCTTTGTTACTCTTGATTCACTTCTAGTTGCCTTGCAGAAGAAAGACAAAAATACTGTGGGAAGTGCTGTCCTTATGGTATTTCAGTTTTGTGAGCAGGAAAGGAAGGTGAAAATTCTTTGAGGCAGACTTTCAGCCCAAAAGATTCACGAATCTTTCAGATACTGAAATGTTTTGAAATTCATCCATCCCTACTTTGCTTCTTTATGTTTTTAGTCTATAAATGAATTATGGATACTAGTATTAATTGGTAAACATTGTAAGCGGGAATGTGGAAGAATCATGCCAGATTCTATTTCCAATCTATGCCAGGTAAGGAATAGCCTTAAAAATAATATAACAGGTTCAAAACAACTCATGTATAAAACACCTGTAAATTATGCATTACTTTTTAATCTCATCTGAATCATTTCCCAGTACTTCCAGTATGATCCAAGACTTTCTAATAGAAAACCTAACAGATTTACAATGCTGAGTGTTTCTTCATTTTAAAATGTGCTTCAGCATTGGAAAATAAAAGTTTCATTCATGCAAAGGATATCTTTCTTATCTACTAGGAATAATGTTTCTCTAATATCCATTTGTATTTTTAACAGTGCAGTCTAACACAGATTAAATATTATAATTCTGGACTTTTACAAGTATTGTAGTAGTTATGAAACCGGTGACTTCAACTAGGATACATTTTATCAACTCACATGGAAATACAAAGAACTGTTTGATGAATCCATGTTGAATTCTGTTAAGACTAAACTATTTTATCTCCTTCCGCTTTGTAAATATCATTTTTTTCTTTAGTCTTTGTAAGCCTGCTGGTGATCCTACTGCCTTCATTAGGGAATAGGACTGGAGTAAATATGATAAAGTTCAAAGTTAGGACTGTACTACAAGCGAGTTTGAAAATTCTCAGTATAAAGAGAACTGTTTCCCAGCATCTGTGTAGAAGCCTACACAGGAAAGTACTTTGTTCATACAATTTAGATATTAATTTCCCATTGTCTTTAAATGGAAAGCCAGCTTTAGCACAAGCAATTTAACCAACAGCTTGTGGATTTGTGGGTCTGACCTGCCAAGTGCTTTCCACCTTCATTTTACTGTGAATCTGCTCTTCTGCAATGACTGCTTTCACTTTTGCCCTGAGGGTACTTTTTAGAAAGAGGTAAGAAATGACATCAGGTTACCTTGGATGTGTTACACACATGAAGATGCTGACAGAATAGTTGGCTTTTATGTTAGGCTACTTGCTCCTCTGTAAGAGGATCCCACATATGCTCTGAAGCAGCACGGGAATTCTGCTTCTGGTTTGAGGCATTGGAAGGGAAAAAATACATGGCTTTGAAGCTGAGGTAGTGCTATGGAGACACGTAGTAGGGGCTGCAGGAGATAGAAGGCAAAGGTTTGATTTTGGAAAGGTGAAGGTGTGAAAGAAGAGGATGAACAGGGAGCACTGGGGCTGGTGCTCTACTGTAAGGATATAGTTGTGGAGACTGACTGGGAAACTATGAGTGTAGTACTGGGAACCTGGTCTGAGGAAGAAAGAAATGCTGTAAGAGGATAGCAGAGGGAATGTAGATGAAGATATGGAGAGGAGTTAAACAGGTCCAGTAGATGGTATCTCAGAGAGGAGGGAGGGAAAAACATCTTTAGCATCTTGCCTCTGACCCCACACTGAAAAAGGCTGGTCTTGTTAGCTGTATCAGCATATTATTATAAACCAAATCATACTTAGAAAGCTGACAGAGGTATCCTTGCATTTGTATATGAGTGTTGGCTAGTTTACACTGTAATTGAAACATCTTTCATAGAAATGTAATATTTCCTATAATTTATAGTTGTCCTTACAGAACTAACTTTCATTAGGCATTCACTTCATTTCACACGAATGTGTCTGACTGAGCAGTATCTATTAACACTAACCTGCCCTCATGCAGCCTGTCACAGAATTATATATGTCAGCCTTATCTCTCAGAAAATAAGAACATCCTCCACAGTGCAGAGGGTGGAGCAGGCAGGCTATGGCATTTTTAGGAGATAATCCATCAATTCAAATGTCACTTGTCACCACAGGTGCCCTGATTCAAGAGACGCACCCAGCACTGGGAATGGAAAAGCTGACACAGGCATACTAAGCAATGGGTTGATATCATCTGAGCAGGAAATCAGGAAAGCTGTTCTATTTAATCATTCAAATCGTTTCCAAACCCTTCTGGACTGGGTGTGGGGTGTGTGAGTATTTATTATGAGCATGTGCCTCAATCCTGAAAATACCTGCTTTGAAAAGGCTTGGTGCTAACACACAACAGACCCCTCGGCTTCTGTCAATGATGGTTATAAAGTGTCTGTCAACGAGTAGGTGTAGTGTACACAGACTGAAAAGGTGCTTCAGAGTTAAGGGCACATCCCAGCTAACTGCAAGTGAAAACACAAAGGCTTTCTGACTCTCAAAACTCATCAACATCAACTACAGTCCAACTGCTGCGACCCAATTCAAAACACATGCTGCCGGAAAATAGGATGCATCGCATTTACAAGGTATACCTCGCAATAGCAGGGGGAGCTCTGACACTAGAAGTTATTGGAAGGCAGAGCTTATTCCCAAAATCTGGCCTGTAAAAAGGAGGGAGGCTTGGGTGATATCCTGATGGCAAACTCCTGCTTTCATCAACGGGGTCAGGATTTCACCCTCTGTATACATCCTGTTGATGCTGGGCCAAATACTAAGGTTCATTTAATTTTCTGATTACTTGGTGTATAACTTGCATACACTCACTTTCATTTATTTAATTCCCTTACATATCCATTTATTGCACTCACTGCACACAGTCTATTCTTTGCAACAGATGAAATAGCCTTGAAGTCAATGGGAATTTTACTGTTTATTGAAGGGAAGTGAGCATTTCACACACTGAATTTCTTTCACAGCTATGTATCACTTTTCTGAGACTAATCTAGCTGCTGAAGGCCATCATTTTTCATTAATTTGACTGCAAGGTCTTTGTACAATGTTATCAAACCACAATGCATTCAGGCCCAGGGACAGAAATTTTGTCATTTAAAGTATGTGAATTCGTGTGATTACCATACAACATTGGACTACAAGGACAGTATAGAGATGATCAGAAAACAAATTTGTAGTTGATGGGATATGCTGTCAATTTAAAGGTATTCTTCATTCCAAACCTAAACAAAAAGATGTGTTTAAATTTTTCTGTGATACCCTCCCACATATTTTGAATGACTGAACTTTTCTACTTGGTAATGTCAAAATATTACAAAAATGCAACTATTTATTTATATATTTAATGTAGTATTAATATTTTTACAATCTATTTTGAAACTTTACATAGAACAAAATAATTAATAAATGAGAAGCAGAATATCTCATTATCCCCCAATAAATGTTACTTCCATTTCAGAGAAGCCTGTATTTTCAAGGAAAACTATTCCACTGAAAAGTTTTCAATCACCTCTAATTATAGCAAAGCAATTCTCACTAAGACAGGAAATAAATAATTTGGGCCAATGAAAATACAGAAGCAATGTAATGAAGCAGCAACAAGTTTACAGCAACTATGAGACAGTATTGTGTAAGCATGGTTTTCTTGCTAATGTAAAAAGATTTCAACAAATCCATGCAGAGCATGGGGAAGGAAAAAAAAGTATGAGGTTGGAAGTCCATTACCAAAAGGACAGGATGCGCTGGTTCTTTTAATCTGGGCCACTCGGTGCTAGAAAGGATTCCAAACAGCTTGACCCAACCAGAGAGAATTCAGTGATTGGGTGGTGAGGGCTGCAACGCAGCTCACAGGCTTGGTCCTCTCATTCTCCAAATTGGAGTATCAGCTGCTAGGCATGGCAGATCTCTTTCTACCCATTTGCCTGAGTTTTCTTCTAGACCAAAACAGCCTGCATCCAGATTGCATTTCAGTATGTAGTTGAGATGCGGCCAAGGTGTGCAACTACTGACTAAACCATCCAGTGAGAGCTCTGGATTTGCAAGTGCTACATTTTTTTTAGTTTTCTTGATACATAGATTGCAAATACACTTATGAATAGGTACAGAATGCTGAAAGATAAAGACAGATAGATTTTCTATAAATGTACATCAGCAATATATTCACAGAGCAGGGCTAAATTTCATAGTAGGAAACCATGGGCTCAGTCACTTACTTGGCAAAATCGTTTTATAGCGGTTTTTAGTTCCATGACTCGGGATGTCGATTTCTTTGGGATCCACAAAATTCATTGGTATTTCCTATAAAAAATAAATTAAATCAGATTGGGGTTTCCAAAGGAGCCATGCAGGAAATTATCACCAGAAGGCCATCTGTTGTTACACAAGTGTCTTTTGACATCAAAGTTATTAAGAAAAAAAGCGGTTCCCACCTCAAGCCTGTCAACACCCTTCCTTTAATAAACACAGGAGTTGCACATTGAAGGGGTGACTTCCAAGGAACACTTCTGATGAATTATTAAAAGCAAAGTTTTTATAGGATTAGGAGATAGGTTAAAATACACAATACTTCTAGAAAAGTGAAGGTGAAAAGTGCAATAGTGCTGCAGAAAAGAGCAAGATCTTACCTATTTGGAGCAGGAACTCTCAGAATAATTAAATATTAATATTTAACAGCAAGTATATACATTTTAATTTTGTGCAATGCCCTTAATATCAGCTAAAGATCTTATTTGCTTTCTACAGAAGCTATTCAAATGAAGTGGCTTTCTCCATTTCATGCAGTGACTCAAAGATGTAATAAAAAACTGAAGCTATTTCTCTTGATTTTGATCTTCTATCCACTGACCCATGTTGTATTCCTTAAATCTGCAGATGTGCAAATAACTAAGACCACAGTTTACTTGAAGTTCCAAAAACATACAAATGATAAAATCCAGATAAACCTAAATTATCGTTTTTCAAATTGCTTGTCAGATGAAAGATAAAATCCTCCAACTGGATTGGATTGGACAAAATGTTTCACTTGGTCTAAGGGAATAAGAATTATTCTGACTTTCAGGTTCAGAAATGTTGTTAGTCTTCTCAAAGTTTAATTTAAAAAACCCTTTGAAAAATGCAAAAGCAAGTATGTAGCATTTTCCCCGCTTCTTGGAGACAATTTATTAATCAAAATAATCTGGCAAACAAAAATATAGAAAATGCTTCAGTCAGCTCAAATCTTCACTTCTGTCCCCAAATTTTGCCCAGCTCTATTTAAATTATCTTAGTGTGAACTAGAATTTGATCTTCAGTAAATCAGTATTTCTATTTAATAGCACAGTTATTTCTACAGACTAGAAAACTTCATTCCTGGTCTGGGATATTTACCCAAACATACAGTGACCTGTTAGGTAATTGCCTCTTATAGATACACAGGAACATGAAGAGGCACAAAAGGTATATTCTTACAATATCTAGTTCAACTCTCCTTTGACTTGCACCACTGGAAAACACTCCTCAGCATTTTCCACCAAAATTGGTTGAATTCTACCTCCACAGGCCCAGAATGCTCCCCAGGTCTTTTGCACAGATCACATGCATGGCCATAAGCCTTCAGATCCAAGCTTTGGGCCTACTCAGGCAGCATTACTGGCCAGTGCAGGCTCTTCTGAGAGGAACAGGACATGACCCCTAATTACCTAAGATGCACACAACAGCAGATCTTTACACAGGTCCACAAAGCAGAGGAAGCTGCCCTTCTGTTTTTCTGACAGAGGAGATGGCAAAGCTAAGTAAGATGTAGAACAGTCAATATGAATTGCTTTGACTTCTTTCTGCTTCCTGGCTTGGTTTCTAAACAGCTTAGTACACGAGGTTGCAACTTCTGTGTTTTTTATTTCTCTGTTTTCTCCAGACTGATGCTTAGCTGTTCAGTGGACCTTTACTCTTCCTTTCTCCCTCACTCTACCTCTTCCCTAATCTCTTCTCTTCTGCCTTGCTTTTCAGGCCAGTGAATGTAGTACTGCTAAAATACTGCTTCCTGTGCTGGTACTTCATGCAAGTTCCCTTTTCAGTTCCCTACAATGCCATCTATACATCTCCTGCGCCAAGGACAGGATCTTCTTGCTTAAAGGCTCCGTTTCTCCATAAATGTTATCCCTTTCCTTCAGGTCAAGCCATCTTCTTCCCCTCATCCTGCTTCTGATGTCTCATCCTTCTCCACAGAACTGCCTATTTATCTTCTGTATAAAATGAGCCCCCACTGCTCTTAGATATTCACCTCTGACTTTTACCCCCTCCCAGTGGTGATCTCTGGAAAATTCTTCTCCTTAGCCCTTGGGACCTGAACTGCCCTAACTGGCTCTGGTATGAGTTGTAAGAACCTTTGATTAAGCTTGTGTCTTGCTGGTGAGCTAGAGATTCCTTGATTCATCTCTGACTTAGTATAAACATCACAGGTGTATCATTTCTGAAAAGGTTTCGTTGCTAAACTATCCACTAACTGAGAAAGAACAATTAAACCTTTGTTTAATGTGATCTACATCTGTGATCTATGGAGTCTGGAAAAAGAGGTGTGAGAAAAAGTCCTCTGTCTACACAAGAACCACTGCGGTCAGGGAGGCTTTTCCAGTTCTCCGGTTGCCTTCCCATCGATGCTTGCTGAATTTTAGAATAGTGCATAAGTTGGTCATTTACTGACAGATGGAGAAATGCCACAGAGCGGAAACTCATTCCTCTCCACCAACAAGGTCAATTAATAATATTAATTGCTTACATCCTGTAAATACTTCCTAGTCAGTAGGACTCCTCCTAGTACTGAGTTTGTGGGGACAAGGGCACAGACACAAATCTGACAGTACACAGTAGATCACAGCCATACATACTCAGAGCACTTTTTCCGAAGCTGTCTACACAATGCAAGAGAAGATTCTGGAACAAAATTCAGCATATTTTTATCAGAGGATAACATATTTGTTAACATCTGGGGAAAATAAAACCAGGAGCTTGCAAAGAGCATGGAAGTGTGGAAATTAGCATACATATATACAGAATCGGTACATATTTAGGGAATATAAATCAATTTGTTTTATTAAAGAGACATATATACCTATTATATATAATTAAATAATTATAGATAATGTGTAATCTATACACATTCATATGCTCAATTGCAAGCATTCAACTATATATGCATATGCATATATGCCTTTGTTCATGGTTTAGGTGGCTTCACGCTTGTTCACTTATCTGGGTGACACATACTCTTCAGTAACAGTTATTTTGGCTCAGATCAACCTTTAAAATGCTACAGCTGTTCATACATTCAAAGAGATAGGATCTGGGTCCCTGAGAACATTCAAGGAAATGTGACAAAATTCAGGAAAATTCAGGCAAATGCTCGTTATCCCCATCCCTTTGTTTTGATTAAAACCAAATTTTATAGATTTAACAGTCTGGCAATTTTCCACGCAAGACTGTATTTTCTGTGATTCCAGTATTTCAGGCATGTGAGGTTTTTGTTCTATCATCAACTTCAGACATTCTGTCTTTTGAATATGAGTAGCTCAGGCTTCCAAAGCAGTATATCCTGGGCATTTATGTTTCTTCCTCATTGCCAAACAGGTATTTTCTCCCAAGTAAAACTAGCTGGATTTTTGTCAGCATTAAAAAAACCTTAAAATAGCTCTTTTGTCTTAATAGATATTATGGAAAAATATTTTGATAGTAACTTAGCAGTTTTTACCATTAAAAAAATAAAAATAACCTGAAACTGGACATGTTTTAATTTTCTACTGCAAACTTAGAACATTTCTCCATTTTTTGCATACTTGGAAGGTTTTCACAGGAAATAAATTTCTGCTCTCAAGAAGAGTGTCGTATTGTATTTTCTCAGCTAGCTAAAACAAGCTGAATTAGCAGAATGAGTGAGGGTTATACTTTGTGCTCTTTGAATTCTTAAAGTTTCTACTGAAGCTATAATCTGAAGCAAAAATATTAAACAGATACTATTCAATGTCTTCACCTTAAAGTATATATAAAAAATGTTTTAAAAATATAATAGAAAAGTAATGAACTTTTCAATAAAATTCTGTGGAAACACTGAATGGCCAAATCAAGTAGTGTAGTGCTCCCCTGAGAGACCAATAAAATGTAAGTATCTATGACCCCAAAGCCCTCAATGAAAGCTTGTGAGAGGATTCAAGACACTGGGACTCTACCCAGGCGCCAAGTGCTCTATACAAACTATCTCCTAATGCAGGGGCTTTACACATGAAGAAACTAAACAACAGAAAGGCAGAAAATGGATGGTATAAATGGTGGATGCTGGATATTTAAAATTCTTTCCATGTACATGGTCGGACCAATTGTTAGTAAAATAACCAAGGGATTTATTTTTTCTCAAGCAAATTACTTCAAACTCTGTGCTTTTAAAGATGAGTAAAAGGACTTTCAGAAGGATGGAATTATTCATAATGAAAATTATTTTTAGGGTAAGACGGCACTCATCATCTATTTCAGTCACCTACAAGTGCAAATTGCAAACAAAATAAAACCACGTGGAATTAGGTGTTCTGGCATGTTTAATATGAAATGAATTGTTTGAGTATTTTTGTTATACCTCTAGTATTCTCAAAGGGGTTGCATATATCTTCTTGCTCTTACATGCCTTGTTAGGACACACATTTCTGTGAGGCTATATTTATTAAATTGCTATTAAACCAGCCTTGCAAGGCTTTGCTTGTTTAGTTTGGTTTGCTGATGGGTTATAAAAGTTATATAAGACTGCAGGAAGTCAGGCTGAGGTTGGGTTGTGTGATAGGCTATGTGAGGCTCATATAATCTGGTATCCTCTGATAGTTGGTAGCAAGTCATCTAAGGGAACTTAGAACAGGACATGCTTTTTTGTTTTGTTTTGAATTGGCCACCTGGTATTTCACTGATTCTGTTCTTTTAGCATAAAAAACAATGAATGTTGAACACTAGATTCACCTTCTGGCTATTCAGGATTTCACAGGCTTTTGTCTTTCACAGTCTCTTTTCTAGGGAGAAGAGTCCTAGTCTATTGAATAACTCCTGATATAGAATCTGCTCTAGCTTTTGTCACAATTTGTCATAATTATGACATTTGTCATAATTCTGTATGTGTTTTGAGAGGAATAGATTAGATAAGCATGCAGCTGTGAATGCAATATGGATTTTTACATTTTTTTCTATTTTATTCTCTATTTATTTTCCAATGATTCTTAACATGGTATTTCAGGACCATCAAAGTATGCAAAGTTATTTTCCCCATTTGTATTACCTTGCATTTATCAGCACTGAACTTAATCTGCCCGATCACTATCACAAAATCTTCCTACAACTTCTTTGAAGTCCATTTTTAAATTTTACTGCCCTTCTAATTCAGTGTCACCATCAGACTTTGTCACTTACTATTTGTTCCCTTTTCCAGATGGCTTATTAGCATCTTGGTCAGTATCAGCTCCAAAACAGATGCCTCTGAGACTCCACTGGTAACCTCCTTTTATTCTGAGAAGCAACCATTTATTCCTACAAATTACTATGTTGATTATTCACCACTATTTTGCATTTGTTCACGTATCTAGTGGCTTCCTACCAGTTTCTCTGGTATGGACATCAGATTTATAAGTCTGCAATTCTTTGGATCTCTTCTGGTATTCTTCTTAAAAATTGTTATCACCGCTGGCTCTTTCATTCCTCTGGCAACAAGACTCGAATGATAGGTTACACATGCCCAGTTAACACATCAATAATTTCATAGGTGAGCTCCTTTAGGACTCCTGGGCAAAAAACAACTTATTCTTCTGGTTGCTTTTATTCATTTGATTGATTTGTTCCAGAATCTCTTCTATTGACACTTGAATATTAGACAGATCTTCCAGTGACCTGCTTGAATCTATTTCTGCCACAGGAATGGGAAATTCCTTAAGACCTTCCCTTCCCTGGTAAACATAGATGCAAATAAGGCATTCATCTTTCTCCTATTGCTTTACTTTCTCCAAATCTCTCTTCTGCCGCTCTGATTTTCTATTGATCCTTGTAGTCTTTGGCAAGCTTCCTGCATTTTGATCTGTTTAAAAATGGAGCTCTGATTTTTTTTTTTTTTTTTTTTTTTTAATTCAAAATCTTCTCTGGCCTGTTTATTCAACCTTCACATTCAACTGATCTGAGTTTATGCTCTATTCCATCTCCCTTGCAAACAACGTCTTCATATTTCTACCAACCTCCTTTATCTGGCTGTTTCACAATACCAGCCTTTTTCAGATCTTCTTACAGTAAGGATTGATAATCTTATTTGTTTTCCTTGAGTGTTTAATATAGTGTTTAAATAATTTCCATGCCAAATCACCCATTCCCTCCCCCTTTTGGCTCCTCTGAGTAGATGCATCCTGGCCATTGACTTCATTTTATATTCTTACTCTTTTTAAATTAAATATATTTTTGGCTTTTTTCCTCTTGGGTACATTAGGCTCACTGTTATAGAGTGTTTGATAAAAACATGTTGAACCACATGCTGCAGATTAACCAGGACTGAATCAAGAGCTGTTTCTCTTTTTGTGTGTTCACTAACTTTTTGCTCCAAAAACCTGTCATTTATAGTGACTAACAATTTAGTCCTTGAATTACAAACATGTGTGATGTTTATATGGGAATAATCAAAATCTCCCATTATTACTGTGTTTTCCATCATCACAGCTTTAATAATCTCTCTGAATCTGTCACAGTCACCCCACCAGATCAGAATGCAACTCTACACCAGGCTCATTTTTAAAATAACATATCCTAGTTGTTTGTACTGTAGCTCTAATAAAATGCTTCTCCCATCTGTGAATGGAATTTGAAACGAACAGGAATCCGTATTATCTATTGATATAATGGATGTATTTATCTGACTTGAGTGCAAGCTTCTAAATATAAAACACCACCTTGGAACAATCTAATTTGCCCTTCAGATGTGATTTGTATTTTGATACTAAAATGTTGCCCAATTATTTTTTCCACAGTTTCTGTTGTGCCAATTATGTCAAATTCCTCATTCAAAGCTTATTGTTAAACTCACCATGAATTCTGTTTGAAGTAAATGAGAACACGCAACTGTCTCGCGGAGCTGCTGTCTGGTCAGGACCCGGCCGGCTGACTGTAGGTATTCCATTGCTACTTTTTCTCGTGGAGTCGGCACAGCAACAAAAGGCTCAACACTCCCCAAACTACTCATGTCCAAAGTCAGAGAGACATTGGATCCTCGTCTGTAGTAAAAAAATAATTTAAAAGTTATATCAGATCCCCATCTGACCTGTCCTATAATAGGTGACATTCATATGCACCTGATTGTGAGTTATTAATGCACTCTGATTTTCTATGTAGTCATCAGAAGATACGGGTGTACAAAGACTTTAAGACTGGTTTCACTGGAAGCACTGGGTGGTTAGGAAACCAAGACGTTACCATCCAAGAGCTCATTCTAGCTATTGAATTTAATAATTGACTCTACAAGAATACTGCGCTAGGGAGAAACTACTTGAATTATTCTTCACTTATTCTTATACTAACTGTTCCCTATATCCTATTAATCTTAATGCATGCCAAAAGTGAATGTCTGTAAGAAAGAAATGTTTCAGAGAAACTGAGGGGAATACATTTCTAAGCGATATAGAAAACAACCTGGAATCAAATTCACAGTATGTTGGCTACATCTTGAAGGATCTACTTAAATATCATCATTAAATCATTAGATTTACAGTATGGAGGGGAAAAAGTGATAAAAGCAACAGAAGTAAGTGGAAAGACAGCACAAACATGGTGGCTATCAAGACAGTGGACACTGTCTCAGATTAGGTAAAGGAAAAACAATAAACCACATTAAATGGGCTGTATACAAGGAGAAGGAATGCTCACAGACTTAGATGGAGTTGTTCAGAAACCAGAAACCTCTCTCGCAGAACATTCAAATTGATCAACATTTCACATTTCTACAGAAAAAGCAAAGTTTGATTCAATAGCACCATTGAGGTGTCAAAATATAACTAAAGCACATTTTGACATTTTGTGTCTTTGGAATAAGCACTACCCTTTTTATCACTTTCTCCAAACAACACTCAAGTAAACTGTCTTTCTTTTTTTGGTTATCCATCAATCAAGTATTATCAACTGAATCATTAACATCAGGCATATTAATTACGATCATTCCATACTCTGGTGAGTTGTAATGACTAAACACACATTTGTATGCATCAGTCAAAGCTTTTACATTTAATAATCAGAATTCAGCACTATGAAGACTATCAGATGAGTTAGCTAGGTATCTCTGAATTAGGCTACAGATGCCCTGCTCAGCATAAACACATCTCCAACATTTACCAAGCAACTATGAACAAAAAAAAGATACGACAATGCAAGTTTCATATTTTCTTTCACACATTATTGTCTCTCCTTAAATATTTGCTTATTATGGAGTTCAAACTCTGAGCTGCTGTACCATGCTCATACATATATAACCTTAACATAACACCTCTGCTAGAAGTTCCCCCTGATAGTTGTCCTACCAGTTCAGAATACAACTCTACACTTTGCTCTTTTTAAAAATACCTGTAACAGTGTTTAACTATTTGCTGGTTAATCCCTTATCCAGTGACTCCATTTTTCCTTGCAGAATTCTACATGATTTGGTACATTTCTTATATTTATGTGTAGGAGAGCTCCCCGTGGATTAGTGTGACTGCACAGCACTCAGGACATTGGGATGTACAGTTAGGTACAACTGTCCCTTTAGCAGTAACATATGCTACTACATATTAGTAAAAATATCACACAAACATCACCAAATAGTACCTGTCAGGCATCTGCTATTAATATTGGGAGAATGCTGCTTTTGCTAATACTTTTAGTGTCCTGTCATTATTCATGGATAGACCATAGATACTTGCACACACACATTGTTTGTACAAACTATTTGTCTTTTCAGGCACTGAGACTCTTTTTACTCAGTGCTGGTGTTGCTGTTCTGTTTTCTAATCTTCTCCAACCAGAAAAAGTACTGTTAGGGTCTATTGCTTTCTTCTTTAGTAGCAAACATACCCACAGCACAAAACTTTGTTTTTTTCTTTTCACCACTGCAAGACACAGCTTTGATGCACTTTCTGCCCTTCTATACACGTGCCAAAGGATCCTTCAGTAACTTTGTTTTAAATTTCTATCACGTCAGTTTGCCTGAACAGAAATGACTTAAGTCACCCACCTGTCACTTAGCAAAACACAGAACAATAATCACCAAGAAAAGAGATCATCTGATGGATTTGTTGAATCTCAGACTATGCATTACTGTACACAAGTGTATTTCAATTTAGATGATGGGTGGGTGATCACAAGAGGTTTGCTATCCAGGCCCGCAGATGGTAACAGTGAGTCAGAGACAGCAGAACAGGTGGTGGAGGCAAAACAGAGCTGAGGTGACTACAGCCAGCTGGCTGCCTGCTGCGGTACATTGGGTTGCCACATTTGAGGAGGAAAAGAAAGCCCTTGTAGCAGAAGGAGAAGAGTCCCCCTGGGACCTTTCTTGACGACAGGGACAATTTCTGTTGGCAGAGTGAAGTAGGCGGTGTATGGTTATGCTACTCTTAGAAATGCTTTTGCAAAACCTAATTTTGTTAGGGGGTAGGCAGAAGTGGTACCTTGAGTAGGAATGACTAGTAACTCACATGTACACAGGCTACGAGTACTGCATTGAGGCTTGCTGCTTACCCTTCACTGTGGTAAGAGTGCTCAAACTCAAACATAGAGCCATGGGAGACTGGGTGGTAGGCATGCCACAAGCTAGCCAAGACAGGCAGCTCTCTGCCAGATGCTATGAGAGGCTGCCGAATAACGGCCCCAGGCAGCATCCCTTGCGACTACGCCCGTCTGTGGGGGAAGTGAGTCCCACTGCACCATGCGACTTCTCGAGGAAAACATCCTGTCAGACCCCTTTCTTATAACAACCCTCCCACCCCGACACCTCTCCTGACCATGACTGTAACAAATTCTTCCACAGAAAAAGGCAGTCCTTTAAACAGGTGGCTCTGAGTCTATCTCAGGGTTTATATCACAAAAAAGTTTTTTGAAAACAATCCAGAAATCTACAGATGAGGTGTGCAATGAGCCTCTTTAAAATTGTTAGATCTTGTTTGAGAAATGTGTAGCAGTTCAGATCTAGCCATACTTCTGGAAGACCCTACTGAGATTTGCTATTACCGAGGAAACGTATTCTCATTGTTTAGTAACAAAGTACAGTGAAATTGTTAATATTTTCTTTGGCTTTTACATTGTTATATCTGACAGTCTTGGCAAAAGATCTATTTCCTTTCTAACAACAACAAAAAATATATCTGATCTAATTATAACTTTTACATTTTTTTCTGTTTATGGGGTTTATTGATGAATACCAGTGTTGAGAATCAAATAACTCTGGAAAGAAGAAATATTTTCTTAACTATTTAACACATTCAGAGCTACCCAGTGGAAAAAAATGAATACAGACTAGACAATAATTAATTATCTAAGGATAGAGGTCTTTCAATCTAAACATAGAAAGTCTATTCGAGCCAGCAATGTACCCTTGTGACCAAGAAAGCCAATGGTATCCTGGGGTGCATTAGGAAGAGTGTTGCCAGCAGGTGGAGGGAGGTGATCCTGCCCCTCTACTCAGCCCAGGGGAGGCCTCATCTCGAGTACTGTGTCCAGTTCTGGTCTCTCCAGGACAAGAGACATGGAGCTACTGGAGAGAGCCCAGCGTAGGGCTACGAAGATGATCAGAGGACTGGATCATCTGCCCTATGAGGAACGGCTGCGAGAGCTGGGCCTCTTCAGCCTGGGGAAGAGAAGACTGAGGGGGGGATCTCATCAATGTGTATAAGTACCTGAAGAGAGAGTGTCAAGGGGATGGGGCCAAACTCTTTTCAGCTGTCCTGAGCTGAAAATAAGGAGGCAATGGGCAGAAATTGAAGCATAGGAAGTTCCGCCTGAACGTGAGGGGGAATTTCTTCACTGTGAGAGTGACGGAGCACTGCAACAGGTTGCCCAGAGAGGTTGTGGAGTCTCCTTCCCTGGAGACATTCAAGGCCCGCCTGGACGCAACCCTGTCTAACATGCTCTAGGTGACCATGCTGAGCAGGGAGGTTGGACTAGATGATCTCCAGAGGTCCCTCCCAAACCTACTGATTCTATGATTCTATTACAAGACATACAATAGACAATAGATCTAAAGCTAATTTTTCCATTAAAATGGCATCTAAAATAATACTTCTGAAAAAGTAAGATTTAACAAAAAGATTTTATAATGCGTACATTAGCAATACTAACTTTTGCTCAGCATTACTAACTATTGCTAAGATTAACATTAAACAATACTTGTTGCATTTAAGACCATACTGAGGAATAAGACAACAGGACATTTTGCCTACGGCCTTGTCATGAGAGATCAGGAAGGGCCCTGACCCATCATGTTTTTGTATGCCCTACTATAACAAGCTTACAGTCTCAGATCCTGCTCTGGACTACTTAGATTTTCTGTATGCCTCTACCAGCTAAATTCTGCACTTCATCTGTATAGAAGAGTAGAAAGCAAGAGTAGAATTCTACCTGCATAGAAAGTTAGGAGAGTGAGTCCGCCTTTTCTTGCCTTACTGGTGAGACTGCAGAAGGCGGGCCATTGAGCAACAAGTAGATACAAACTCATCCAAAACCCACTGACATTTTTGGGAGCCTTCCCTTATCTCTGACATGTTTTAATTCAAGGAATCACAATAAGACCAGTGGAATCAGCAACATTTCTAGTCCAAGAATTCATTTTTCTTGAATGTCTCTGAACATATATATCCTGAATATATACAGGGGTCTTTCCCTTTCAAATTACAGTGTAAGAGCGGTATACATGGTGTTCCCCCGTACTCCTGAACATTTATAACCCATTTTAAACTCTCTAAATAACTTTAATATTCTTTTCCCCTTACAAATATCCTGGGCCCAATAGAAGAAGATTGATTTATTCCTTTGTGAGCAGAATACCCTCTCTTGAAATTCCCTTGAGGTTGTGTCTTGCTGGAGATGAGCATTATGTGAGGAATCCGTGGAATTGTAAACGTTCGTGACAACATTGCATTGAAGTCTACATGAACTCTCCTGACGTTTCACCAGCTGTGACAGCCACCTCATTACTGGGTATGTGAATAAGTTCAGTCAGGAAACCACTTGTGTCTGTGTATTGTCTAGTACCTCAGAGGGGGATTTAGTACATGCTTGTACTCATACTTCAATGGGGTAATAGGAACAAGTCCATTGATGAGAATTCACTGGAGTATTTTTAATAATACATTTATAGAAGCAGATTTTAATAGAGACCATGATAAAAAAAATGATTAATGCAATGTTTGTTTGAAACCCTTCAAAAGGAAGCTCCACCTGTCCACCTCAGAGGGCCACCAGGTTACTAAAGGCTATTAATCATTAGCAAGGTCACTTCCAGGTCTTCCCTGACCCTAAAATTAAGCCATAGTTTGTGACTATGAAAATCTAATTACCTGACACGTTTTCCCAGTTGTTTACTTAAGCTGGGTAATTTCTTTAAATACATGTTCCCATGTTTATTCAGCACTCTTGAAAAACGCCTCGCCCAGAGCCCCAGTCCTCCGCTGGTCACTCTCCCCAAAGGCTCTGGAAGCCGCGGTGCTGGCTGCTGCCTTCCAAGAGCCATTGCCCTCCGACCCCCGCATTTCAGACATGGGAGGTGCTTCCTTTTGCGCTCGCCGGCCCGCGTCGCTCCGCTGCGTTTCTGCACTGCCGAGGGCTTGCTGCGAAGCCAGAGCAGCGTCGGCTGCGCAGGTGGAAGGAAGCCATTAATTAGCTGGAAGAGCGGTGCTGGCTGCGACGGCTGGGGAGGGAGCTTGAGTTGAGTCCTAAGATCCCATTTGTACGAGGGGAAGCTCAGCGGGGCTATTCTCTCTGGGTTTTACTGCAGGGACAACAGGAAAAACGTTGCGATTCCCCTGTACATTTTCTCCCTCTGGTATTCACACACTAACTAATTCTCGATCTGCATCCTGATTCTCTTCTCAGGTCGATGCATCTCACGAGTAAATGCACTGAACTCAGGCGTGTTTTTCAGTGCCATACTTCCACTGAAAGAGCATAATCAGCCAAAAGATTTCCTACATTTGCTATCTCACTGGAGCCTTCTCTAGGGCCAAAATAAGAAATGACTTTTAAAAATCTCCTGCATATCCAGTTTTATGCTTCAATAGAATAATTCAAAAAACAATAACTGTAAATCTGTAAAAAGTGACAACTGAAAAAATGTAGGACTCTGCTTTCCTGTTTTTTAAAATGGCTAAGAGAAAACATGGCCATGCAGATGAACAAATGTGACAGCTGAAACTGCTGTGGGGTGAGGAGGTGTAAAGCACAGTAAATCAAAAGAGGATATACTGGTGCTTTGCTATTAATGCTGTATTTTGAACTAAAGTAAATAAGATACTGCATAATCCTAATTGACTTCATCAAAAGATCAAATCCTCAGCGTTAAAGAATAAAAAAAAGAAAGTGGCAATACAGAAGATTTTAAAAAATCATTGAAAAGGACTGAACATACTGTCATTTTCTTTAAGTCTTGGACAAACAGTAACACAGTCTTTCTAATATGTAACTGATGCATTTCCTCTCAAATCCAGATTTACATCATCCATTAGAATTAGTCCTCAGAAGACCCAGAGAAGACTCTCTTGAGGTGAAACTTAACTTGACAGATTTTAAAGTAACCGTCATGGCATTGTTAAATAAACCATCATTTCTAGTAAACATAAGAACATTGTATTCATTCATCATGGATGCTCATATACTATCCCTGCTTTGTACACGATAGCCTGAAATACACATCTACCTTTGTGCTGGTTATATTCCTGGGTACCTAGGGAAAGCAGCAGTGATTAAGAGTATGATTACATTAATAGGTGTGGTAATCTTTAGATTTTTTTCCTGACTATCAGAGTACTATTTCAAAAAAGTCTTCTAAGCTTGTGGTAAATAAAACTCCATTATTAACAGTCCAAACCTGAAAAGAGAAGATTCTTCTATTTTTTTTCTTGGAAATGGAGAGCTCATGAGTTTCAGTTTGCTGCAGCACATATTAAAGAATATTTTGCTAGGAAAAAAAAAACAGTTTCTGAAAATATTCAACACCGATTAATGTAACTCTTCTCTTATTCACACCTACTTGCACCAAAGGTCAAACATTATCATCAGCATAAGTTCGAGAAAATAGTGAATAAAAAATTCATTATGTAACTATCTGAATGTCATCCTTGTAAACAAAAATTGCACACAGGACACATAATGCTCTTTTTATTTTTACACTCACAGGTGCTTTATGAAGCATTGCTATACAGATTCTACACTTGGTAGATCTGTGATGAAAACTCAGATTTCCCAAATGATCTCTGATTTGCTTGCTGACATTTCTGGATTCCATTCAGACTTTACTTGTACAAGCGCTGCAGCTTTTAAGGACCCACTCAATACTTTAAAAAAACCAAGCCCCTATCATATCTTGCAGTACTCAAGAATCAGAAGCTGCAACCAGTCAATCATCCAGGCTAAAAGTGAATTAATGTTAGAAGCAGGACTAAAACCCATGGTTCCCTAAACTTGTGCCATTGCTCAAGTTACTTTAAACCATTTTGAAGTCAACTCTCATAGGTATTCTTCTCTAAGGGAAATAGTTCTTCAACTCATTTCAAGATTTGGTATTATTTACATCAGTCTCCTACTCAGAAAACAACAGCAGGGGAATACACACTCATTTTGATAGAAAAGCTACAACTATGGCTATAAAATGACTGATTTACTTTACATTCAAGATAATACACATTGTGACAAGCCTAAATTGATACAGCCAAATGCCTTAAAGGACTCATTCCACTCATCCCATGTTTGGTTATTTTGCAACAACTTCGCTATGCATGAAAACAAACAAAAAAAGTCACACAATTCTTTGGATCAGTGTTCTACCTACAGCACTTTGCTATGCAGGTGATCAAAACAACAAAAGAGTCTCTGTCTTGCCACGCCTGACATACCAGTGCTACTTTTAAACACCAGAAGTCACTTCTGAGCTCCTACCATACCTAGCAACAATGTGTTTCTGGCCTCATTTCCAAAGCCTGATTTTTATAATGTTTTTATTCTGCCTCACAGTCACCTGCACTTGAGATGAATCTCATAGCCATTTCTGTGGGCTGCCCAACATTACTAACAAGAGGACATCACCTGCAGTGCAAAGAGGGTAAGCTGAATGTAACACTGAAGCTAATACCTACCACCAGAAAGCCATAGCTGGAAAATATTTGTCCTCAGGACTGTTAGGATGCTTAGATAGCACTAGGATGAAAGAAACTGATCCTATGCATTTTCTGGAAAGAAGAGCTGCCATTTCTACTTTTGCTTGCTCTCATGGCTCACATGGCTCTCTCCATAATACTCTACTGTTATATTGTTTTTTTTTCCTCACTCATTTCTTGCTTGAATAACCGATGCTTCCCAGCTCTCACTTTGCAGAAGGGTCTGAAAGTAACTGCAGCAGGCTGTGCGCCTACCAAAAGGAAAAGGAAGAGGGAAGAGAGGGAAGAGTCATATATGACTCTTTGAGGCAAGACTCCCAGCCCTTCCCAGTTTCCTAGCCACAAGAAACCTTCCGGTTACCCCCCCAGCAGCATCCTCCAGCCCTCTCAGACTCTGCAGAAACTGATCAGGAGCCTCAGTTACAAAGTTTAAATAGTTTTCTGGAAAATGGAGACACTTCACATTCTCTCCAGAAGGACTGATCTTGTTCCCACAGCCGTGAGCCAGAGCACACCAACACCTCCAGCACTGAATCCCAAACAATTTTCAGAATCTACTCAAAGCTCAACATGTCAAAATGAACTAAGGAAATGGTTTTGACAAGTACTTCTGGACTAAGCTTTAAGCAATCAGTATCTGGTTAGGACAGGAATGGCTCAATATCCTGTAGAGGAAAACAGCTGACATGAGAGTAGTTTCAACTTTCCCTCTTTTAATCATGCTTTCTAATGTACTGCCAATTCACTCCTGTTCTGCCCTCGATAAGGCTATGCTGCACTGCTACGGGAACTGCCTGTTCAAAAATGCAAGGCTTATACAACCTCCCATCTTTTCCTGTAGATTATTTCTACAATCAAACCATACTTTGTCACGCTAACTTCTCTCTCCAATAAAATTTGAATGGTACCATAAAGTTCTGCCTGTTTCATTCTTACATATACATGTTTTCAGCACGGGTAAAAGTTGAGTTAGAAGTGCAGAGGTAAAAAAATGAAGATATCAATTTGTTGTGCATATTTGGGTTGTTTTCTCAAAGTGCTGCATAAATGTTTACAAATTTATGGTTAATTTGCTTTAGACTGTAGAGCTTTAATTGCATACAGCCTTGTTTATTGCTACTATTATTTGCTTTCATTGCAGCATTGCTGCATTTCGTATTGGAGGCCTCACGGCACAAACAGACAGGATGACCTGTTCTCTCTCCAAATAATGAATATACTAATTTAAACTATGCTACAATGAATGTAAATAAAAAGATTATAAGAATAGAGGAAAAGGAAAAGAGAATGGGGGAAGAATAACAATTAGCTGATATGGTTGCATAGATTAAACAAATGCATAACTTAATGAGCTCAGATAATGCGTTTATTTAAGGTAAGCCAGTAAAAGCTGATAAAAAACACACACATTTTGTCTGCCCTATCTTTTGCCTGAAAATTAAAAAAAAAATCCATTGCTTCAATATTTTCAGCCGTATACATTTCTTTTCCTTAAAAAGGCTGGCCCTTTCCTCTTTCAGTTTATGATGCCTTATGGGTGCTGGAGCTAGGCACTATCATTCTGTCTTTAGTCTCTTGGCTAGGCGCAAATTCAGAATGCACAAGGCTTGAGCACTACTGTATGCCGTGAGGGCGCTTGCCTGCAGTATATGCAGAGAACTGCAGACTAAGAGATTTGTTCTAATAGATGAGAATGGAGATCTGTGACACTAGAGCAACAAATTCTATGAAGTATTTTAGTAACACTGCTTAACTTAGCTTTTTTGCTATTTTGCTACTCAGCCCTACAATATACAAATAAGCAATGGAGTGAGATCTTAGATTTTTCAGCTGTTAGATAAAACAGTATATTTTTTCTAAATAGGAGTAAGTCAATTTAGCTTCATGTATTCTGCACCAATTAACATCTTAAGCACAATCTCTGCCTCCAAACTGCACCTGTTGCTCATTTAAGAAATAGTATCTATAACTCTTCAATACAAACAAATATATAATCTATTCACATACTAAGGTCCTTTGATATTCTTTTAAAACTATAACCAAAACGATCTGGAAAAAGACATGGGTAAAATGTTCTTCATGATAATGGTCAGACAGTGTTCTGCATACAGTATCAGTAAAAGAAAATCACTTTTTATTGTTACTTGAAGACTAATCAGTACAACGAGTTCTTTCCTGGTGAGTTTGCCTTTTGGGAAAGACAGGAAGGAACATCTGGGAAAAGAGGCGTTTACTACACCCTGTCAACCTTAAGATAATAAAAAAGCACATTCCTTGTTTATTTGACTTGGTCTTCATATCTTTAAACTACTGCAACTGTCACACAGAAGATTTCTAAACAGACGAATGAATTGTTAGTACACTTTGAACAAATTACTGAATGACAGCAGTTCCTGAAGAACATAAAACCTTTAGATCCACAGCATTGTTTAATAAAGTTGCGCCATCTATGGATTGTGTCCTTCATTTTTAAAGGTAGTTTATGCATTGCTCCATTCAATGACATGGTTAACAATGTATCCTGAGGCTGGCTGTACAGGCTCAGACCAAAAATTCATCTAGGTCATACAACCCAGAGGGCAAAGTCCCATTTCCACACTGCCTAAATTACATTCAGATTTAATGGGATTTAGGCTCTTAAAGACAGTAACCACAAATGTACAATTAGGTCTGCCATTCAGGTGCTTCTGAAGTTTTCAGAGCTGATATCTAAACCAGGTATGCAAACTCTTCTTCTCATAACATTTTCTTCTTGTCTCATTTCATTTTTCTTCAGTAGTCTAGCTTTCCAGCCATGCTTTCTACTGGAAGTCTCACTCAAACAAATAAATTAATGTGCAAAGTGCCTGTATTCCCTTTGCAAATGGGGTTTAGAAAATCCATTTAGCCTTGCAATATGAAAAGCAGCCATGTTTGAATGCTTTTAAAAGACGGCTCTAAGTGTTCATATACCATTGCACTCCAGAGATTAGACGGGTTTTTAAAACACTGACACATGAAAGAGCTATTGCCAAGATGTACAGTCCCAATCTGGCCCAGCAAATGATGAGGAACAGCGAAGGAAGTAGTCTGGAGTTCTTCAGAACTCATTGTCTCCCTTGGCTTATGTGGAGAGGCCACTGTGCTACCTACTGCCCACCTACATCAGATATAATTATATAGGGGAGGGCAAAGGTTGGGCTCTACAGTAGGGAAATGCACCACATTTGTGCCCTGAGATACTCAGGCCCATACCTGAATGAAGATCTCCTGGATCTACTCTTCCATGAAATTTCCAGATTGGAAATTTCAGAGTGAAAAAACAACAATTGTTTCAGGTTCACAGTTCTCTATTAGCAAAGGATTCATGACATTAAGAAACTTAAATCACTTGATTTCAATTCACTTCTGTGAATTTAGAATCACAGAATCATAGAATCAGTAAGGCTAGAAGGGACCTCTGGAGATCATCTAGTCCAACCTTCTTACTCAGCAAGGTCACCTACAGCATGTTAGACAGGGTTGCATCCAGGCGGGCCTTGAAGATCTCCAGAGAAGGAGACTCCACAACCTCTCTGGGCAACCTGTTGCAGTGCTCCGTCACTCCCACAGTGAAGAAATTCCCCCTTACGTTCAGGCAGAACTTCCTGTGGTTCGATTTCTGCCCATTGCCTCTTGTCCTGTCACACAGGACAGCTGAAAAGTGTTTGTCTCTGTCCCCCTGACACCCTCCCTTCAGATACTTAAATAGAAAAGGAAAATGTAAGGAGTCTTATAAAGTAGTGTTGCTCTAAATATACACTGCATAGCTACATAAAGAGAAACGAGGAAAAGTCATATTTGAAAGATAAAGCAAATTTCTCTCTCCCTCCCTCCATAACCTCTAGCTCACTCCAAATGTTTGCAACATATAGGGCTCCATACACCTCATGATGCAGTATGTTTTAGATTAATAAACATCAAAAGCAGTGATGTAGAAATACAAATGTAAGTGTGGTGTACTATGTAAGACCAAAGGTTGACCAGCATCCTGTTTTCAACAATGGTCAGCAGAAGAAGGTTTAGGGAAAGAACACAAGAACAAAGTAAGCAGGATTTACTGATCACTTAATTAACACTGATACTTATTTTTAGTATGCCCTCCAGCTTCTGGCAATCTATAATTTAGGAACTTCCTGAACCAAAGGTTGCTCATACATCTTGGCATCTGCTGGACTGATCTTCCATGATTTTTTCTTCAGACTCCTTCCTAAGTCCCCTTTCGACCTCCACAACCTCCTGTAACAATAACTTCCATAACTTAAGACAAATGCCCATCAGCCAGGAGACTCTGAGCCATGCAATAGCAAAGCACGAGACACGGGGACTAGAGCAGAATTTAGGCCATCTACATTTGGGAAAATCCTTGTGATGTAGTAGAAAATATTTATTTCATTCTAACCTTATCAGTAAATTGCAGATGAATTCTCTGAAACCTGAGGATTGCCTTTGGATTTAATTACAATACCAGTCATCTGCTTTTTCATAATGCCTTCCACTTTCTCACAGGCCTACTCTGCCCTGAATGAGGCTTTGTGGGTCTCATTCTCTTCGCAGATAACTCTATAAATCCATGAAGACAAAACAAGCTAAATGGAATCTAAAGTGAGACAAGACCGCGTAAATCAAATTTAGCAGCTATACTGTAGCTCTGTTTGTTTTCCTTTATTTTTTGTAAGGATACACTGTTATGTTCACTATAAAATCTAGAGAAAAGAGCTGAAAGCCTCTGGACCTTATATTAGTCATCTAGTGGAATTTGCTGCAAGTTAGGAAGGATTTGAGACATCTCAAAGAGAGGAGATGCTGCTTCCATGAGCAGTGGGAACAGAAGCAGCTGCTCCATCACAGGGACAGGCTCTCCTGCTGCCTGCCCAGCGCTGCCTCTGTTTCTCATTGGCAACAGGGCTTCCCAGGGAGCTGCTATTGGTCCTACTGAAGTATCCAGAAGGAGCTTCCTAGGAAAACATTGTAGTTTGTGACATTTTTCTGTATGTGAGTTATATACAGTACTTCTCCTTCTGATGCCTATCACATATTTGAGAAGCCATCTGAAGTAGCTGTGTTTTGTTTTCCCTCTACATCAAGTCATAGTATTAACATACCAGAGACAATTATAGCTACTATAAATTAATAACAATACATACTCTTTGTTAAACATCAAAAGTATATTCCTTAAGAAGGCACATAAGGGAGAGTCACTGTCTCCAGAAAAATTATCATTATCACATCTTCTTGGACATCCAACTGGTTAGAGGACAGAATGCAGACTTCAAGCTTCAAGTATTTTATTAAGATCTTGGATCAGTCACTTAACTAATTAATGTCATATTTGCCTTAGTATTAAAACAATAAAAAGAGGTCCTGAAACATTTTGCCATACTTAGCTAAAGTTTGAAGTCAAACCAAATTGACGCTTTGCCTTGGATGTGATGGTACCAAAGCAGACCAACAACTCTAACAAGAATTTGCCCAGAATATCCACACTGTATGAAATCAGCTACTGCCTATGGGCAATATTTCCTGAGCTGAGCCATTCTCATAGCATACTTTGGGCGTCATGATGTCTGTCATAACAATATTGCTTCTCCACTTCCTAGGGCTCCCCTGATTGCCTGTAAATATCTATTATTTTGTCTATGTTTAGATCTTAAGCTTTTTAGATGAAGGATTATCTCATCTTTGTGCATATACAGAAACTTGCACAGTGGGATCCTGGTCTGTGACCCAGACTCTCAAGTACAACATATATGTATGTGTATATACATATTTATAAAAATGTTCAAGAGAATCTCCCACAATAGCTGCGAAACAGGCTGACTCACAGATTTACATGCAATATTCTTTGAGCAACGGTGTGTTTACAAACAACGGGCATTTCTGCTAGCCAGCAGTGTTAAACAGTTTTCTGTATATACTGGGTCTGACTGTGTAAGAGATCTCTGCTGAATTTCCAGAACTAGATTTTTCCAGAAAGAAGCAGTGCAATTATTCAAAGTGTCATTATTTGTAAGTGTTCCTCTGATAATGCACAGAAATAAAATGAATTATGACTGCAGTCAAAGGAAAGATTCATGGCCCAGCATGTTAACTGAAGGCTACAATATCATTGGGATGCTTAGTAAGTATTGCCCAGCACGTGGCTTCTTGCAATTCAAAGATATACTTTAAATGTTTTATATTGCAATTTGGAAGGCACTTTGATGTTCTCCTTTTCTTAATCGCATTCTGTGTCTGTTCCTATAGTTTCAAATTCATGGGAACTGAGCTAAATTTAACTTTCGGTTGGCCTGTAGAACAGCTGCACAGAAGGAATGGCATAAACAGTGAGAAATACATTCTAACACAAGAGGAAAGGTAGGTATTTCTATCTTAATTTGAGTTCTTTTTCAGACATTAATGGGAGCACTCAGGCCCCTGAATCTGAAAAATCAACCTGACTTGTAAATATCAAAACTTGTATATCTGATACGGATGCTCCCTTCTGTATTAGCTCTTTATTTTCCTGAAATCAGTACCTGTGGCTCCTAGTCAAGGGGTCCTGAGATACAATGTAGCTCATCCTTCCTATAGCCACATCATGAAACTGGTGCTCTTCTGCCTCGGTTTGTTCCTTAGCACTGCTTTTCCAAACTGCTCACATGAAAAGGTAGTATATTTTGGTCATACTTGTCATAGATGGACACATCCTGCTGTGGGCTGAGCTGAGCTGTTCTGAGCATTCAAATTCAGCTAATTTGCATCCTCTCACTTTCCCAGACGTCCTGTTCTGCCTGCACATGAGCCTCAGGATATGTGGTGAAGCAGTCACAGAAATCCTGTTGACGATGGTCTACCGCAGAAACAGAGGAGAGCCAAAGAGGAGCTGAAGACATCGATCACCGCAAGGTTGTAACTGAGTTTAACTGTCCGACTGAAGAGTGCTTAAAAGGCCAAAGCCGGTGCTATGGAGGAGGCAAGTGGACTACTCACAGAACTCAAATTACTCATTTGACCACAGCAATAATGGCCTGTGTGAGTCTAGGCCTCTAGAAACATTTAAATATTACCATAGATATTTCCCCTCTGTTTCTTGTACTCTGTGTTACTTTTTGAAAGATCAGCTGGACGAATCACTGACAAAACTACAAAAATTGTCTGCCAGATGGCGGCCACTGATTAATTTGTCTTAACTTCAGCCAAAAAGGAAGAAAATGTGATGGGTGGAGCAGTAAAGACAAGCACAATCAACATCCGACCAAATAGGGTTTCCTGTCACCTTGGGAACTACACTGATTGGCACTGCAGTTTCCTGTGTACAAGCTAAAACCAGTAGCAACTACAATAACAAGAATAAACCCAAGATAAGAGACCTGGGAATACAATAAAATTGTTATAAAATTCCTGACTAAACCTCACAAGATGGTAAAGACAAAATAAAGGGTACGTATGGGACACATGCTAAACCGAAAACTTGCCTGCATTTGAGACAAGATGAATATCAAGTTTCATCAGAAGAATTTTTCTGAGAAAGAGTGGGCTCATTTGCCTCAATTACCACTCTCAGAAAAAATGCCACCTGCTTTGAAGAGTTTCTAGTTCTTTGTTGGAAAAAAAAGGGATGTGGGACAACTTGGAGGTTACAAAAGCTACATGAAGTTAAGAGGGAAAAGGTACTGTCTACCCAAGCTAATCTGAAATAATTTGCAGGCGGTGCTAGAGACACAGGGAAATGGACTGCAGGTGCAAGCTTGGCAATGGTACATAGTTATTTGTGTCTACTCACAGAGATCCTAATTCCTGTATAATATCATTTCAAATAGCTCTAGCCAAAAGCGAAACACCTTCTAACACAGTCAGGAGCGAAATGGTTAAAACACAGTATTTAAAAGCTCTTTGTTAGGCTAGTGTCTGAGTTCACTTCCCCTTCAGAGAAATGGGAATTCACATTCCTGCCCTCTTCCTAAACTGCAGATAAGAAAAGACGTCTATAAGTGACTGGACTGAACAGAACATCTGTACAATTCAGAGGTCCAGTGTTTGCAGATAGTTTTCAGAATGACTGTGCAATAACAGAAACAGGGCACTAATGCAAGTCAGCGGTAAAGCCTTAGTCTTCATCTAAGGATCCTTTAATATATTTTTTACCTTTCAGGCCCTGAGCAGGAGACTCACAGCTGGATCCCGTTTCAAGTTCTCCATCGAAACACCTGTTTTTCCCACATCAGTAGCACAGATTTTCAGCCCTTGCCCTATGCTGTTACTCATGTGCCGGTAAAAGCAGTCATACTGTGGTCTTCCAGTTAGTTGAGATGGCCTACGAAGTCTCTGATGGAGAGAAAAGCCAAATGCTAGGCTGCAGGGAGGCCTTGCACTGGAGCATTGCTAAAAGACACAGCAGCAGCTGCCCATGATTGAACTACTCCCATTCTGTGAGCTGCTGCACCAGATGCACACTTCTTCATTTGCAGGCTACATCTACAGTAAGATATAAAACACTGCCAGGAAACAATTGCAGGCACTGAAACACGATCATCAATATTATTTAATTTCAAGCCTTGTCCTTGGCTTGTTTTCAGCCTGTGCTGAGCAGCGCTCCCTAAATCAATTCACCAGCTTAGTTTAAGAACTAGCTAATGCTCAGACCACTCTCAGTAGGCTGCTTGCATCCAGCCCTGCTCTTTTGGAGGCAGGGGGACTTCAGCTGTATGGACATAAGCTACTTGGTGCTAGTTGACCTCAGTGCTAGTGAATGTTTCTGGGTATATTTAATTCACCATTGCATCTCATATACTAGGACATATGAAAGTTGAGAAGTCTGCCAAAAGAGAGAAAGATTTTTAGGTCCTTCAGAAAGTTTTTTTGCAGTATTCTCTCACTCTTTTTAAGTAGTGTGTACCAATAGTAGCTCTTAGTATTTTTATAGCACTTCCAGTTAAGATTCTCATCTTTGGCACCTCTTTTTCAGACTGATATGCCAATCTGAGAGTCTACCCAGTGGATAGCAACAGTGCCAGAGGAGGTTTATGTGGCACATCCAAAGCGCTCTAATGAGTCTCTGGCAGAGACAGACTGGAACTCAAGAATTCCTGCCTCCTACCTCAAACTCTGTTTACTGGTCCCTGGTGCTTTTCTAATTCATTTTGATATGGTATCACTGTAAAATTGTTCTCCAGCTATTACTTTTGTGTTGGCACACAAGTCTGCTTTGAACAATCACACTGACATTTTCCTGAAAACAATCCCTAGCATTTAAATTAAGAATGCAGAAAGCATATTCAGCTCCACACAATAGGGTAAATTTATCCTCCAAATCTATGCAAAGCTAGTATATTTTAGTCAGGAAATTCAAGGCCTCTTCCTGTAAATAAATTAAGTTCCCATGCTTATGTCATAAATACAAAAACTGGCATGTTTACAGTATTCCAACTGCAAGGTGCTACCCTCTGAGTATTACTTTAAATGATTACTCACAATAGACTGTTTCATATAAAGAAAGCAGATCAGCAAGACCATAATTACATTTGCAGCACCAACTGTGCTCTGTGATTTAAAAATCAGAACAGAACCATAGAGAATTGCTGGAAAATTTTCCCATCTATTAAATAGAGTGGAGATTTGGTTGAACAGTGATATCCTGAGATGCAACTTCCATTACGTTAATGAAGCAAGGCACACCAGGTTTTTCTATTCTGTTTCCAATGTTTCTTACTAGTTGAACAAGTGCACTTATTTGGTATATAGTATTGTTAATGTAATGATTAATTTTAATGGATACTGCTTTTCTAACGCCAGGAAAATAGGTATTATAATCAACATTTGTCATCTGCATTTGTCATTCATGGGATTTGTCTTCCAGATGGTCATTGACAAGGCACAGAAATTGTAAAGATGGCCAGAACAATAGTTTACTTTATGTGCCTATGAAAGAAAACTGGTAAGAGAGATGAATTATCAATATTAACATAGGAATTTCCTTCCATCTCCACATTTGAAGTCCAAACTGCACAGGGTTTTGTCTCTAATGTTGACAAATACAAGATGTTTCTGAGGAGATATGCCAAAGACAGTCAGAGAAGAATGAATATTTTCATTATGTGTGTTTTTGTGCATGCATGCTTGTGTGTGAGTACCTTTTAATTAAATGTTCCTGATTTGAACTTAATCTTTTGGCAGTGAGTTCCAAAGAAGAGCATGGGTTATTTGAGCAATTATATTTTTCTAATAGTTTTAAAATGTCCTGCCTTTCTTTTCCATTTAAATTTCTTTTTGTTCTAATATTATAAGAGAGTGGACAGAAGTAAGCATTTATCATCATCTTCTCTAACTAACGTCTTGCCTTGATTTTTCCTCCTACTATTCTCTATTCTGATACCTTCTGTGATTTTCACTAGAGGTGGCAAACTTGTTTGCCCTCTCCCCCCAAGTTTTACTCCTGCTGGCTTTGACTGCCTTCCCTTTCATACAGCATCTTCTTTTTTCCCTGTGTCACAGTAGCAGTTCCACATAGTTGCCAAAATCTTTTATTTCACAGTTTAAAAATATTTTATTTCACTCATCTGACAGATTTTTCTTGTATTTACTGGACTTTTTTATTCTCTACTCTCTTGTATTTATTTGCATGGAAAGAAAATTGAGTACAAAGCACACGTAAAATGTTACTTCTTTGGAATGAGAGTCCTAAAGGCCCCTAATGCTCAGTTATGTAAACATAAGGAGATCTCCCTCATACACAGAATCATTATCGAACTAATTTGTAATAGACTGAGAAAATATAGTGCTGCCTTTTTCCCCACAGATTGTTTAGATAAAATAGACACAGTCTTAGGTCTTTGTAGCTAGGATGGAATACAAATGCTTCAGAAGACTTTCATGATCACTATTTGTGTATTTTTAACATACATAGTAGAATAACTTTTTTTCCATATCTTCTGTATCTTTCCATGTGCTTTTGCATGCTAGGTAGTAACTAAATTATTTGAACAAAATAAGATATTCTGCATTAGTTAGTTGAAATACCATTGTCCTAATAACAGACTAAAACTCACAGAAGTAGTGGCTGGGGAAAGGAGTAAATCCATTTGTTAAACAAGTGAATACTGTGCTGCTGTGGTAAATTATTTATCTTTATAATGCCCACCATGTCTGTGTTTTAATAAGTTACTGGATTTATTATGAATTTTCAGTGCTTGATATGTCAAAAGGAAAAAAATTTAAAATACCATATTCCACTTCATCACATTCTGGTTTTGGCTGGAACCATTCAAAGCAAGACGAATTTTGTACTAGCCAGCAGAATAAAACGAAACCTTACTCCACTGAAGAAAAAGATGTACATTATTCATATCAACCTGTAAAAGCATAAGTAGAAAAAAATGCTGATTCATGGATATGTTCATGGAAGAAAAAAGGACTATTTGTATTGTAAATTCCAGTGCCAGCCCTACAACACCATGACAGGTTACAGCAGCAGATAGCTGCTAGGGAACAAGTTAGCTCTCCTGCTCCATCTGTCAGTACCAGCACTAGGTGGGTTGCCAGTGAAACAGGTATTTGATGCATAGGAAGGCAGAATAAAAACACTAGAAGAATTAACTTTTAAGCGCTGTTTTTAAAAACTCTATACTGAATGCTTCACAATAAGCCAGGTGACCCTGAGGAAAGCTCTTCACCCCACTTGGTCAACCATCTACAATTAGCCACAATAGAAATCAATGTAGCTTTGCTCTAACAACCCCATCACCTCCACACCTGTCATTCACTCTTTCAATTTTGGGCACCGGCACTTCAATGATTTCCTGAGCGTGTGCCAAACATGGGCAGACGGCCTCTGTCACTGTTCAGGAAAATAACCCACCTAATGAGGCCACAGGCCAGCTACGCCTCTGACTACATGATCACCTTCCCTGCTCCAAGAACCACAGCCAAAGCTAAATTAAAAAATGCTAGCCGATTTGATACCAAATGCTTACTTCAGAGTTCACTGAAATGAAAAGGGGGTCTTTGAGTGACCACAGTGAAAAGCCCTGCATGAAAAAGCATATGCTGTTCTTTCCATCCTGGACAGAAATGAAGCATGTGATACACGACAGTATTTTCAGCCTGCTCTAGATGTCACTCTCCCCTCGCCCAAGTGTTCACTGCATGGCTCCCAGCACTGCAGCAGCAGAGGACCCAAGTACATGTTGCACAAATTACAGTAACATTCAGATCCTGCCAATTATAAAGAGAGGTCACAGGGCCTCCCAAAGAGTGGTAGTTTGAGGATATATTCTTAGCAATGAAGTCTGACATTTGGTTCAGCTGTGGTTTGTAGGAAATCAGGCACTATGATTTTTGATATTCTTTAACATCAAACCTATGACAATATTTGATCTGCTAATCTTTTTTACCTCCACTGTTAGAAATGTGCCACTTTTCTGGACTCGTGAAGCTATCACAAGTCCAGAAATAAGCCACAGGAATAAGCCTTATTTACAAGTGCATTAATCAAGGCACCAAGCACTGAAGAATGTGTCACATAGAAATCATTTTGGGCATTATATATGTTTGATAAGGAAAATGTTGCACAATCTGCTGGGAAAACTGATTGTTACCTAAATTGCTAAATAAGAGCCTTTTCAGAGAGATTCATAGCAAAAAATGTGCATGGAGTTAGCTCTAATATTCAGAAGCAAAATTCAGAGGCTGGACAAACTCCCAGAGTCATTTTGATGATCTACAGACAGCTGTCAAATAACAATTCATCCGCCTCTGCACCAGCCAATGCTATTTTTATTAAAAATGGAAAGGTTAGGAGGCTCAGATGCTGATGCGGTGCTCTGTAGATACACAATGCCGCTGTATTTTGCTTTTAGATATGCTCCCCAAAGCAGTATCTAGTGTGCTGAGCAGAGAGAGGTAGAGAGGCAGGTATCATGGGGCTTTTCTGTCCCATCCTCCAGACACAGTGTCACAAACATCTCATCTGATGGCTAGGCACAGCAGTTGGATCACTCCCTACTTTGGCCCATGGTTCTGTGATTTCTCTTCAAAGAGATAGTCTTCTCAATCTGGATCATACTAGTCATTTTATTTTATGAGTATAGATCACGCTTAAGGAATCAAAATACGGGATTCAGATAGCTAGAAAATAACTCTCAGGAACAACTGTCTAGTCATCAGGTCAAAGAAATCAAAATGATAAATTTGTCAAGAAGTCTCTATATCCAACTAGCATTTCCAGAAGCTTCCTCCCCTGGGCTGAAAATGAAATCAGGGTAGCAAATGCTATTGAACAGGGTGTACCCAAACTACGGCTATGATCAGGAGGGGATTTACAGGCTTAATCCCACTCCATACCATCAGGAAAAGGGTAGCGGGCAGTCTGTTTCTACCGCGTGCTGCTTGCAGCACACAGACATGTGCTATAAGGTCCACTGCTCCACTCTGTAAGGCTATCTAGGACAAAGTTGCTGTTGGGCAAGAAAAGTGGAAAGGGATTTCAAACTGTCCACATAGCTGGCCATCAGATGATGGTAAAATATGTAGCTGCATCAGTTATAATATTTTGCCTCCAGTGTTCCTGTGTTTCAAAATGTGTGTAAAGTTGTTCACAGTACATGGTACAGTAAATAAATAATAAGAAAAATATATAATAATAGCTGATTATTTTGGAGGAAGAAAAGATAGCTTATTCCCTAAAGTTCTCACCCTCATATCCCCGACCTTCGTATTACCGACCTCAAAAGCGCCATTTCTTAGAAATGAACTTGAAGGAATGAAGGATAGCTGTGGTAAAGGATTACAACACCCCCTCCTCAGAATGGGATGTTACCACAAATGCTTTCCTTTTTAACAATCAGCTTTTCAGTGTTCTTTTACAGTCAAAACCAAAGTGCTTGGTTTCTTTAACTTCCTTTTCTTTAGTAATAAGCTGAAATGTCTGGCTTGTTTGATCAAACAACAGGCTTAGTTTCCTCTTTGTATTTTAGGTCTCCATTTTGACGTCTGACTCAGAACATCTCTCAAAAGGATGAAAATTGGTTTAGAAGTATTAAAGGCCAGACTCCTATTTGCAGTAGTGAAAATTAAGATCCTAGATCAGCAATTTCTATTGTCTTTGTTTGAGAAATGCAAATATTTACTTCCTGGTCCTTACCTATAAATTCTCTCACCAAATTCCTTCATCCCAATCCCTCTTAACTATTATGCATGCTATGTTAAATGCAAGGTATTATAAACTGGCTATGTAATACCTGTATTTGTGTGCTGTATTTTTAGGAAGTTGTGGAGTGAGAATTATGAAAATGTATTTACTTGCCTCTTTCATTCCGTATTTTTGTAGTGGCACTGATATCGCTACATATTTTATGACAGATCTGCCTTTCAGCATCTTTTACTTGTGGAAGACTCGAACCCTGTCTGTTAGCTCTGTCTGTGCCTCATAAAACCATTGATAAAATCTCTGTCTTTGAAATCCCATTGTTGAAACTGAATCAGAGCTACTGCTAAACTCTGAAAGTCCTCAAAGAGAACGTTCCGCTTGGTCTCCTTTTCATTCTGATTTCCCCTTCATATTTGCATTGTGTCTGTTCTTTCACTTATCTTCTATGCAGGGGTAGAAGAGTTCAGTTACACTGCTGCATGCTACGTTAGTTATTCAGAGCACTGATGCTTTATGAAAGCTGCCTGCAGCCATCAGGCAAGAAATTACATAGGTTTCTAACAGAGGAGAGACAGATGTCAGTGTGCATTCTCCTGTGGGAAGAAAAACTGGTTTTATGAAGGGAAGCTGGCCCAGTTCTTTAAAGGTAGAATGAGTGATTTCTGGCAATGTTTGGTGCCTAAGTAATTCTGAGAAGCTGAGTACAAGTATTAGTTTCTTTATTAATCATTCTTTCTCTTTTTTTGCAAAATCTGTAGACCTTGGACTGTTCCCCTACTATGATGGGAAGCTGCATTTAAGAAGGAAATTATCTAAAGGTGAAAGTGGAAACACTGTAAAAAGTTGGCAAATGCATTAAGCTGGAGTAAATATTGCTCTTTTCTAAGTTTCCCAAGGGTTGAAATGTCTGAACTAGGTCAATTGAGGGATGACAGGCATGAAAACAAGACGTTTCTGAATTATGTATAGCTGTGAACTCATTGGTCCTCTCCATTTTGCTCTTTTTACTTCCACAAGGTGGACAGAACTATCCATCATCTCATCTCCATGCTTCTGGGAAGCCGTTTGGATAGGAGAGTTAAAAAAAGGCAGTGAAGAAGCCAGGCCAACAAGCATTAGGGTCTCCCTGGCACAGGGAGACTCCTTTACTGGAGAAATGTAATCAGCCCTTATGCACTCTGCCTGGATTTCCAAGATAAAAAGAGGCAAAAATCAATGAAACTGAAAAACAAAATATTTGGGTAATTGCTGGAAACAGAAAGAAACAAATTATCAACAAGAATTCCACTTAATCTGAACTCAAACCCTTGCATCTTTGCTCATATGAAAAGGAGGAAATAAGATAAACACCAACCCACCAAAATATCACTTCTTGGATGTTTGGAAGGTCAAATCTCCTGTTCATTGACAGAAAAGACACATCTCAAATCATATAGCATGAGTATAACACAGCAGAATAAATCCTGAACATGCTGGGATACCGTCCTACCTTTCCTGGAGCCCCACAGGTTTCATTCTGAAAGGAGATGGACTGGCAGACAGGGCAGGTTTGAGCTCAGGAACACATTGGCCTTGAGGGTCCACTACAACATTTACAACTTTTGGAGTCTGTTCAGGCTGGACCATGCTGTTAATGGTCTTGTATTCAGACTGAGATGTCTGGAGGGGAAGGGGTGAGAGGTGGATCTCCTGCTTCTTTTCCTTCTCTTGTCTCAGTGACAACTGGATCTTCTCCTTTAATCTGTACAAAACCTACAGAAACAGAGAAGAAAGCTCATTCGTTTTAATCTCACTTTCCTTGTAAACAAGGTAAGGGAAGCATCACAAATGCTAGATGAGATTGCTATACATGGTTTTCATTTCTTGAAGGTAATCCACAAGTTGTGTTACACGGCGTTTCCCACAACAGGATAAATATTTCCATTACATAAACCACAGTGTGTACATGTGGGCGGTAAGGATTTTAACAGTTCTCATTGTAAGCCAGGAATTATTTGTAATACCAGCAGTTGTATTATTAAAGAGATAAAAAACATAGAATGGAAAATAGTTGTTGCAAAAATCACTATGAAGAAAGAATTACTGATAAATAAAATAATTGTAGAAAAATTATCAGAATTTTAACATGACAAACAATGGCACAATATAAAATAGATGCTTATATCTGTTTCTAATGATAACAGCTTCTAGTTCTTTTATTGTATATGTTCTTAAAAACTATTAGCCATTTCTCATGAAGTTAATACTTGAACAGAATAACTTTACTAGGCCACCTCTGTAATGCTACGCTGCTCCTACTCTGAAATATCCCGAAAGTCTTTTCTAACAAAAAACTCGTAACATCCTTAAATAAGCATTCACTGTTCTGTAATAAGGCTGAACTGATGCATAGCCTGTGTAGCTATTTAAGGATCTGTGGCCATTCAAAAAAATCTGTTTTGCAGTTACCCAGACATTGATAACTAAAAACATAATTATATCAGGATTCTCAATCCAGCTATTATTATATGAACTTGGATGCCAGATTATCTGCAGCAAGTCCTCTTCCCCTGAACTCGACATCCAAACTGTTGTACACTGGCTTAGCAAGGACTGGGAGGCAGTCTGTGCACAGTTCCGTCACTCCAAAGGAGCCTGAGTTATACCTATTTAACAGATCTCACCTCCCTGGATGAAATACAAAAAAATGATTTCTGAGTTGTAGTTTTGCCACTTTGAAAATGTGCCTTAAAACTGAAGAAACTTGGGAGATTTACTATCATGTCTCTGTAATAATCATAAGTATCCTAAATGCTGTTTGTGGAAGTGGGTGAAAGCCACTTCCACAGCTTTTTGCTGATGCCTTCATACCTTATACTGAGCTCTAGCTGTTGCTGGAAAGCATTCTAACTGCATCGAGGTTTGCAAAGCCATAGAAACAGATCCTAGAACAAACCTTTCTTCTGCTGTAAAGCAGAGGTTCTTTGATGGCTCTCACCCTCTTAGCTCTTCATAAAAATCTCTCACTCATAGCTCTCCAGTTTAGACTGGATGTGTCTGATGCGTTTGTTTTTTCAAGGATTAGTATTAGAGGTTTGCCTAATGCCATTAGCAATGCACCCATTAAACAAGACTTAGCTACGTAAACCATCTGTTCATTCAGAAGAATTCTGAATTAAATTGTATGGATAAGCTGTTTTTGGCTGTTACTTTACCGAAAAACAAACTGTGAAGCAAAGACATAGGTATCAGTAGAGATAAAACAGGGCCTTGAAATATTTTAACCCTCTTCTGTCCCCAGTGACTGTTTTGGTTTCATTTGTTTCTGGTAACCCACAGATACACAGCTCAGACATTCACAGTTATGATAATGTTTACCAGTCTTCCTGTGGCTGGTGTATTTGGACATAATTTCTTCCTTTGGAGACCCGGAGAATTATGCTTTTGGGTTCCAAAAATTGAGACAAGTATTACTTCCTATCCTTTTTATTGCTATATTATTAATACTCCAGAAAAGAGAGAGCCTGCAACTAGTGGAAACTAAAAAGAGTTAAAGAAGCATATTTGATCTAAGAGCTAACAATCTTTCCTCAGAGAGGCAGAAGCAGTCAATTTTTTAACGAATTAAAGAAAAACAAACAAATAGAAAATGGCCAAAAAGACAGTGGCCAACCCACGCTCCAAGCTTTATAAAGTAAACAACTTAGCTGTAGTCATATTTCAAGTCAGTTTAAACACATCCACCTGCCAGTATGGATGGAAGCAGATATAAACCCCCTAAATTAGGAAAGTTGACATTTTATAGATAACTCAGAAAATTCATTGTGCAGATAGCCAAAACATGCAGAGCAACTGAACAATACAAAATACTGTTTTCAAGGACAAATAAGGTGAGGCCTCCTTTAATATTTAATATATGAGGCCTAGGGTTCAAAGTCACTGTTAGCACAAAAAGTCTCCTCTTTGTTTTTGTTGATACATAAGAACGAGAAGGTGCTCAGAGGACTCTATTCAATCATTATATTTGCGCTCAGTATATATGGTGCTTTAGCAGGTGCTTTTGACATGTGTGTGTGCCTCTGTAGGAGCAGTGCTGTCGTGTGTATGTGCACACATGAGAAGAACACCAACTAGCAAAATTTCTCTCAAACGCGGGGGAAAGGATGAAAGAACAAAAGATGTGACAGATGTTAGTCATGCTATTCAATGCATTACTGGGAGGCATTTGGATACCCTGCTGCTGAATGCACTATCAAACATTCTGGAGAAACAGAATAGAAGAATTCAGACAATCTAGGACTATGTAGTTTTATATACAAAAAAAAAAAAAAAAAAAAAAAAAAAGCACTCTGATTATAACCCCTACTTTTTCTTATTTCAGTTCAATCAGCTTAAACACTTTTGCAGAATGATTAAGTTACGTATCTTTGATTTTGCTTTAAAACTTCAAATTGGTAAAAGCTGAAGTTGGGACTGATGCACATATTCCATAATCAAAGTGTTTCCAGAAATCCTGCACCATTTTATGAATCCTAAAAACTTTTAAATTTATGAACAAATGATAGGTCATGTGAGAAACAGTAGGCTGAAATATTTTTTTGTTATTCAATATTCTTCTTGCTAAAGGAATTCCAAAATACATTCATGAAGCTGAAAAAAAAAATCACACTTGTCATAATTTATAAAACACTGGAGCCGTTAATAAAAAATTGCAGCTTTCACAATTTGTGGACAAAAAAGCTCATGCTTTTTGTTTTAAATGAAAAAAAATCCTACTTTTTGAAAATTATTTTTTTTAGTGGGAATAGGAAAAATATTTAGAAAACCCTCTCATCACAATCAGCTACAAATATTTTATAATTTGAAACAGATAAATACTTTCAGACTACTCATGAGATACTTATGCATACAAGGATATATACAACAGGATATGTAAACCTATAAAAACAGGCTAAATTAATAAGAAATATTAATAGTAAATAATTTAATCCACTGTGAAGTATTGGGTTAGGTATTAAATTTGCAGATGGCTCAATTATTTCTCCATCTATATAACATAAAAAAGTACAGAGGCCTATTCTTCACATAAGAGCACTTAAAAATAATTAATCTTAATTAGCACCTTGCTTGGCATATGTTATGAATGATGTATGATGTTCCCAGTGGAAGTGAGTGCTTGGTCAGGACCGCTGATGAGGATAGCGATGGGTTGCCTGTTGACCTCTACTTACGATGAATCCCCCCTGGGAGGCAAGAGGCTCACACATCCTGACAGCAAAGACTAGATGAGTAAATATATCACAACCTCAGAGGTGCAATTTACAGGTCTGAACTTAGCTAATGTGCTGCTGTATCTCAAGTCATAGCAATGCCCTGCACCACAGAGTTTTTTATGCAATAGAGGCGAGATATTTGCTTTCTTAGTACTGTTAATTATTATTAAATTCCAGCCAAATGTCAAGAAGCCTAATGATCGTTAGTGTTGCGTTCTCTCAGTCTAAAAATTGTGCAGGGAAGTGTCATGATTTTAAAGACCCAAGTTAAAAGAAAAGGCTACATATTTACAATTTCTGTAGTAATTTCATTAATGCTGACAATTCAGCTGCGTGACAGTAGCCACTGCTGATCATCATTATCATCACTAATTACTTTCTATTTCATACTGTAATAGACACTTCCTCATCATCTAGAAATGTAGGTTAATTTTTCTGCTATTGGAACCTTAAAAATACAAATACACACCTAGAGGCAAATAGATGGCTATCCTGTAACTTTAAAAAGAGGCTTCATTTTGGTGATGTTATATGGTCAATAAAACCAGAGCTACCTCAGATCAGGTCAAATGCTTTACCCTGAAACTTGAGGATCTGACAGATTGTGATAGTTGAATTCTAAATATTGAATTCCTACTTTCCACAAATCTGCCATTCTGTCACATGTAAAGTGAGAATAAAAACAATGTGAATTGTTTCTTAGCCTTACAAATTGCACATACTCTATATATCAGCAAGTCCAAGCAAATTCTTAGACAGTGTCACTTTTACATGGTTGAAACTTAACAGTAGTACATGTAGAAAAGATGTACATTGGAATAGTGAGGGGACAGAAAATGGATGCCTGCAGAAAAGATGACATATGCAGCTAGAAGGGAGTTCAAGAGGTCTGCCAGTCTTTCCCTCTGTCCTAACCCTGAAATCAGCTACACCCAAACTATTCCTGGCAGATGCCTGTCTAAAGCCTTAAGTGATGAAAACTCAAGAGCTGCCCCAGGCAATGTACTTCAGCACACAGTGACCTGATTTGACTGAGTCTCCCTTTCAGCAATTGCCTTCTGGTCCTATCCCCAGTGGACAAAGTATTACCTTCCTCCTTACCACAGCCATTAAAAACTTTCCATATTTGAGAATATCATGCATGTCCTTGGACTTCTTCTCTCTATAATATATAAACCAAATTCTTTTGTGCCTTCTGTATCTCTGATCACTTTTCCATTTCTCCTCCCTGCTGTAACTGGCTCACACCATTTCAGAAGTGCAGTACCCAAAAAAAGAGACTACATAGCAAGACACAATACTGTAACCACATTATTACCAGAACCAAGTGAAATAGAGGTCATATCCTCATTTATACACCCCAGGGTAAGGACTGCTATGTTTGCAATAACATGATGTTACTGATTTACTTGACTGTGTTCTTTGCTGTACTGCTAGAGCCTTTCCTATGGAACTGTTGCTTTGCCACATATTTACCACATTATATTTATGCACCTGATTGGAGTTCTTGTCCCTACTGAGCAGCATTCTCTTTACTTCGCACCTTTCTCTACTATATTAAGGTAATGTAAAATTCTGATCCTATTCTCCACAAGGTTTAAAGCTCCCAGGATCATCCACATATTCCAAATAACTAACAAAAATATTGTGTAGTACAGATAGACACTGCTTTCTATACTTTCAGTTTAACAGACAATAATATCTTGTGTTTTGTTTCCCGGAAGCAAAAAGTTTGGGTAAAAGTTATAACTTACTTCTAGAGTTACTATGCTATCTTTGAATGAGAAAGCATAGAGAAATGGAGATGAGTAGGAGGTAGAAGTTATATAAAAGAACAATTTATGTGAGAAAATAAATGCTTTTAAAATCATAAGGAGACTTCATGAACTTAAACAAGATTTTGTTATAAATGTGATTATTTATAAGAAATTTCAATTTAAATGTTCTTTTCTTAAATCCATCTAAGTTACAGAAAATTAAATATGTTTGAAAGCAAAATATCTTAGAAGAGCCCAAGATACTATGAGTTCATAAATGCTGAGAATTGTCATAGAATTCAGAAAATCCATAAATTTATGCACCACAGGAGAAAGATACAATTAGGAAAAGAAAAACATCTGAGATAACATAAGGAAAATGCAAAAATTTGCCTAAAGTCAGTGGTGGTAGAGCCTTATTCATGCCCAATGTGTCCTTGTACAATTCACATTCAGAGTATTACATGTACAACTAATGCCCAGAAAGCTGCCTGCTGAAGTCACACAACGTGAATGTCAATGAAGTTTTTTAAAAGTATGATCATTCTGTGATGTATTTATCGGTCATTTCAGTTTAAAATTCATATTTTCAGTATATGAACACTGACTCTCTCTCTTTCTCTCTCTCTCTCTCTAAAAATACATAACCAATGTGCATTGACAACACTGTGGTATTGGTTTTATTATCGCATAAAACTGAAGTACAGTAGGCTGAAGTGATTTCAGGGGTCCTGGGACCTTAATAAAAGGTTGTGAAGTCATCAGTCAAGTCACTATAGAGTTATTTTGCAGAATTAAGTGTCCATTATTTATTTCTCAAGCTTCCTTCTAGTTATATTTTTCTATTAGACTCAAAATGCAAAAAATTGTGTATTTCTATTACTCATCAGGCTTTGGATTCACAGAATTATGAGAACGACCAATTGTTACCTTGTAGCTGAGCTTTTGACAGCTTTGTGAAAACACTTTTCCTATAAAGAACGTATGACTCTAGCCTTCAGACCGAAAAAAGGCTAAGTAAAGAACAACAAAAAAGGTAAAAAGCAAACTTACCATTAAGCAAGTTACTAGAATGACAAAGATGCTGAGAAATATGACAACTGCATAAAATCCTTCTTTGCTCCAGATTTTGTCTGCTTCACGCTGGCCTTGCAAAACATTTTTCTTTATTAAGCAATAAAAAAGAAAGAAGGAAAGAAAAAAGTTACACAGTAGTGTGTGCAGATTAAATAGCCCTTGTCAGGCATTAATCATCTTCCTTAGCTTTATTACAGTTCACATTCCAAAGTATACAACATTTATTTTGAATGCTGCCATTCCCACACCTACCTTAGCTAATAAGCACGCTGACTGCACCGTATACGCATGACACCAGAATCCTAACACTACGAAAGATGATCTCAGATCTTCCTAGTGACTGCTGAAATGATCTTCCTACACAAGTAATGTACTGGTTTAAGGTAAGCAAACAAGACTCACATTCTTTCTTGGAAACTACCTGGCTCATCAGGTAATAAGGCATTGCACTTGCGTGGGCTGAGGAAACTGCTCACACTGTCTTTTTCTCTCTGCTGCTTATCTCCTGCCCCACCACCCACACGCTAGCCTCTGAACTGTTTACACTTTACACAGACGTGAGAACAGGTGACTTGCCAGTTGCCTTCATGAGCCAAGAAGCCCTGGCACTGTAACCTTTAGAATATGTACATGCATATATGTATAGAGATACAAAATTCTGATTTGCTGAAAGTGATCTCATTATCCATGTATCTGTAATTCTGAATACGCTTCATCTCACTATCTTTGGGTTCCTGCTGATACTACATTTCTAAAAGGCTGTGCACACTAAAATTTGCAGAACTCCTGGGGAATATGAAATAATAATAATTTTTAAAGCATATATTCTTGGCCTTATTGCAGTGGGAGGACTTGGTTGGGCTATTAAATTACAATATTTCATTACATTTCCTAATAGAAATATGTAGTAGAAATGGAGTAGATGTACCCTAACTGTCCTATATTATTTAGAATAAAATGTATATTCTTGCAAAAAAAGGGGAATCTTCTGTTGTGGATTTCCAAGACAGAAATTCAGTCTCAGTCTTTTTCTTTTTTCTTAATTATATATTTCCAGTACAACTCTCAGACTGAGTAAAACAACTTTCTTAAATTCCAGTTTCTGCTGTAAACGTTGGAGGTCTCAGTGCTTCCCCTTCCTAGGGAATCCCCTAACGGTGTTAATTAAACTTTTAGTTTAACTACTGAGTTGTATTCCCTAGGAATTTATCTCAAGGCAACTAACATGAATTATGAATGTGCTCTTTTACCTTCTCAGGGGACGTTCCATATGGGTCCTAAGAGTCACCCACTTTCCACAGAGGAACGAGTCCCTCCTTTTAAAGGTAAGTAGCACACTGAACGTGTTACTACAGTGACCATCTACTACTTAACATGGATGGTTCATGCTCCGAAGTCTGCTTTGCCACTGTTCAGCTTGTTCTTTTGAGTAGTCAATGTATCGAGAAAATTACTTGTGTCCATGAACACTCCAAATGAAGAAAGTACTGACAAAATTGAATTTGTGTGGTAAGGGCTGCTGAGGAGGAGGAGAGCATGGGTTGGGAAACACAATAAAGGCTGACAAAAACCCGCTGTATGCTGTATCCCATATAATTGTTACGGTCTTACTTTCAGCACAGATTTGCTCTGTGCTTGTTTTCAAAGGGTGATAAAATGCAGATTATATTCTTTGCAATTCACAGATCACACTGCCACAAAATTCAAATATATAGAAAAGAATTTGATAGTATGGTTAATTTATAGACATGCTTGCTAAAAAAATTACGTATGTATAACTAAAAGTTGGCTGCACTAAAGCTAAAAGCATCTATAAATAAGAGTATTCTTTGGAAGTCACAGAATGAGGGACCAGAATGGAAATAGTTTACCCCCTTCTGCTAAACCACAGAAACTAACCTTGCAAAATTAGTGTGAATATTTGAGTGAGTAATTGTGCACAATGTTTCACAATCTGGGCCTAAAATCACTGTAGGTATCCGCAAGTTGACAAGGATTGTAAGTGACCGTCCTCTGTGTAGTGAATAACTTAAAAATCAGGTTTCAGTGATGGAAATCTTGCCAAATATTGCAGAAACAATGCAGACAAATTCTGCAACCAACGCAGAAATTGTTCCTAGACATATTCAAACAGTGCTGCCACGATAGTGCTCTGTAATTTTCTGTGCAATTTGCTACTTTGGCACAACAAGGTTATTCTGTTGTGTTCACAGCATAGGACGCGGATCCTAATATTGCCGCAGAGCCCAAAATTGCAGCTGCTGTGCACTCAGGAATCTTGCTGAATTCCCAGGAATCCCACAATGAGAGCGGCAGCTGCAGCCCTGGCCTGTTAGCTATAAGCTAACTGTTTGACCCTGGGCAGGTTACCTGATGGCTTTCTGGGTTTTCAGATCTCTCGGGAGGAAATCTGGATAAAAAGTAAGAACTGAAGGAGAATTGGCTGTGCTGACCTTCTGTGAGTGAGTACATTTTCTTTTTGGTAACTCCTTAGTGAAAGCTAGAAAGTAAATGAAGGCCTAATAGGATTTTTCGACATAATGGCAGAGAGACTTTTAATTAAATGCACTTCATTAATGTCACAAAACTTCATATTTTACATAGTTATATGCTTTATACACACAAATGAATCTAAAAATCATTAATCTCTATGATATACTTGCATTTAGGATATGCTTTACCCTGATTCGCCTTTCTAAAAATCAAGTTCAACAAATATTAATGAATACCGTAGAAAAAATGAAAAATGTATGCCTCTATTTTAACATGTCTGACACATCATTTTGAAACACTGAAATAGCACCTTTACCTAACCAACGAAATCTCTCCCCTTGATCTAACTGAACAGTATTCAGGATAGCAGAATTATTGCTTAAACTGCTCTCTAACGATAGAAGAGGCTGTGACCTACAGTAGCTGAGTCACTTCATTTCCGTGATAAGAAACTGCCATCTGACATGTCAGTGCTACTAATTCAGAACTTTGTTCCTAGGTCTGAGAGAACTGATAAGAGGGATATCAGCTGCTAAGATCATTCAAACCGGTTAACGCCCTAGAAAAATAAGCAGGATGGCCCAAACACTAAGGAAACAGCAAAAGAGAGAGCGAGCTTCTGCTCATGATGATGGGCCTCGAGCCTCCAGCAAGGACTTGTGTTCTGTCTAAATTGATTGATGTTATTCTATATTTCTCTCAGTCTGATGGGAGCCTTCTCCTGCCTGAGAATCAACTAAGACATTCAGATAGTTTTTGAGGAGTGGGAATGTGCCACGGCCATCAGAGAGCAGAAGGATAAACTAAAGCTGAGCTGCAAAAAGCCTCAGCTGATGAAGGCAGGAAGGAATATGGCAGCAGGTGGGCTGGCTGGGGAGTTCCGGTAGCTCTGGCAATTTCAGGTCCCAGAACAAACTTGGCTACTGAGAGGAAGGCTCATCATTGCTGCACGTCATCCCCCAGTGTTTGACTCCACTCTCTAAGGAGTCTCCACAACCAGATGAGTCATTTAGGCAGAATTAGCCAGGTTAATTAAACAGTTTAAATTCAGTATAATTTAAGATGTGGAAGAATCAATGCAGTCTAAGTAACCACACACTATTGCCAACCTTATTTAAGACTGTCCACATAAGCGTCTGCTTTGCTCAAAACTAAACTGGAACAAATATGTATAGAAAAATGATTTTTCATAAACTTAAAAAAAAGACATTAAAGACACAGTCTGGGCCTTCTGGTCTTATTATGCAAACCTAGTGGATTATTTCTACACACAAGTAAAATGAGCAGTCAGCTCTTCATAATAAAAAGAGAGATCTTGACCTGAAGCAGTCACTGTAAAACCTGAGACTGAAAGATGCTGCCAAGATAACAGGAGCTGCCAGGAAGGGCAAGTCTTCACTGGAAGAAAGGTGACTTGTTAAATTGGGTTAGTAAACCCCAATTAGTTCTTAGGCTGCAATGATAATGAAAGCAAGGCAAGCTGTAGTTATGAGCACAGATAGAAGCTCACAGAGAGCTGGGAACCAAACTTGCTCGTACTGAGTTATCCAAGTTCATATTGGGTTATTTTGTCTTTTCTGCTACTTTAACTATGTTAGCTAAAGCAGGTTAAGAAAACTTGCCAAGTTAATTCATTTCCTCTCCTTAGTGAAAACATGCAGGAAAACTGGTGACCTCTCTGGTTCCTAGGACTGTGGGGAATAGCCACTTACCGTCTCCCATGGCATAGCCTCCTCAAAGACTCTAACTATTTGATATTTAACTATTGCCAAAGTCACTTTGCAGTTTCACAACAATTCTTTCCATACCAGTATTCAGCCTTAGCGTGTCCGTGCAATAAAGTGTTGTGACTTTGTGTTTTAATGAAAGTCGAGAGGCCTGCAGGGGAGCCATGGGCCAGCCAGCTCACACGAGCAGTGAGCAGGTTCCTAACCGCTGTTGCTGTGCTCTGCTTTCACCCATGCAGGTAGAATGCTCCATCTGCCTTGTGTGATCACAGAAACACATCCTGGTTCTAAGCTATAGGTTTTGATCACTAATCCTTACACTGACATACGGCTTCTGTAGGCTTTAGGTGAATGATTAGTTCCTTTGATTCTTTCTCTGACAGAAGTTAATATCATGCACTTCAAAGCCACAGAGTAGAAGCTTTGCGTAAGGAGGGTGTAACTGTACATTTCGGGATTGCATAATTTGGAATAAACTATCAAATGGAAAATTCTGCTTTGTATCATATCTCCCAGCTAGCACTTAGCTTACTTCACAAAAGGCAGTAACTCCTTATTTCAGTTATTCTAACTTCAGCTATTTTTGTTATCCAAAACTACTTCAAGTCCACTTCTATTCTACTAAGCTCTAAAATCCAGTGCTATTTTCTTTTTTCTCTGACTGCAGTTTTAAGGTATTGGGAAATCAGGTTATCCATATCGTAGTAAAATGGATTGCCTTGGTCACTGAATTTAATCCCATGCACTAACAAGTAGCAGTTCAGTAGTTTTTTGTTCTAAGAATGTCTGCTCCAGGCACTGCCGCACACATCATGGATTAGAATTCCAGTTCCGACACAAACTTTCGACCGTAATAAAAGAGCAGATGCTACAACAACAATAAACCGTTGGAAAGGAAAAGGCATATAGAAGGCGTTGCCATTGCCCTGGATCCCTGAAATGGCAGAGACTCAGTTAAATTAAACATCCACATTACCATCCATGCACATCCCATTCTACAGCAGGCTGCAAAGAACTCCAGTGCTTCCTACAGCAAAGGCCTATAAGCAATCTGCTCTCCCAGCTACTGCATAATAAGAAACTAGGATATGAATTTTGAGACAGGAATTTTAACTAAAAATAGATCAGTGATTAATTCACCAGTAGATGCAAATTGGCAAACTATTACTGGAATGTATTTTCAGTCCCCTACACCCATTGAGAGTTTTGCTGTTTATGATACTGTGTGCTGTAACTTGAAGGAGAGAGCTTCAGTCTTCCACTCAGGTTTTCCTATATAACCTTGGTAAAGTTTCTTAGAATAGGAATAATCTCCCCCTCTACTGTTGAGAATCTAGCTTAAGCTAAACTCTGTTAGAAAGAGTCAACCAACCAATCTCAGAAGAGGTATCAGAGAGATGGAATGAACTGCCCACTGACAGTGTCTCTCTCCTGTTTACTGTAGAGGGAGATGATAGACTTTTAATTCTTAGGCAGCTAATAAAGATACAGACAGCTAAAATATAAGATGAACTCTTAACACCTCTGTGTCAGCCACCCACAAAGACAAGGATAACACTTTCTGCACAGGTTGTAGCGTACATACAATACTGATTGTGAAGCATTTGGTCATTGCGGTAGAAGACTGCACACATCTATCAGCTCAGCAATTAATTAGAGTTAATAGCTCAGGAATGCACAAAATTGGTAAAATCACCTGTCAAAGCTATACCTTTCTATAGCTGTATATCTCTGTATTTCTATATCTTTTTTCAATGGTTTGTATCTTTACATTATTTGCCATTGCTTTGTTCAGCATGATTTGTTCTTTGGGCAAGCTGAGTGAAGAGTAAATAATTGGTAGCAAGTAAAGGTTATATGTTGCTGTTTTTAGCTGCTATTTTCTATGAAAGCTTACTCAGGCAAGCAGTTTATGAAGATCCAGAGGGAATACGTATTAGTGTGAAGCTGCATAATTTTTGCAGAATCAGGATCTTAGTGGTATAAACTGCTACCAACTGAAAAAAAAGACTTTATATTAAAATAATTTCTTGTTTCTCCACCAGTGTTACAGGAAGGTATAGTCTGCAACTTTTATTCAAGGAGTTATCCTTTTTCTAAATGATTCATTCTAGTTGTCTATGCTTTTTCAGACAGAAAATTCAAATACTTAGGCATTCCAGATTATTGAAATGTACCCAGAATAGACAAGATTTTCCGTTTAGCACTGTTTTTTCCCAGCTTCTTTTCACACCTACACTATATTTCTCCATTCATCCATTATTCACATATGTTCTTGACCCATGTCTGCCTAAAGCTTGATTTGTAACTGAAGTATGAAGCACAAATAATTGCATCTATCACAACCATCAAACTGATATGCCTCAGTAAAAAAGGTAATTCTAACCTAAAGGAAGCTTAGCCTAGGTTGCTGATGAGAGATATAAAGACCTGATTTGACATTTGGATAGAATTGCTTGGCTTCATTTTGCATCAGAACTGCTAAAAACCTGAGAATCCTCTCATTTCCATAGGGGCAGGCTGCTGTAGGGCATGGAGAACTGTACTAAAGAGATCTTGTTTTTATATTGCGCTTCTCATGCTGAAGATATCTTAGAGAATCTTAAACAGAGTTAGACTATTTAAAATGAGCGAAGAACATAGAGGTACAGGTGAAAAGAGAAGCCAGTACTAACTCTGCAATGGCTTGAGCATAGGTTTTCTTGTAAAAAATATGAACTCTTACCTGTTCCTACAGGTAATATAGCTTATCAAAATCATTCTTTTCTTTCCTCCACTTTTTTCAACAAATAAACATTTCCTCTGTAAAATGGGAACTTTCATGGAAAACACTGACTCTTGATCACATTTGAAATTACTCTGCCTGCATACTTGCTTGCTTCTTGCTTCTCTTGAGAACAGAAAGAAGCATGGAAAAAACATACAAATTCAATTTTCTGAATTTATGTGAGAAATAAGTTATCCAGGTAGCTAGGTAGCTATGCTCACTCTTGAACTCTGCATTCTATTTATCTCTTTACTGAAATTGTCTTACCTGTCAGCCCCCACAAAAAAGACCAAATGTCCTTGGGCCCACATACTTGCAGGCAGCTGATGCATGCTTAGGATCTAAATTGCTTTCAATGGTAGCTGAACTGTGTGAGGAGGACCTGGATCTTAATGCTTAAAAAGCCTAATGAAGCATTATTAAAGTAATTTAACAGGGTTAGTAGTATAATTGCCTTACAGCAGTAATACTATCTTCTTAGCTTAAATATTTCCCTCCGTGTTCTTGGGAACCTTAGCCTGAGAATTAAGACATCTGTAAGAACCACCTAATCTGTAACAAACTACAGCTTAGAAAAGCAGTAACCTACCTCAGGGGAGACCTCTGTTATTCCAAACTGTGATAAGCTCTGATGCAAAATGTTGATGTTAAGTGAACGCAGCACTTCTTCAGATGGGAGTGCATCAGAAATACCTGGTTTTCTGTTCACTGGGGACACAAACAGTTCCACACAGTTCTTCTTCCCCTAGAAAAACAAAATACCACAGAATTAGAGGATGGGTTTGAAACTAGATAATCGGTGCTATATATAGGTTGTAACCGCATTTCCAGAAACGAAAGCAAGGAATAAACAGAGAGGCTGCAACCTGCTATGGGAGGATAATATACCTACTCCCTGTTTTCTTAAATTCCAGATGACTGTGAAAAAAAGCAAATACCATAGGTGTACACATGTGCTTTGTCTCATTCACTGTTGCCAAGGTCCCCTCTTCCAAGTCTAGTACCATTAACAAGATAGATTGTGGTAACATGGTGAGGGGGGCCCACGGGATGATCCAGTGGGGATTTTAGCAGACAGTTCTTCTGATCTGAGCTGAAGCACAGCCCTGTTTTAAACACTTGTCCTTAAACAGGAATGCTTAGTATAATGCTAATTAGAAAGCATTGCTTTCTAATCCTCTGTCAACACACTGCAGACACACACTACAACAAAGTGTAATATCCTTCTAGTCCACTGCAGAGTAACTCTGTAAGATGGCAAAATGAAATGAAAGCACTAGAAAAGTTTTGTTTACTTTTAGTGGATACGCTGTGATAAACTAGAGCAGCATCTCCTTCTAGCAGAGAGACCAGACTTCATGGCATAATGCTTCAGACAGTGTTGCTGTCCACAGAGGGCGCGTGGATCTAGGTTAATTTGGGGCAACCTATCTGTGGCTATGATGCGCAGTCTTGACTCTGGGCACTGCTACATACAAGGTAGGCACAGAGGTACTCACCTGCCCTGCTCCCTGCTGACTCCACAGACAAGAACCTTACTGGCCTGGTTATTTGGTATTTGTTCTTAAGGGCTGGGAGAAATTAGTTCAAATAGGGATAATCCTGATTTCCCATTGTGCCCTCCCCTTCAATGTGTGCATCATCCATTTTACCAAAGGGAAAGACATTTTTTGCTATTCATAAAATACGCAGTTATAGCATTCAGATGTAGAGATGCATAGACAGGCACACTTTCAAACATTTACCCTAAATTTGCCCTCTCTGCTCTCACATGTCCCACTGGCCCGTTTGCTTGGTAGGATGGATAAGAATATTGTCTACCAGTGAGACTGGGCATTTCTCAGTAGGATTTCTCAAATCAGCAGAGTTATAAGACTAACTAATTAATTAAGTGCAATATGACATCCTTAGATCACAGATGAAAGGAGAAAGTGAAAAGTTATAGAGGCAGTAGGAAAACAAACAGTGTTTCTTCTACGTAATGACGTAATTTCCACAGTTCATAATAAGAAAGGTACTAATTCACATGGTATGTTAAAATACACCCCCAACTTGGCAAGACTTCTCACATAATTGTGCTTTTCTCTGTCATTCAACCTTTCACTCTGGCTCATGCAGAGGACAAAGGAAATTCAGCATCACTTGTCATGAATGAGTGACATCCCCAGTGAACAAGAGAGGGGCTGCATTGCATTCCTATTGATCTTTTGTTTTATACATCTTGTGTGATCCTTTCTCACAAAGACATATTTGAAGGAGTTTTTTAATCCTTTTTGATGTATACAATCCTATCAAGCTATCAAGGTAGGAAATACTTTTATGCTGAACCTGTTTGTTTTCTTTACTAATACTCAACTCAACCCATATATAGAATAAAATAAAATAACTCTTTCCTGTGCAAAATGAACTGAACGCTACCAACAAACACATGATATTAGGGTTTTTGGTTTCAAGGCAAAACTGTCATAAAAAGACAACAGTGTTCATACTGTATGCTTTACACACCACACAGAAAAGCATACTGTAAAAATTGTTTTTAAAAATTCTTCCCTGCTGGAAGCAAATTTGTCATCATCTTTAGCTAACATGATACCGTAGTCTACAAGATCACTTCTGAGTACAGGTTGTTACAACAGAATAGCAAAACATGAATATTAATATTGTGAGAAGACATTTAATTTAGTAATGGAAAGTCTGAGGATAAATTGCGAAGGTGCCTCAGAAAGGCAGTCACATATATTTTCTGAGCAAGATGTGAACAACTGATAAACAAAGCATAAATAAATGTTTCTTAATGGCTGTGATGTAAAACTGCATAGAAATTAAAACAACCAAACCTATTCTAGGGATAGGCAAACTGCTTAAGAAAAAGGCATGGAAGAGGAGATTTATCTGACTTACATTTTTCTCTAGACTCTAACTAATAACGGTTTCCTTTCAAAAGAAATTTTATATCATTGTTAATGGAGATCTATTTTTCTTTTTGCAGAGGGGAAAGAGAGAAGTATTTTTCTGTCTTATTTTATTGCACTTTTCCATAATGTCTGGAAAATTAATTTAAGAGGATTCAAAATAACCAGGTCATTTTTGTTATACACAGCCCTCTGGTACTTACAATCAGCCTGTTGATGTGAATTTGCTGAGGTAACAGTCCCAATGCTGCAGCCACTCCTTGGCGAAATATCCTAAGCAATGTGATATTCAGCTTGTTTACATCCATTTGCAGAGTCTGAAAAACAAAACCAATCCAAATGAGCTCCTTGCACTGATACAGTTCTCAAGATAACTGACCTCTGTGACTCTCACTATTTTTTTCTAGAATGATAATCTGTGCAATCTACTTGAATCTGCAATAAAGAACAAGTCCAAAGGAAAATTTAAGCATCTTAAATGCTGCTCACTAGCAGTACTACCTTTCCTTAATGATATTCAAAATAGATTCCAGAAGCTTTTGGATAAATTTTTCAGAAAAGTTACAGTGCTCAAAATAGCACAATTATTACATTAGAAATAAAAGTCAAGCATTAAACACCAATTCACTTTTAAAGAATTAGGCATTGGATTTGCACAATGAAGATTTCCTTTTGAACATTTTCTTAGTGTTACTCTCTGTAGGTGATGAATGGGTCAAACACAGGGAAATTATATAATTTTTATTTTAATTGGTGTATCTGAGATCAAAAAAGAAACATTCTAAATACATTCCATGTTCTCGAAATTCCTAAAGCTTCCTTATTTCAGTCAGAGAAGGCTGTTAATTCTCACCATAGACCACCATGTCACTGAAGTATTTTCTTTTTCTGTATCTGAATCATAGTGACATTTGAATATTTCTTAGAGTACAAATTGTTCCTGTGAAGTTGATGGAATTTCACCCTGGAAAGAATTTAATTTCAAATCTGTTTCCGAGAAGACCCAGATATATCTGCACATGAAGCTTTGTGGACACTACTTCCACATAGCACCTCAGGTGCCCTTTCTTTGCTTCCATAACCCCTTTGTGGTCAATATGTAGTGAAGAATGGAGGGAAGAGGAGTATATGTAATCTTCCTAGTCCCCCCTGGCAAGGAACTGACTTAGGGACTTAACTAAGTTCTGACTGAACCTATTGACTTGAGCTGAAAAAGGTTTTTTACTTCAGAGTTTAAGCTTTCTATTTAAAGACATAGTGTATGCCAGCTCGCTACTCTGTGGAGCCAAGCAAGGATCTTTCCTTCCTGAGCAGAGCTACATAAAGAGAATTAAATATCAGTGGGTCAGACATCATATTGGGAATATGGTTGTGGTCTAGAAAGAAATGTAATTAATTTTTTTCTCAAAGCAAAACAGCATTACACATTTTGACTTAGTCGTTCATTATTTATAAGTAGCAAATATTATGATGCAAAACCATGTAATATTTACTTTCATCTTCCACTGTCAATCTGATCTTTTCATCAATATTGAATGTTCTTCTTTTTTTCTTTTTTTCCCTTATTTTACACTAATAGGATTGTCAGGTCTTGATGCATCAACTAAGGTCTGCTCTTAGCATACATTTGAGCTTTAATTCATCTGAAAGTATTATAGAATTCTTCAAGTTAAATCACCCTTTCTACCCTTGACTTTTCAAAATGTAGACTCTTCCACTGCTTGCTTCTTCACCAACTCCTTTGAATTAGACAGACATCTTGAGTGATCAAAAAACTGCTCCAGTTTCATCACTGAAACAGAGAAATGTCTTGAGAGTGAAGACATACATCTGACAGACCTGCGTACCATTCCTTCTGCACCCAGGCTGGCTTGTTCATGCTCCTTCAGTGTACCTGCCTTGGTGTGCAGCTGTGAAGCTGCCACTGCACTGAAAGCTGACAGCACGGTCTGAGGATCATATGTAAAGGAGAAAGGTTGTTGGAGCTGAAACAGGAAGGCTAACATGAGGGTCCCTAGTTATCTATCAGGCTGACACAAAGAGTGAGAAATTACTTGCCCAAATCAGTGCCCTTGAATTATGGGGATATTGATAGCTTGTTGTTACTCAAAAACAAACAAACAAAAAGAATAGGCATAAAATCAAAATACATTCACTAAAATACCCTTGAGTCAGGGATCAGATTACATTAATAGGTTGTTAAATAATAGGTTAAGAGCTCACTGATAAAGACCGAAGCAAAAAATTTAGACAGCTGGTTACACTTTGTTTCACTTGAGTCTTGATGAAGTGATACTTAGACACGAGTCTCAGAATATCCACCTTTAAATGTGGATAGATTTCATCTTCTAGCTTAAATGGGTATAAGGAGGTAATGCCCACATAATAAATTCTTATAGATTTAGTATGCTAGAATTGTGGTTCATCATACTGAGGGACAATAAAATGTATTGAAATGCCATTATCTTCAAGAGAGTTAAATTTCATTCTTGGAGGTCTGAATTTGGTCCTATATGAACAGTTATAAAAGGCTAAATAGTCCATATCTCTGTGTAATAGCTACATCTATATTGTGCTTAATGGTTCTGAGGGAAGCCTGAAGACCACAGCACTCACTCTGTCAGTCTGGATTCAACTTGCATAGAAAACTCATCTGACCTTGCAGCAAGAGATGTCAGGACCCTTTTAGGAAGCATCCCAGCACATTTGATTTCCTGAGGTCAGCCATGTGGTGACTTTGCACAGAGGAGATCAGTACAAGCTGCCCAGAGTGCTGCAGCTTGCTCACACATGGGGTAGGTGCTCTTCGGACACTTTGGATACAAAGTACAGTGAGGCTGCTAGCTGGGGCACTCCAGAGCTAGCTCCACAGTTAGGAGCACAAGTCTTTAAGCCTAACCTCAGGGCCCCTCCTATGCAGCAATATAGGTTTTTTATGACTACTCCTCCAGAAAAGCAAGAAAAATCTGAAGAAGAAACAGGTTACAATTTTTTATAAGAATCTTGCCTTGACATCCATTGAAGGAATTTTCTTCTCAATTGCTAATGTTAGCGTGAAGCTTATTTCATTGGCAATTATAGTAAAAATGAAGTAAGAGTAAAATAGATCGCCTTTTTTCTACATCAGGAGAGTGTGGTTTGCTCCTGTCAGACAGACATCTAGTGAGCCATGATCTGCCACTTTAGGAATGAGATTTCTAATTTGATCAGTGAAAGATAATTTATAGAGACACCTGATCAATGGGACCCTTTGCAAGCCTGTCTCAGAGCGAGCAGCACATCACAAACATGCTATGTACCCTCTATTACCCCCCTGTTTGCACTGGAATTGTGAAAACACAGAGTGAGAGTTGATCAGACTGAAGATGCATTGTTTAGCATCCTGTGGCCAACTCTGGATGCTTATGGAAAATAATAGGAACTGTGCAAGAATATATTCTTTTTCCAAGTTCTTTCCCACAATGTCCAGACTAATTTATGCCTCCACAGCCCAAAAAGGCAATGGGTCTCCTTGATCACATGAACATTATTATACAGTAGCTTATGCTGACATTACCAAGATCTAGGATGAAGGCAGCACTTCGGGCATTAGATTCTCAGCTCTGACTTGTGCTCTCCTGAAGGTAACTAGAGTTTTGTCAGTCCTTTGGGTATAGTACAAAGCAGTCTTTCTGAAAATTCCTAGCAACCATAATTTATGTTGAGGAAATTTAGTTAGAGAAAGAAGTGAAAAAAAGAAAAAGAAGGAAGACTAGAGGCAAAAAAGCCTTAAATATTCCTATCAGTAGAATATTATTAAATTACTAATATTCTAATATTGCTGTGCTATTCTGTTGGCATGTCTAGATATTATATTGACTGTAGTCCATAAACATCAGAGATTAGGATAGAAAGATGATAATGGTTGAATTACAAAGACAACAATGCATGTACATTAAATAGTCAGTATAAACTGTCATTAAGAGAATCACTCCTAGAATGTAAACCTGTCTATCTAAAATCACACAAACAGAATCATAGTATGTATAATTCCACTTGCAATAAAATGTAAAAATAAACTCTGTAAAGTTAATCTATAGAAATAAATTTAAGAAAGCATTAGCATAGATAAAAAAGTTATTTCTTACTGCTTTACTCTTGTTGCTCCTTTTGCTTTGGAAAAGAGAGAGCTGAAGCATCCCGTGTTAGACAGCACTAATTATTTACCCTTTGCCGATCTGCAGTGTTTGTCATGTATTGTAACCTACTCCCCAAGGAGTTTACAATTTAGAATCTGCTACCTCTGTTGGCAATAGCAACTTGTTGAGTCTAGAGGCAAACACACTGGAGGACTCATTTCCCTCAGCAATTACTGATACGGATATTGCAACTGTAGTGACAGTTTCTAGGGTTATCCGATCTGAGCAAAACAGGTAGTTGGAGGGGAAGAGGTTTTTTGCTTGTAGTGGAACACTTGGGAAGACAGAGTTCCGGAAAAGAAAACCCAGCACAGAAAAACAATACTGAGATTGAAATCCTACGGGGGCTTTGGGATAAAGATTGTCATGTGAAAGAAAGAAAAAAAATAAACTATGAAAAGGACCAATTTATACCCAATTCTAGAATAACATTTTTCTCTATTGTTATGATTTACCATGCCAACTTTTTTCTAAGGAAAATTCAGAGATGCCTCTCTTTCATATCATTTTTCTTTTCACAAGCTATGTCCTTTCTGCAATGATGCTCAAGGACACTACTCTTTTTCCATACACTGGTTCCTCCCCTCTAAACTCCATCTGCACCCACAACCATGGGTATTTTCTCAAACCTCCAGGTAACTTGAATATTCAGGAAGAAAAAGAATCAGGTTGAAGAAGGTTAAAATATGTCTTCATAATACTTCTATGAACAAAGATTAAAAAAAAAAATCAGGAAAGCTTCCTAGGAATTTTACATACTTCCAGGGCCGTTTGGTAGTAAGTTCTTTTTTGGGCTAAAAGCAAACAAACATAACACAAAAAAAGAAAAAAGAAGGATCCCCCTAAATTGCACAGGCAATGCAAAAAATAAAGCTCATAAAAGTGTTGGCTTATCTGCCTGTGCTCCATTTATTTATTATTTAGGAAATCACCAACAATACTATTAAATGTATGCTGTTCTAAAGCAAATTCTGGACTATGGCAAGGAAACAGAGAAGCAGCATAAACTAACTCCCCCATGTCCTTAAAAGTATACTAGGATCATAACACTCTGAATCAGGAGCAGGGGAGCAAAAGCACCCCCTCTGGTAACTCACTGGTTGTTTTGATCTTGCGGTTTGTACATGGAAATGGGGACGTGTGCCACACAGAAAGGCTGGGGATAGCTGAATAGTCAGGAATATCTACCCGGATTTTAACACAGTGTAACCAGCTGTGTCTTCACTGCAGTTTGGTTGGTGCGGGGGTGGGTGAGGGTGATAACTCCCTGCAGACAGGTAGTTGCTTGCTTGTGCCTACAGATGGGACATCCCTTTGCCAAACTGGTACTGCCAACACAGCCCCCCTCCAGCCCCCTGCCAGCACCCGAGCCACAGGTTTATCCTGCTTATCCGTCAGACTGTAGGTCCCTCCACCTAAGCACCCCCCTTCCTACTGTTCTGCTCCCTCCTTGGAAACAGAGTATGCAGCTAATTAGTGCCACCGTTTCCCCTCGTCACCCCCATGAGGCAGCCTCAGGACTAGAGCCACGGAAGGATGCATTTATCAAGAATCAAGTGCTAGGGTTGTGTTTGTACAGTTTCAGTATAGGACTATAAGTAATCTGGCAACAAATTATAAAAACATTTCAGTTTTGTCTTTTCTTCCCCTAAACCCATTAGACTTGCCTTCCTGTCGCTGTTCATCGATCTCTGTTCGCAGCTGCGCTGGCCGTCAGGTTCGCCCCTTTGGCAGGCTCAGGTGGCCTACCGCAGTCATGGAACGTTGCGGCTTTTATAATATTCTGTGTATCAGGTGTCACAGCAAGTATTAGTGTTTTATGCAGACCAGCAATCACATGGCAGCCTGTGTCCTCCGTTTCTGATGGAGGCCAACATGATGCAATTCAAACAAAGCACTTTGCCAAGACAAGCCTCCGAGGGCACTTGTCCTGAAACCAAGCCACTGTCCGAGGTGGCCTTCCCTCCTGCCTGTGTGTCCCTCTACCTCTACAACAGCATTTTTTTCAGGAGGGGAAACCAGCCCTTTTATGAAGTCCACGTTAAATTTTGAATTATGACTATAAATTAAGACAAAATAATTGACAATTAGTTTTATTTTGCCTCTGATTTGTGTACTTTCTCCTGAGTACAAAATCAATTATTTTGATGATTAACTAAAGGAGTTTCATTGTGTATACTAGCAGTTGCCCGCAACAAACTACTCAAACTTTCATATATTATATTATTTCTACTAGAACACAATGTGACTAAAAATATAAATCTTGGACATTTAAATACTTCCAAGGTCAGGGAGTAATTACTACAACACTGTGAAGGGAAGTCTTGGCTATTCTACAAAATTGTAGTGAAAAACACCTGAAATAGTAGAAAAATCACAGGCATATGCTTGAGTTTATAAGAACCAGTGAAAAGTGCTGAGAAACTCTCTGCACTCTTGGATCTATAGAGCTCTCTGTCTTGTTTTGCCAGCCTAACTAAGTCTTGATCTGGAACATGCCTATGTTTAAATTATGCATTTTATAATGAGGAGATAGAGCCACTGCAGAATGTGCAAATATGCCAAACAGTTCCAAATTTTACAAGAAGCCAACAACAATTAAAGTGCACTTGCTCAAAGAGTATTTGGATGATGAGAAAAAGAACTCATCTTTTACATGGCTCCATATAAATTTATGAAAAAGTTGTAGGAATGGGATACTTCAGTTTCTTCAGTGCTGATTATTCCAGTGAAGTTTTGCATATTTGGGTGCAGCATTTCAAGACGGGATGTTGTACAACTTCATTCACAATTTTGCTACAGAAAAGATAAAAGTTAGGGAAAATCTCTGTTTAAAGTAAGCATAATATTTCCTGGCTTTACGCATTTGTTAGATAACATTAAAGACATCTTTTTACTCTTGATGAATTTTTCATGGAAGTATCTACATTTATGCATATTATGAGCTCTCTCTGAAAGAAATCAAAGACAAAAATAATATTAATTGGAAAGGAAGGGTTAATCTAATTTGTTAACAAAAATCTTTGGTTCCTTCTCAACGTCTTTCAGGCACAGATTCATTAAAACAAAACTGAAAAAATCAAAACTTATAAAAGGAAGTGATCTTTCACACAGTGTAATTAATCCATAGATCTTTTTGCCACAGAAAGTTGCTGAGGCCAAAAACTGAAAAAGTGGCAGAAAAAGGGCTGGATGTTTAGATGGATATTGGAAATCACTAGTGTTTTTGGAAACTATACAGAAGACACACTACAAAATTTGCTATACAGTTGAAGCTAAACCTATAACTATCAGAAACCAAGCTAAACTCAAATGCAATAAAAGGATAAGTTCTTCAGCCTGCTATGAAGGCCATGATATTTAACTAGACACTGGGCTGGACGCAATTCCTGTTTGCGTGTGTAGGTATCAATTAAAGACTTTGTTAGAGACTACCACATCACAGAGGACAAAGATGCTGTACCAGCTGTTGAAATGAAGACAGCATACTCCACCGGCATCCACAGACTAGGCTGGCAAAGCTGCTCTGAATGGTGAGCAGGTGGTTGATATGCCTAAACTGGTTTGTCTCAGCTACGTGAGAGGTTTACAATTCTTCTCACAGGAGGAAATAATTTCTGAAATAAGAGTGGCTGGTTTGGAGCTGATTTGACCACTTCTGTAGGAAGCACTACAACAAGAGTGAGAAAAGACCCATCTGCAATGTCTGGCTTTTGTCCAAGATTCCTTCACTGAGATTTACACGCACTTGGGCAGTGAGTCAGTCAGCTATAGAAAGACTCCATGACCTTCATGAATGATTAAAGCATAGGAGAATGCATTCAGCCTATTAAGGATAAGGTTTGTTAATGCCTCTCTTCAGAGGCATTCTATCACTCCTATGTTCTGCATTAATTTCTGGGCTTGCAGTCTCCTAACAAGGATAAAGGGCCAGCTATTTCAGTGTCATATGATACCATTATGTCAGAAGGTAATGTGGATTACCTGATCAGATCTTATGTGAAGACACAGAATAGTCTTCTATCCTTCTTCTGAAAGGAATCTTAGAAGCTAGATTATTTCATTCTCCTGACTTCCGAGTCATATGGGTCGTTCCTGTACCACAATCTGATATCGTTAGCAACATGACAGACTGAGAGTATAGGTTAGACTATCCTAAAGATGCTCACTGTAGTCACTTCTCCTTTTCCTTTACCTCATTTCTATGGTATCATTAATCAATTGCATTATATATCTGGAGGCCAGAAGGTATTTATGGAGTCACTCACAGCAAGTGTACTGCAGGTTGTATGAGATTTCCAGACCAAAGTCTTATCTGAGTAAGGGTACAGCCTTATCCTGAGCCCTGTGAAGTTAAGAGGATTTTTTCTGAGTCAGTGGGTTGCAGAATCATGTATCTGAAGTGTTCAACGGTTTGCATGCTTCTCATTTCTGAAGTGGTATAGAAGAGTGGAGGGAAAGGTTGTCTACAGTCCACATGACACAAGTCTAAAGTAGCCTTGTCATTAAATAATATCAGTCACAAGAGCTCTCTGCACTGTGGGAGCCCTTTGGAAGAGGGAAGGACAGGTGCAGGCAGCTGCAGGGATTCTAATGTACTTCATGGCTGATTTCTGAGCACTTCTTTGAGATAAAGGGAACTTCTTGCATGCCGTGGAACTTGCATACCTAGTGATGAAAGGATCTAGTTTTCTCCTGAGTGTCAAAGTGTATTATTTCTTTTTAAAAATAGGTCACAATGATACTACATCTATTTTAAACTGTCCTAAACTGAAAGCATTTGCAGTAACTGCATATTGATTACTGGAAGGAACGACAGGCCTAAAGTTTTCTGTTCCTCTAGCCTTAGCAAGGTAAACCTCAGTTTATCTGCCTCACAGGCAGTCCTACATCTATGAAATGGGGACAATAGTATTTGACTTCCTCACAGGAGCCCTGTGAAAGTAAGAATTTCACATATTGTGGTGAGAACATAGGGGACAGAAACATAGGATGGAACTTTTCAACTCCTTTCACAGTTGCCCCTCAAAGTTACTTCTTGCCTTTGTTTCATCTGGTGCTGCATTTCTTCAAGAACTGGGATTTAATTCATCACAAATTATTTCGCCTTTCTTAAACTAATAGTTGAAGTACAATCGAAAGCTAAAAAAATTTCTTGATTCCTTCCTTCCTCCATCCACCTCTCCCCTCCCCTCCTCCCTTCCATTTACCCTGAGATTATGTTAGAAAACTGAAAAGGACAAGATAATGGAAAACTGCAAGGGCATACACAGAGAGATGGAAACTTGAGGAGAGCACGAAGAGCTCAGTTCAACATTATTTCAACCTTTTTGTTCTTTGAGAGGCATGTTATAATGAGCTGTATAAAATTGTCCTAACTGTCCTTTTTCAAAAAATTTTTTGAATCTTTCCATTACAAAAGAAATGCATGGTGCTATTATGTCCAGTATAACTTATGAGCACAGCATGATTGTACCAGTCACATCCTATTTCATCATTCCAAAGCCAGCTGCAGTCCTCAGAGCAAACAGATCCTTGAACCCCCTCAGCATAATGCTTTATAATACATTTGTTTTTTCTGTCCAATTATTAAATCTAAGGCAGAGCTTGCCTAAAGCCCAAAATGCCAGAGGACAAGTATTGTTTCTCCTAGCTCCTTTTGTTAAACCCTCATTCCAGCTAGTTTTACATGTTTCAAAGAATTTTCAGATACTGAAGTTTAAATTCCTGTTTAAATTACCATTGTAAAATGGTTCTAGGTACACCAAAATGCCTTCCAGAAAAATCTCAGACCAAAAAAATATTTGCAAACTTTTCTTTATCCTCACAATTTTATCATTAGTTTCAGGCACAATGATTTTTTTTGAACCTTACATACTAATGAAGAACAAAACAAGAAACCTAAGTTGATATAGCAGCTTCCAAATCTTTAAAGAACTGATGTGACCACAAAACTCCCACTGACTTACCCTCCTTAGTGTCCTTTCTGTCTGCTTAGAAAATCAAAGTAAGGTTTCAGTACTGCTAACCTTCTAGCTTCCTCGTGCATTTCTTTTCAGAGGCAATTTTTACTGGTTGTTTATCTCTATTGTCATCACCGTAATGATTCATTATTGTAATAAAACTTATATGACTGACCTTTCCTTAACAACTAAAGCATTCCAAATTCATATTTTGAGTGCAGTCAGTAAACATTACTTCAGGTTTTATACTGTCATGGATACATGTGAAAGGCTATGCATCTGTCTCAAAGTTTTAACAAAATCATTAATGACTATATGTGAACCCTATAGGCTCAAAATTTGGAGGACAAATGGAAAGAAAATCTCGTGATTCTTGCAACTGTCTCAGGATCTTTAAACCTTTAAGCTGCTAATGCAGAATGCATTTGTGTTCCACAGGCTACAAGGTACAAATTCCCTTTCTCTTGAGCAGCTGGACAAAGGATTTTCCTCTTGTATATGGTGCTGAAAATGAAAGTATAAGCTAAAGGAAATCACTAACACCAAATTTTCAAAGATTTAAGGAGATTTTTAACTTAATGTTTCTTGTTAATGTTAGTAAAAATATGGTATTTTAGACCCGCTATTCCAGATTTGGGTTTATGGCTTTGGAAACTTGACAGATATATTGTGTCCCAAATGCTTTAATAAAAGACAAATTTTCCAGCTGAATCATTAGGGAAGAAGCTGTAGAAAATGGCTTTCAGTCTAATTTGGGGGACTTTTCTTTAGAGATGACTGCACTTGTCAGATTAAAGACAAAGAAGCTGTGCTGCCTTATATTATGGCATATTACTGCTCTAAAATGGCTGGAAGATAGAGCCCACTTCATGGTCCTTCAAGTTCTATTATTCTCAGGATCAGATGATCATTCTGTGTACATTTTTTGAAAGTAGGTAATATAGGTATCCTAGCCAACCTCAAAAAATGTTTAAAATGGGGAAAAAATGTATTTTTTTCCTTTTATATTCAGAATTGGTCACCATTCCTGCCTCAGTTATTAAAAGAGAATATTAAAAACTGTTTACATGCATTCTCATGCATTCTCATTCTCAAACACATACAAAACAAAGCAAATAGGTAAATAAAAATGCTTCATTTGCATCCCTAGTATCAGCTGATTTTTAGGATAAATTGTATTTGTAAGTCAATCTTGTATTACAATACCTACCTTACCCTGGTAAAAGAATACGGAATTTAGCATCTGAGAAGTTTAGGCTTTGTCATTCACAGTCACTTCATTTCATGAATGCTACACCATTCTTCCATAATTTATTGTTAAAAAAGTGGCAAGGCCACTTACTCTTTAGTAAACAGAGATTTCCAATTCATGGATATCGCTGAAATCTTGAAGTCATTGTGCAAACTAATTAATTGTTTGTTTTGTACTTTGCTCGCCTTGTACTTTATACTCTTGCTTGGCCTATGCTTGTCCATGAATTCTGTAAATAGAAAAATGAATGAGAACTCCTCAAAGATATTTACATGACCTTAGTACTCTCTTGACTTGGCTTTGTAATCTTTTCCTCCCTTTTACACTCAGAACGATATTATAGCATTTCAAGTGTTCCTATTTTTTGCTTTTTCATTTTGTTATTCTTTCTATTATTAATAGAATTTTCTATTTTCAATCACTGCCAGTAGTTTAGAGTCCTTCCTCTAATCCCCATTCTATCCCTCAGCCATCTTTATTCAATAAAAGGACCGACCAGCAAAATAATTCATAACTCTTTTCAGAAAGAAAATGCAATTGCAAATTCAGTGGGTGAGGTTTCCTTTTCCTTTTCTGCTGTTTCTTAATTTTTAACAATGTTCTTCAAGCATGCAAGAGGTAATCTTTCAGATTTCCACAAGTGACCACAAACAGTGCCATTTGTGTTTGTGAGATTCAGTTCCTCTGTAAGAATGCAGCAGGCGCTCCTTTCTTTATTCACATTTCCTGCCTCTTTCCTGCTCTGGAAATCCATGAGATTCTCTGTGGTTCTGTGGCTATTGTTCCACTTTAGGGTCAGGAATAACAGCCTAAGCTAGAATACTCAGCATCTAGGAGACCAAATGTATGTCTCAGATTCAGAGTGATACCTGCAACAGGTCATATCGTAACAGACCAACTCCTATCAATGACGGCAAAAGGGTTTGTAGTACTTGCAATAAACTTCAGAAAAAAAACATGACATATACTTTTTTTCTGGGAAACCCATCAGTGAGTTAAGAGATACAGTAATAGCATCTATGTGTGTTAATAAAAAGCTGTATGCTTCTGTTGGTTGACATGCCGCTAAAAACTAAGCCTAAATTTATCAGTGGAGGAATGTCTACTTAAACAAATTCACAAGTTAAGCGTAAAAGCAAAAGAAAATTAAAATGCTACAAAAATCTCAGAAGAAAGTGATTAAAACTGTGTGTTTATATGTTATGCAATTTAATTGACATAGCAGGAAAAGCAAGACTGGAATTTCACTGGAGACTGTGGTTATTGTCTATTTTTCATACATAACATCTAATGTGAGCAACTGTTTTTTTTTTAATTATTTTGAGAAAATATCACAGTGATATCCTATCATTTACAAGCTCTAGTTTCATTTAGCTGTGATAAGACAAAAATCCATTCTTGCAAACTCTTTTGGGAAGAAAATCTATAGGAACTATCCCACCAAAATTTGTATGACCACTTGGGAGACACAGGTGTTCTGCACCTAGTGCTTCAGCTAAGAACAGCCATGCCAGGTCGACATATTCAAAACATAGGAGCAAATTCAATGAATCCCATCAGTGTTGCACTAAACATGGGCTGTACTCTATAAGATGCAGATATGGATTTACTAAGAAGTTGGAGGAGCTCTATTTCCCACACCATCCTCACTTCCCATACCCCTGCTGCAGTTTTCCCCCGGAAGTTTTTTATGGCACGGCTGGCAAATCACACATTTTGGTCTTCTCTGATGGCCCTTCTCTCACTCACTTTTTAAAGATGGAGAGAAGCCACAGTGCTGTGAAGAAGCCTGATACGAATATATATTTTATCATCTCACCCTCTCTCTCGGCAGCCCTACACAGCAGAGCCACCATCATACAACTCACCATGGGGATGTAGTCCCTCTGTGAGACCCAGCGGGATGGCATGACACAGCACAGCAAGGGTCTCAGCCCCATCTCTACTGTAACCTTACTATTCTTGTGCTGTCTACAACAGGAAGTTCAATTTCTCCAGAACTATGACGATTAGCTGAGATTAAGTTGAACAAAAATAATAGAGACAATAAAGCGGAACAACCCCATGGTGGGAAGGGCAAAGGGACAGAAAATTAACAAAATGGCTTTAATGGATTTTCATTTCTATGATCCCTTTCCCCATCAAACATAAAATTCCTGGAAAAACTTTCAGAAATTGCAAAATTAAATGCCTGGAGGAAAAGGAGTTAAAAAAAAAAGTTAATAAAAATGACCATTTTTTGAAGAAATCTGAGTGTTTTGACGAAGCAAACAGCATGAAGAAGCTAAATATTCTTAAGTATTCTCTGCCAGTATAGCAAAATTTTTTTTAAAATATGAATTTTTTAGTTTGATTTTCCACAGATTGTTTCTGCAGTAAGTGAAAGAAAATCAGTGAAGCTGAATGCCATAAATAAGATCCCTTTGCCCTCAATACTCTGTGTCTTATTGTAGGATACAAGAATATATGAGGGAGAATTCTTTGTTCAACTCCATTAACATAAGCTTTCTATTTGCCATGTTAAGCTATGCCTACTTGGAACAGTTCAACATTTTCTATATACAAGCAGTTTTATCCTTTCATCATCCTAGCCTACAACAATAAACAGACCTATGACTGCTCCCAGTAACTTTCCAGTATTTTTTACTTTTCTAAAAGCTGTTTAGCTACTGCTCCTAAGGTCACATTTATGTGCATGACTTTAAGTATTTGGTTTTCATCTATTAGTGATCAGCCCTAATCAAGCATGTTTATAAGGCAATCAAAAGAAGGCAAATCTCATTCATTAACTGCCAGCTATTATTGCAGATACCTAAATGGTCCAAGTCCTCCTGAAGTGTGTTCTTCTGGGAGAATACCCCAGGTGGGTGATTGCTGTTCCTGTGTCCTACTATAACAAGAGCATACAAAAAAAAAGCTTTTCATCATAAGCATAGATCTGTGCAAAAAGGCACGTAAACTTATGCTATACAAGTGAGGCAAAGAGCCGGACCAGCATTCAACAAGAGCTCGCAACCAGACAATTAACCCTCCTGGGCAATTCAAGTAGCTCCTGCTGATTTACTTAGTATGCATTTCCTGAGAGGTATTTTAGAGAGCCAAAACACTGATCTCAAATAACCAATAACATCAGTTTGTGACAGACTTTATTATGGTTTGTATTCACATCTTTTGGTCATGCGCATAGTAACTTCATTTCTTCCCTTACTATCGCATACATCACATTTCCTGAGTCAACTTCTTTTTTGTTAGGCAGGCATAACACAGTCCAATATGCTATCTTCTCTGCTAAATGCAGAATTGCTTGTATTCTTCCTAAACAATTTCAAATGTACACTGAATATTTATGTCACATGATGTCATGCTGGGTGATAGAGAGAGCAGGAATGGAAGGAGTTAAAAACATTGTAGTAGTAAATAACAAATTTGCTTAGATTTGCAGTTCACATATGCACAACAAAGGATTCAGCCATAGAGATTAAGAATAATCATCAAGTTTGAAGAAAAAGAAGTGCTAGGAGGTAAAGTGTTTACCTTACAAACAGAAAAAATGGTAAGTAATGTCAAAACTATAAGTAATAATGAGGGATTTGCGCTTCCAACACAGAATCCTGCCCAATATACATGGCTATTTCATTTTCAAGGTTTGGGGATTATTCTTGACAGTTTATGTTAGAAAATATTAGTTCTCTAACTATAGTAAAGTTCAAAGAATTTAAGATTTATATGGATCATTAAATACAGAAACAAGGGACTTAGCACATATCATTTGTGAAGATCATTTAATCTGAGTTATTTTAATTTACTTCATCACATATGTTCTTTTCTGTTTGCACCCTGTATTATACACAATCAAAAAGTCTTCTCTGCACAGTTATTTGACATCATCGTAATATCTTACATAACTAATATGCAAAATATAAATGTATTTAAATTGTTTGCATAACCTGAACAAGATAGAAACTTCGTCATGTCAGCTGAATTCTGTCTTTTTTACATAATCTAATTTGAAAACGTATTTATGACTCACCAGTCTTTTAAAGTTCAGCCTGTGATTAGAGATTCTAAACTGTAATCTTGCAGTTAACTGTGAAATTCTTAAATTTCATTGCCATTCTGTATTCTGTCTCTCCTCATATAACTATCTTCTACACTAACAATTCATATATAGATTAGAAAGATCACAGAGCAGGTCACAAATCAGGAAAGTGCATTTGCAAAAATGTCTTGCAAAATGCAATGAATAAATAAATAATAATTTCTTTCTATTTTCTAGGAGTCCAAACCAACTTAGTCCTCTATTTCAATAACTATTGTGCAATTTATCTAAGTTTAAAATCACACTTTTCATTTAGTGACTCAAATCATATGCATTTTAATAAATTTTGAGTTCACTTAGTAAAAGAAAGTATAATACATACATAAAGTTGACAACTTTTTATTAGAAGATATTTTTCATAAAATTTTAAGCAAGAAAGAAGCTTCTAAGTTGACAGTTTCTACACATTTATAGAAGATTAGTATTCCAACATTTGAGTCTTTTTAAGGCCACATCCTTAAGGTATTTATGTATTGCTATGTATTCAAAATTCATGTACAACAGAACACATGCAGAACTTTAATTATCTGTAAAGCATATGGTTGCTTACTTTAGACTGAAGAAGTATTGAGTTTGGATGCAGAGAGAAGCAGCAGTGTCACTCGATTCAGAGATGAAATAGTGGGAAGGCAGAAGCTGAGAGTTGGTACTCAGAAGCAGTAATAGAATGGCTTAGAAATTTGGAAAAACAGAAAGAGAGAGAACTGGGAATGCAGATTTAATGCTATCAATCAGTTTGCTTCCCCAAAGGGAATTCTACATTCATCTTTTTTTCCAGCACTTAGATTTCATAGATAAATTTGACGAAGGGGATAACTTTACACCATTAGTGAAATTTGCACTTGTGTAGTGCCATTAACATTGTCTTTCTAGAAGTGAATTCTCTCTCTATAAAAAGGCTGTAAATCCAGGTTTCCTAAAATGCCTCTTAATGAATATGACCTTTGGCTAGGAATGCTCATTTATTGCAGTGCAAAACCAGTTGTAGGCTGCTCTGAATTCTGAGAACGGTAGATTAGCCGTCCAAACCTCAGCACTTATCTCACATATCCCACGGATCCAGAAAAAATATTCTCCATGACAGACTAAACTTGGAAATGGTTCTGCTGTGCATGGCCACAATTAAAACCTCTCTGTAGACAGAAATACTCTGTGAGCTACAAAGGAGCTACAAAGGAAGGTCAGATGTATTGTGTGATTCAGACAGCTTGATCAACTAAACTTACTTGAATATGATGTGCTTAATGTGGCCAAACTGAAGACAATACACATCTGGGAAAAGAATTTGTAGAGAAATATATTTTGAAAAGGAATGACTCAGAAACTGACTCAAGGTTCATAGCTGATAACTGAATGAACAGATACTCCCAGCACAACATGTAGGCTAAGGTTATCTGAATGCAATCCTTGGGCAATTTCTGAACCAGCTGAAGACTGCATAGCCACATGAGGGAGGTGGTAAAATTCAGTTAGTGTATCTTTCATCTTCATAATCATCAGAGAGAACTGCATGCAGGCTGTCATTCTCTACTCCTTCTCAATTCATTAAAGAATTGCTCATGTTTGTGGTCAGCAGTGGGACCACGACCACACATATTCACATGCAAACAGTTTCTGTGGGACATAGTGATTTTGTAACTCTCCAGCTGCTTCCATTTCTGTAAACATTTATGGACTTTGTTTCTGCTAATGAGCTGAGATTTACCAGGTGACACAAGACACCTGAGGGGCAACCTGAACAGACTGCAAATAACTCATAGTTCCTGTTTCCATGATTTAATTAGCTACCTCAGTTTTGAATGCTAAACATGCTGATTACAGTAAATACAGTCATCAATTTTCTAAATTCTACACCAAGGATAGATGATTTTAAAGTAGAAAAATAATGTAATCAAAACATTTTTATGTTGTATCTCTGTCTGATGGACTTAATAGTTTTTCATACTAAAGGGTAATTCCTATTTCTATGTATGGTCAGTGGACACAAATTGCAGTCTAATAAAACCCTTCTCTCCAGAAATCACAGAATGTGTTTTCCTATAGAGCAACCCAAAGATGCAGATTTTGCATAGAAAATAAATTAGGTCTTGGAATCTGGTGGGGACACCATTTACTGTTTCTGCTACCCTACACAGGTGTATACGGAAGAGGGTATGTTGTTCACTGACTGCTCAGCGCTTTAATGTCCCTACTTTGTTTTGTATCCTGTTCCACCTGGCTGAAACCAACAGATGCTGCACAATCCCTGGCCAAGAGCTTTGGGGCAAAGTCTGTAAGCACATAATCCTGAATACTAAAGTGAAAACCGGTGCCAGAAGAAATCTCTTCTTTCAGTTCTATTACTGTGTAACATAGAAAGCCTAAGAGCCAGATCTATGCCTCCCAGGTGACCACAGAGAGGAAAATGGATGGGTGAGTTTCTGGGGTTAGCAGCTGGTGGGAGGCATTACACCTTACAGAGACAAGACACAGCAAAGCAGCAAGGGCTCCATGTTGCTATTGAGCGTGAAGTGTGATGGAGCCGGGGGGAGTGCAGATGCCTCCACCCAGGTTTGATTCAGGCAATGGCTCTAGACTTCTACTTAACTGGAAGACTGTGGCTGTGAACGAAAGTGATTATTATTCCTGCCAAAATCCAAATACACTGAGAGCTGTGATCTGCAACAGCACTTCACCTCTATAAGGCTCAAAAGCACTTGCTGGAACTTGATGGGGACTTGTGACAAGGATAGTATGCTGTTTTCTGAAATAAAAAAGTAGGAGTATAACAAATCTCTCTGCTTCAAGAAATGCTCCTTGAACACTACAGAAGTGGAGAAGTGGGGATACAACAGCTGACATCTTCTTCTCTGTCTGGGGATGATTTCTTCCCTACTTTCAGTTCAGCTTTGAGAAGATGGAACTTTTCAAACAGTCACTGCTCTCTCTCCTCCACATTCAACTCCATTTCCAGCTGATGTCCATACTCTAGGTTCCCTGTATACCAGGTTATGTGAAAGAAATCCTGCAACAAGAGCTCTCCCTTGTGTTTTTTATGTGATGAGGCTAGTATGTTAATACTAATGCACAAAGGTATAAACTAGGGCAAAATAATTGACAACATGAAAAAATTAAGCATATTCCAAATTAAGCTGATTCCAAATGAGCCTATCTAGCACACTGTCCTAAAGACTACATGGAGTTTGCATCAATGTCTTCCCAGATTATGTTCAAGAAGCCCTTCTAAGGTCTGAAATGGAAAATGAGTTCTGAGACAAAATTGAAAAGGATGTTGGAAACTATTTAAATATATATTCATTTTATAAAGAAAAAAAATTGAATGCAGATTTTATTTTGATGCAAATAATTACTGAAATTGAATATGCCCTTTCAGCTGAATAAGAATGATTGAACTTTCTGTGGTAAATCTCTTGCACACCCTGAAATACTGACCTTGACTGTGTTCCATGAATCAAAGAGAAACAAGGTCGTATTTAATTTATTCATAATTTGTACATTATGATTTTATCCTTATTCAGTAGATTAAAGAGGGATGTGGCTATTGTAAAATTATATGCATAAAATATGTATTATAAAAAACTAATAATAAAATCTGGATAAATGCCAAGATTTTTTCAAATTACATACACATCTGACTGATTGAGTATTATACACTTTAAAGCTCAAGAATGGTCCATTTCAATGAGGAGGAAATGAAAAAAAGCAGCAGGAGACCTGCACAGATGAACAAGGAAATGCTGACAAAAGTCAGACATAAAAAGGCTATGTATGGGCTGTGTACAAGAGGTCGAACAGGCAGGGCCAGGTGACCAAAGATGCATACAGAGACATTGTGCAGATATGCAAGGATAGAATTAGGAAAGCCAAAGCCAACCTGGAGTTAAATCTTGTTAGGGATGAAGGCTGCTACAGAGATAGCAGCAGCAAAAGGAAGACAGGGGAAAATGTGGGCCCGAGACCTCGTGACAAAGGACATAGAAAAGGTCAAGGTACTCAACGCCCTCTTCATCTTAGTCTTTACTGGTCACTGAGACTACTGGAAAAATCCAGAGCAAGGAAGACTTACCTTCACTGGAAGAGTATCAGGTTAGGGAACCTCTAAACAAATTGGACATAGAGGACATCCATGGGACCTGATGAGATGCACCCACAAGTGCTGAGGGAGCTGGCTGATGTCATGAGGCCACTCTGGATTATCTCTGAAAGGTTATGGTGATCAGGGCAGGTTCCTGAGGACTGGAAGAGAGCAAATGTCACTCCAATCTTCAAGAAGGCAAGAAGGAGGATTCAGAGAACTACAGGCTGCTCTGCCTCACCTTGGTCCCTGGGAAGCTGATGGAGCAAACCATCCTGAAAACCATTTTGAAACACATGAAGGACAAGAGAATGACTGAGAGTAGTCAGCACGGATTTATGAAGGGGAAATCATGCTTAACCTGATAGCCTTCTACAATGAGATGACTGGCTTTGTGAATGAGTGAGAGCAGTGGACGATTATCTTGACTCCAGTAAGGCTTTTGACTCCATCCCCCACAACATCCTTATAAACAAGCTAATGAAATATGAGTTATATAAATGGACAGTGAGACTGGCTGAACTGCTGGGCTCTAATGGCTGTAATCACCAGCATGTCCAACTGGAGGCCAGTCACTAGTGGTGTACCACAGGAGTGGATACTGGAACCGATGCTCTTTAAAATCTGTATCAATTACCTGGATGATGGGTCAGAGTGCATCCTCAGCACATTTGTAAATGACACAAAACTAGGACAAGTGGTTGATACACCAGATGGTTGTGCTACCTTTCAGTGGGACCTTGACAGGCTGGAGAGAGGATGGGCTAACTGGAACCGCATAAAGTTCAAGACAGGGTAATGCAAAGTCCTGTACCTAGGGAAGTGCAACTCCATGCACCAGTACAGGCTGTGGGGTGACCAACTGGACAGTGCTTTTGCAGAAAAAGACCTGGGGGCCCTAATGAACAGCATGTTGACCTTGAGCCAAACACTGCGCCCTGGAGGCAAAGAAGGGCAACATTAGGAAGAGTGTTGCCAGCAGTTTGAGGGAGGTGATCCTGCCCCTCTACTCAGCCCGGGTACAATCACATCTGGAGTGCTGTGTCCAATTTTGGGTTCCCCAGTAATAGAAAGACACGGACATCCTGGAGCAAATACAGTGAAGTGCCAAGAGATGATTAAGGGATTGGAGTGTCTGTCGTATGAAAGAGCTAGAACTGTTTAGCCTCGAGAACAGAAGGCTTTGGGAAGGATCTTGTCAATGGGTATAAAAGCGTAATAGCAAGAAGTAAAAAAGACAGAGCCAGTCTCTTCTCAATAGTGCCTAGTGAAAGGACAAGACGCAATGGGCACAGATTGAAATATGGGAAATTCTGTTTAAACATAAGATTTTTTTTACTCTGAGCGTTGACAAACACTAGCATAGGTTGCCTAGAGACATTGTGGAGTATCCATCCTCAGAGATACTCAGAACCAGATTGTTCAAGGCCTTGAGCAGCCTGCTTTAGCTGACTCTGGTTTGAGCAGGGAAGTTGGACTAGATGATCTTCAGAGGTCCCTTCCAACCACAACCATTCTGTGATTCTGTAAAAAAAAAATCAATCACTTACACAGATTTTAATAATTAGCCAGAATCAGTGGTACTATTCTACACTTGAAACCTGTATTTCAGGCTGACATCAGCTAATTCTATAAGAGAAAATGACACTGACTTTTCCCAAAGGGAAAATCCTCAGGAAGAGACTCTCTGGCCTACTGTTCAAGTGCTTGATCCAGGTCACTTTCCCAAAGTTATAGCTACAAACAAACTTACAAAGAAACAGACAATGAGAAGCCTACTTTTTTCCTAATATTAAACAGTTATGATTATGAATAAACACAGGGCACAGACCTGCCAAGATCAAGAGTGACATTTTGCAATCATTTTCCAGAGCAGAGGCTGTTATGATCTTTCAAGGAATATGAGTGCTCCTATTAACTTCCACAAAATTATTCATGCATTCAGCATTATGCATACATTTAGCTGCCTTGCTGCTTACTAGCCTTTAAATTTTACAGAACTCTTATAATGGGATTATGGACAGTGCATGGTATATGACAGCTCTCATCACTATTCGCAAATCTGTTACTCATGTAACACTTCAAGGAGGAAGTCTCCTCCGTATCATTTCACAGCATGATATTTTCTAAAATGTTTATTGTATTTCACAGTTATTTGTGCATAAATTGGCATAAAATCTTAAAATAGCTCTCATGAAATAAAATTAAAACATTACTTACTGTGCCAATGCTTACATTTTTCAACAACACTAGCACACAGCCCCGCTGGTTCTGACCAACTGTCCAACCCTCCCAATTTTCTGTCTCCAGCATGGCCATGAGTAGACACACAGGGACAAACAAGGACAGGGCAAGCATACGCAATCTCTCTCCCCTGCTACTCTTCCTCTGTCAAACCATTTTCTGCCAAGGGGATTTTCTGAGCCTATTATCATTTGTCTATATGGTAACCCTCAACAGATCTTTCTTCCAAGTACTTGTCCACTCTCTCCATGAACCCAGCTAACCTTCCTGCTCTCACAGCATGCCTTGGCAAGGTCTACTGCCCCCTGCATGAAGAACCACCTTCTTTGTCTGCTCTGAAGCTAGTGCAGCCATTCCCTGATGTGAGTTGGGGCACCGAGCGCACAGGACATGTACCAGAGCTACCTTGTTCAGTGATAGCACTAGAAAAATCTGAGACCCCTAGAAAACAGAACTGCTCTCACATTGCATTTTTCACATGCTCAATCACGCTCCAAGTAAGTTTTCTTCATCTGGTTTCTAAGAAAACAGCCTTACAGTTAAACTAGTATGGCAATATTTCATACATACTTTTTATCTATTTTCTTCTAGGATTATTTCTCAACAATGAGAATATTTTTGTCAATGAATAAATTATCACCATAAGCAGTTGCAAAATTCTAACATGTATTTCACAACAGAGTTTTGCATTTGTAAGAGGTTTTAAATAGCTTGAAGAAAACCACTTAAGACTCTCTCTGTATATATTCTTTTCTGAAAGTGGTGACAATTAAATAAATCATGCAAGTGTAAATTTACAGTTTCTAAACTCAATAAAAATGTCCCCAATAGCTTCAGTAATACAGATTTCAGCCATAAATTTTGCTTCATTCATTAGAAGCATAGCAGGAGAGCACATGGAAGCTGCAAGAAGGCTACCTCCTTAAGTACTGATATTTAAAATAATCTTTTTTCCCTTAGAATTTTCTAAAGATCAAAGCATTCTGCAGAAACTGTCAGATTGGGATAAGCTTCTGAGCCAAAACAGGATTTCAAACTCACTGTTTCATGCCCTATCACCTGCCCACCGTTTCTGATGCAGAGCCCCTCATTAAGTGCTTCAAGTGGCATTAGCTTGGGTTAAGGCTGTGGGTAGGCTTTCACCTACATTTCACATACAGCAACACGTGAAAGCAGGTGGCTGGAACAGTACTTGCATGTGTCCTCGTCTTGCATCAGAATCCCACCACCTTGAAGAAGCACTGAACTATGTCCATAAATGTGCTGTGCCAGTACATGATTTCAGAGAAAGTTTCTATTCAGTCACTTAAGCCTGCAGTTCTTTCCCTCTGTAGTTCATGGAATATGACACTGAACCTAGATCCAAGCTGGCAAACACAGTTGTTTAAGTTAGTGCTTGTACTAACTCATTTCACTAGGATTAACTCCACTTTGTTTCAGCAGAATTCCAACATTGCAAAGCAGGACATTAGTGGATTTTTTTTCCTTCCAAAAAGATAATTTAGGCATGAAAATCATTTAGATAAAGGATGAAAAGTCACACAGGATGTGATTTGAAGACAAGAATCCTCTATGTAACGGCATGTGATAAATGCTATCCCCTTTTTTTGGTAGCTACAGCTTATGCTTCCACACCCCCTCACCAGCTGTTACTCTTCTGTATGTGAAATGCATCCAAATCATTTTTCATATATAAAAACAACAAAAAATCAAGTTAAAAATAGAGTGATTCAAACATATGACAACCTGATACCCAGAAAAACAGCCACTTTAGTCATTCAACTGATAAGTCAAAAGCCACATTACTAGAAATTGATTTGCAACCACTGCAGGAATTTAGAAATGGAACAGCAGAATGGAAAATATCAGTCAGGAGAGGATGACAGAGCTGTAGCTGTAGCATGCATGGTAACCATGTTGCCTTTCCTGTCCCATCACATCCTTCACAGCCTCCTCCAGCCACTGGAGGAGCAGTCACTGTTGCCAGTGTCACAATCGGGCAGCCAAGGTGCACTTGTCTCCATCCACCCTCCTAACGCACTCTGCCCTTCGTATGCTTCTGGTGCATGAGGTTTACATGTGTCCTCTCCTCCCAAAATATTTGAGCAAATGATTTACTGTACTTTCATGACCCCTTTCAAACATACAAGCAACTAGACAGGAACTGCGAAACACAGCTTCTTTTCCTACACAGCTACAATGAGGAGGTGTTCACTGCACACAGTGAAGCTCTCACCTTACTTGTAGCACAACTTTTTTGCACAATATCCTCCGCAAAAAGTTCCTAGCTTAGAACAGTCTCACTCATTCTGTTAAGTAAGGAGTGGAAACCAGTTGCTGATTTAATGGAACATGGAATCAACTAGGTAGATGAATCTGCAACTTAACCCCCTACTGTCTTCTAATGCTTTTCCAACGTAATAAAAGACAAGGAGCTACTGCAGGTTGACACAAGTTACTGGGAAAGGAGTTCCAGGTAAAGGGCCTGAAAATGTCTCCAGGGAGTCACAGACCAGACAACAAGCAAGGAGGACACAGAAAGCCATGTAAGTTTTGGCGGTGGAAAAGCTCGCTCCCTCTATCGGTCTCTCCATGTGAACATCAACCCTGATTAGGTAACTGTGCAATGAACATGTACTTGACATCACTTTGTGGCCTTTTACAAATCAAACAAAAGAAGGTAAGGGAGGCAAACGTCAAAATCAGCTAAAATTAGACACCTACATGTGTTTTGGGACATTTAAACAAACACTAGATCTCCACATTTTCTGTAGAGGTTAACAGAAGGTAAGATATCTCCTACTAAAAAAAGACTACTATGATTTCTGATCACAAAGGAAATGATTACTCTGATCTCAAGTTTTTTTTTTAAAAAAGGCTTATTTCCTTAAGAGAATTCAAATACTTGTAAAAGAATAACAAACTAGAGAAATCATAGAAATCATAGAAAAAGAAGAGATTGGCATCAGGGAAGTCCCACATTGCTGCTGGTCATTTTCCTGGGTTTTTTTAAAATGAATGGTGGAGTGTGCCTGATATTTATGGTGGACATGCAGGTTTTGTCCACCTCTGTGATAACTGTAGACTGAAATTTAGTGACATAATAGGATGTTTAAATTTGAGACTAATGAAAACAGAGAATTATTTTAGTCATGCCTAGGTTTTTTTCCATGCCTATTTATCTTCAGAGATTGACATGTGAATCAAAGAAAGATTTGGTAGAAAATTCAGATCTCTTTCTCCTTTTTATTAAAGCACAAGAGCCATACAAAACAAGCCTTGTGGTAAATCGCATGTCCTCCAGCTAAGTCAAGGAAGGGTAGATGTGACATTCTTGATATCTGTAATGGCATAACAAAAATTAGCTTTCAAAAGTTCATTTCTGTATATTTAGAATAATTAGAAATTCACCCATGTGCAGACTACATATGCAAAACATCCATAAAAAAGGATATAGTTTTCATGTACAGTTTAGTTATTCACACTTTCACTTAACTGCAAATTGATTCAGATCAATAAAGAAGCCACCACCACGCCCGCAATGACATGATGCATCTTTGCAGTATCAGGACCTGATAAAGGTTCTGTCATTCATTTTGTATTGAAAGAAGTAATATTTAAATAATTTAAAATAAAATATAAGACCATTAAATGATTTCCATTCACTAGGCTTGAGACTTAATGGATACTTCTCCGAGTGTGATATATGGGAACTCTGCAACAGGAATTTATCTGTGTAATTTTGCTTTGAGCTTTGATTACTGTGGGAAACCTCTCTTGGGCTTTAAGTTCAAAGAAAATTATGCATAACACATTAACATAGTTGTAAAAATAGCATAAAAATAGCTGGCTAAAATGTACTTTTTCTTGTCCCACATAAATGATAAAAATCTTTTTTTTTACTGTATAGGATAACAGTTCTCCACTGTTAGCATGTATCTTTATTATGGACTTATTATCACTTAACTCCTACTGTTCAGCTGTCTCTGTGTATAAGGCACACCGAACATATACCAACAAATTAACCTCCATAACAAATGTGTTTTTTCCATCTGTCAATATCTTGGTGGGAGAGAATTAAGATTTCAGAGAGGCATGCTTCAAAAACTGAGGTCAGAGAGCATTTAATCAATTCCTTGCCTCCAAACAGAGGCAATAATTAAGTACTATTCATTATTCAAAAGCCCTCATCTAAGCAAACAAAACTAAATAGTAATTTAAATTGAAAAAGTGTAATTGCCTTCCTAACCGGGACTAGCACCAGCTGAACAATATGTTTGTGTAATAGCAGATATAGCACAGCTATGGACAACAGGCTCAAAATAAGCCATATGTCACTGTCAGGCTCTGACAAACTTGGGAACTTGGTGGGGGGAGGACAGTTTTAATGTTACTGCTTCACACAGTCTGCTCTGCCCCTCTTCTGAAGAAAGATAAATGATCTCCTAGCTGGACTGGTAGACCAGGACTTAAAACCAAGCCATACATGGCACAAAGATGCACTTCTAGTTCATGAAAGCAAACCACTGTAGAAGATGGATTTGCAATAAGATGCTGGTCCATGATCTTCAGTAGCTAAAATACAGAAAATCATCCTATTCTTTGCTCTCCAGCAGAAGGGTGATAGGCAACCATGGCAATATATCAATTTGAGCATGCATATCTGCCAGAGCCTGAAAATACCAGCAATCTGGAACTCCTGGATAAAATTCTCATTTCAAACTTCTTTGTTCTTAGGGAATAAATCAAATACAGAAATGTGAACAAAGGATGGCCAAATGACACATCAGGAGAGCATGGGACTGCATGTACCTGCATGTGGCTGCTTGATTTGGATACCCCTAAGCAGAGTCTGCAGCTTATTGCAAAGCCCCTATACATATGGGAGGAAATAGGCAGATCAAGAAGCATATTACGCTTCCTGCTCTTCCTAAGAATTATACACAAAGGCAATGTGAAACTAATACATGGATGTATTAGTTAGATTAGTAATCATCACAAGTGATGATTAAGCACATTAATCTAAATTGAATCAATGTGTTACTATATCTCTCCCACCCAAAACAGGGTTTAAAATATTCGTGTTATTTACTAGTGTATGACTCTTAGAACATTTAGCAAAGCAACTGCTTTTTTGATAGGTTTCTGTATATAATGAATAATTGAGTTACTTGTGAACTTTCTAAAAAGATACAGGTACGATGTTCACAGGTGCCATTATTTTATTTTAGCAGTTAATACCTTAAACAGTTGATTGAATCATAAAATATGAATTGGACAGGGAGAAGAGTTTAGATTTTCTTTTTTTAGCAGTTGTACAGATATTCCACTATTTAAGTCAACATGACTGATACAGATTGAGGAAAAGAAAGACAAGGGAAATCGTTAAGAGACCGAGAGGTAAAGATTTGGTTTAATGATATAAAAATGAAACATGCAACTCCTATGGATATCTTTTTTTTGTAAAACTACAAGACATGGGATGAAAGAGATTTGTGGCAGAAGTTTTATGCCTTACTGTATCTCTTGACCACACAGGAGTCTGTGATTCAGAGAGATAATGGTGATTACCTTTCATCTAAAATGATATCTAAAATACAAGACAAAATGACTTACAAAATATATACAGTATTAATTATATAAAGTACTGCCATTTAACATGGAGATTCAGCTACCACTGACAGAAATAAAGCAAATAATGTGGGCAGGAAATACAGAACGTGCGCTACACCATCCTTGTTCCTGCAGACCCACGCTGTATGTTTTCCAGTGCATCTTCCTCTTTTTCTAATGGCCATTGAACAGTTTACATTCTGCCAAAGCTGTGCCCTTTTCTGCAGCGTTAGGTGTAATAAATAGCAAAATGTTTGCCACATGCCATCACTTCACTTGTCTGCTGCAGAATAATGAATGTCTGTTGTTATTGGTATCATGAGAAGAGTTATTCTTTCTGTTCAGGTGGAACAGTCCTGTATTTTGGAGCTCAACATTTCTGTCCCATTCCTTGTTGATAAGCAGGGCTCCAGAAATGCTCAGTGTTCTCGTCTGTCTGACAAACTGTAGACTTGAAGTAAAACTACAGATTTTGACTTCCCACTGAAATGAAAACTCAAAAACTTGTGTCTGACATTTTCCATTTCATGTTTCATTTTTGGGCGCTTACAGGAAAAGCAAAGAAAATTAAAAGTTAAATTTGTTTCAATATTTCCACCTATTCTAAAACAGCACAGCAGTCAGAATTGTCCCCTCTGGAAAAGCAAGATCACCTTAAAAAGAGGTCCACCTCTCTGCAGTGCTTGTGGCAGAGGGACATCAGTTCTCTTCCAGCACCCAGCAATAAGTGACTTACAGTGCCAGCAAGCACCTTTGGTGCAATGCCTTAATGTGAAATGAGGGAACTCCTCATCTATCTTTCAAACACTGATCCATTTTATATAAAGCTCATTCAGTCAGGAAAAGATCGAGGAAGGCTGTCTAGCTGTTAGGACACTGACACAGAGATAGTACTTGAATACTACGGCCACTGTTCTAGTAAATGTCTGACTAGCTCACTTTAGGTGAAAAACTGTCAAAAAAAATGAAAGTGCCTATATGCAGAATATATGCCTATATGCAGTATAGCAGATAGTCCAATTAGAAGAAGAGATAAAGATATGCTTCAGATCAGCTGAAGATAAGGAAGGGTCTCCATATCTAGAAAGTAACCTGAAGACTCATTAGCTGTTTAAGTGGGGATTTTCTGGAGTTTTTGCACAGTCCTCTTTTTTTCCCTTCCAAGTTCTTTTTCTCAGTCAAAGCTACTTTCTGAATTAGACCTGGATGTGGACTGCTTTGGGGTTACTTTCTTTGTGACAATTTTTTTGTTCACCAAAGATATTTCAGTCAGTTTTACTCAGTCTTGCACATTTTGATAGGGGTTAAAAACAAATCTGTCTAAAAGAATATGAATGTCCAGATATCACACATTTAAGAATTTGTCCTCTTATTACCATTTTGTTCTTTGAAGCAAAAAGTAGTCAGAAGGAACTAGAAATGTATAGATTTTTACTTCCCAGTTGTTCACTTCCACAGTCAGGGGAGCCGTTCTGAAACCTGACAGTATAAGAATGTGTTTCCTTAAATAAACCAGAACAACAGGCACTTACTAAAATATTCTGTTCTATAACAAAGATCAATTTTAAATTAACCAGACTGAACTTTCACAAAAAAGGAAAGACTTGCATTTTAAAACTGTTATCTGCTGAAATCTTTCTATTTCAGTTCAAGAAAGTGCTCCTTAATTGTATACTTGCAGCAGGTGAAACCAGAGGAGCAAAGTAAGATGCTGCTGAATAAAACGTTAAGTTGGAATATTTTGAACCCTGTACTATTATTTGGCTTTCACAGTTAATTATTCCAGTTCTTATCTCAGCAAGAAGTGTTCCTTTATATTTTCATGCTACTCTTATCTTTCATCTTCAATTGCCTACTCACATTAATTATTAGTCTGGGAAATTCTGGAGAAGGAAACAAAGAATCTCTTAAAACAATGACTGTGCTAAAAAATGAAATTTCCTTAGCTGTCTGTGCATTAAATCCACTTCTTGCAATTATTCCATCACTTGTGATTTTGTTTTTAAAGATATGCTTTCTGGACTTACAAGGTCAAGAATAATTCTGCTCAAACATGAAAGATCTTCAAATCATGCAGAGTTATCTTCCTGAGCTTTGCAAACAGTTTGTACTATCACTTTTGGAAGCATGAAATGTGTCTCTCCAGGACACTGGCTGAAAATGTCATTGTTAATATCATCAAACACTGACGAAAATTGTATACTCTTACTAATTCCACTTATGCCAATGAATTCATGTTCTCATATGCTTTTTAGACCATTCTTCTCCCTAGCTGATGCATAACCTCCCATAAAATCTATATGCCTCAAAGTTCTTGGTACAAAAATGAGAATGACTTAGACTTGAACGTCAAATGAAAACAACAGAGATGGTACTGTGGTATTGAGTATTCATTTCATCTTCATTCACGAAAAAAGCATCTTAAAAGATCCAGAGGAGCAGCTGCAGAGCTTTCTGCTTGCTGTTGAGATGAAGTGCTGCAGAGCTTGGTCCTGCCACTGGCTTGCACACTGGGCATGCAACTTTAGCTATCTTGAGTTTGAAAGATGAAAAAGAAAAAAAACCCTCATTCTTCCATGATTTGTTTAATCTGACAGGGGTATTCAATGTTAATATCATTTGTCTAGATGTCTGGATGGTGAAAAGGGACACCGATGCATTGATTTGAATTTGCTGATTTACATCAACCAGGGCTTTACCATTCTTTGAGTTTTTTAAGGCACAGACTGTCTCAGTGTCCCAGGGAAGAGGCAATGTTAGCCTGCTTCTCTCCTTCATCTGGACTCCAATAACTAGCTTTAGGACAGTGAATGAAAGCACTTATTTTCCTTTGTTCCAGGCATCAGCATCAAACCCATTAGTACTGGCTTCATAAAAGGCTTAGAGAAGAGGATCAAGCAGAGCTCTAGAAGAACAGGTCAAAGAATTGATAAGTAAGGTAAGTTCAAACATAGGCCGTTGAATAACTGATTTTCAGGCTAATCTTTCAGACAGCTAGACACAAACTAAAGATTTCTTTTTTCTATCTGGACTCTGCTAAGATCAAGTATTCAGCTTATGAGAGGAAGGCAGAAGAGCTGTGATGCTCCTCCAGTAGTAATACAAGAAAGAGAAGTAAGCAAACCAGACAGTATGAATCAATTAAAAATAGGAACCAAAGCTGAACATGGTCAGAATCGTTCCTTTAACTTTGATGGATTTGGGACAGGCTCATATTAAGTGAGTAAATGTGACAGTAGAAAAACTGATACTGCTCTGTCAGAATAAGGCCAAAAAATAATTCACAAGGTGTCATTTACTTCTCCCAAAGCTTGTCACTGCGCATCTCCTCTTTGGGCTATTCTTAATAACTGTAGACATCACTTCTCTTTTCACATGCAAGCCTCTACTACAGCCTCCATTTCTGTTGGTTACTTCTCAGGGGGCATGTTGAGTTTATTGACAGCTTTAATGTTACGATTTAAATCACTGTTGCATAAAATCTGCTGAAGTCCATTAGTTTATGAATCATGGACTCAGTAACTGCTTCGTTACTTCCCTTCTGGTGAATGATTTTACACTGTATGTCCTCACATAGATTAATGTGTTAAATGCATGAAGTTAGTTGATATACAGCATATATAGCAAACATGCAACTTTCTAGGTGGGTAGTAAGGGACTATTTCTAGAATCTTTAATATCCTTAACACTGATCTAACAAAAACAGTGTCTCTGAATGAGAACAAAATGACTCTTTTACTTATGAACAGACAGTAAGTAGATATTCAGAACATCTTGCTAGAATGCAGATTCTATTAAAATCCCACAGAGGATGGCAGTTATAAAAGGCACATTTACCATGCAAGTTGAATTTCTTAAGAAACTGAGAGCGAAAAACAGAGAAGTGATTTTTTCAATTAGTTTCAAACTCAGTTTGGAAGCTCTCTAGGAGTAGAAAACAACCTCTCAGTTACATTGATATGATACTAAGCTATACTGAAAGGCTAAACAGCTACAAGAAGCTGCCTGAAAACAGATGTACCTGTTAGGTCACTGGGCTAGATTTGTTGCTCAAGAGCGGTGCATCCCTATGAGTAAGAACTGCAGCAAAAAGGGCAGGAGACCTGCATGGGTGAGCAAGGAGCTCCCGGACAAATTCAGACAGAAGAAGAAAGTACACAGAATGTGGAAGAGGGGACAGGCTACTTGGGCCCACACCTGAGGGCCATGCTGCCATTCAGAGAGACCTGGACAGGCTGGAGAGCTGGGTAGAGAGGAACCTCATGAGGTTCAACAAGGGCAAGTGCCGAGTCCTGCACCTAGGGAAAAATAACCCTAGGCACCAGGACAAGCTGGGGGTTGACCTGCTGGAGAGCAGCTATGCAGAGAAGGACCTGGGAGTGCTGGTGGATGACAAGTTGACCATGAGCCAGCAATGTATCCTTGTGGCCAAGAAAGCCAATGGTATCCTGGGGTGCCTTAGGAAGAGTGTTGCCAGCAGGTGGAGGGAGGTGATCCTGCCCCTCTACTCTGCCCTGCTGAGGCCTCATCTTGAGTACTGTATCCAGTTCTGGGCTCCTCAGGACAAGACAGACATGAAGGTACTGGAGAGAGTCCAGGGCAGGGCTACAAAGATGATCAGAGGGCTGGAGCATCTGTGCTATGAGGAACGGCTGTGAGAGCTGGGCCTCTTTAGCCTGGGGAAGAGAAGACTGAGGGGGGATCTTATCAATGTGTACAAGTACCTGAAGGGAGGGTGTCAGCGGGACAGAGACAAACTCTTTTCAGTTGTCCTGTGTGACAGGACAAGAGGCAATGGGCACAAACTGAACCACAGGAAGTTCTGCCTGAACATGAGGGGGAATTTCTTCACTGTGAGAGTGACGGAGCACTGCAACAGGTTGCCCAGAGAGGTTGTGGAGTCTCCTTCCCTGGAGACATTCAAGGCCCGCCTGGACGCAACCCTGTCTAACATGCTCTAGGTGACCCTGCTGAGCAGGGAGGTTGGACTAGATGATCTCCAGAGGTCCCTTCCAACCTTACTGATTCTGTGATTCTGTGATTCTGCAATTCCTTTGAAGTCAGTAGTGCTATATCAGCCATATACTTTCATTCATCGTGTTTTATCATCTACACTTCAATTTTTGGAATAATCAGACATATTGTGCGTGGTGGGCATATGGTGTAGCTGCAAACCAGAAGATCTACTCTGAAACTATTTTTGGTATTTCCCTCTCTCTCATCACAAAACCAGAAATCTTTGAGAACAATAAACAAATACTGTAACTGAACAGCTATGTCTTCTGTTATAACAACTATCCTGAAGAACCCAGGGACACACAATTCAATACATACAATACAAATCCTGCTTAGCATTTTTCATGACAGTAGATGGTAGTGGCAATGCATGAAATACTTCTCTCTATAGTCCTAAACAGGAAGATATTAGACTAGAAAAGGAGCATAGGCAATCATCTAGCATTTACCTTCCACTGGCAAAAAGAAGAGTGGATTTTTTTAAAAAAAATCTTTTTAACATAAAATAGTAAATAATTCTTACTAATTAATTAATTAATTTACAAACATTAGAAATGAAAGCTTTCTGTGAATCCTACCTATATCTTTCAAAGAACTCGTATTTAAGAAGAATGGTAGTAATGCTATATCAATTTTTCCTAAACCTATCTTTAATAAACCTATGTTGCTCTCTGGGGATAAGAGTTTCCAAAGTACTTGAATGTATCATATCACTGCTGTTTTGCTTAAAAGACAACATAGATTTAAATTTTGAGATAGTCTTATGGAATATAAAACCCTATCCCTGGTAGGAAGAGATTTAACTACTCCCTCTCCTTATCTCCAGCAACACTGAACCCTGCTCTTCTAGATACGCCTAATATTTTAATAACACTAGCAAACATCATTACCCTGTGTATTCCCTTTCCCTAGACTGCTGTATAATTGTATCTTTCCCTGCAACAGGGAGACAAAAGTACCAGTGTGCCAATTAGCTTTCCAGACCTTTTTAGGTAAGGGAATCAAGTCTAATTGAAACACACTGTGACAGTTTGGTTACTCTAGGTCATGTCAACAGTGCAGAGGACGTCAGGTAACTTATTAGTTATCCAGTGAGCATCGCGCATTATTGAACATGCAAAGAGACATTCTAAAATTCAGCTCTGACTCCGGGGAAGTATTATACTAAATGTATCTCTCTGCAGCATCTCATCATAGTTCTTTAGAGCTCGCTGAAGGGACTATTCTTTGCTGACAGTGGTAAGGTACCATCCACACAGAAAATTTCAGCTTCATTTCCAGAAGAAAAAAAGGAGGAGAGTATTAATGAGATCACAGCAGTTTTAAAGTTAAAAGGGTCAGCTGTATTTCTGCGTGGCAAATCCAAAACCCTAGCAATACAGAACAACTTCTGTTCCATTATATTGCAGAATCATCTTCTAAAGCTACGGAAATGCCATTCTGCTTATCTGTGTGGAAACCACTGCATCACACTATTCCCTTTCTATAGAGTTCTCAGAAATAAGTCAAAAATATTCACATATAAATAATCCCATCATTGTTAGGAAGAGATCACTGTTAAAGTTTCTTTCCTTAAAAGTGGTCTTTTTGCACAATTTGCACAACTCATGCAAATTTTAGAGTCCTGGTAAAGGTTTAAGTGCTTCCTTTATACTCTCGGTAGAAATCAAATTTAAGCACCTACTGTTACCAAAAAGAAAGAAAAAAACACCTATTGAAGCAGAGACAGTTTAAAGCCACATCTTCAGAGCTGGAAGATGTTATGAAGGGCAATCACAACTTCTGTTTCTCATTTACATCTCTTTTCTGGCTTGCTGTCATCTCAAACATGACATAAGTTACACTTGAGTATCTGCTGTTTCCTTCTGCATTTGTCACCCTTTCCATTACTGATGGCACCTAACCAGCAACTGAGGGACATTAGTTCTTTTGCATTCTATCTGTCCTTTGAAACTGTCAGTCCTGGGAGAGCCAGAAGACCAGAAACAAACCAGAAATGCACATCCTCCCTTAAAGGAGGGTTTCTTTCTACCTAATGCTCTCAGGCATAGCACAAACTATGTGCTAGAGTAGAAGGGCTGATGACTTTTTTTGTTGTTGTTTCTGCACTGTTCGTAGGTGTTTTTCACCTAAACACCAGTTCTGTAAGACCAGAATAACTGATCTTTTGCCAGCAAGCAGAACTTACTTCATTTATTCTCAACTAGGTCCATGCTTCTACCTTCAGCACTATGAAACTGACACCAATTACAGCTTTTAATCTCCACTAATACCATCACCCTTCTCATTACTAATCACAGTCTATCCAGGCAGATGGCAGGATCAGCCTAGTCTGATGGGAGATACTAACCTATATCTCCTCATGAATTCAGTTTTTCACCAGAGACTCACTCTGCAGTAAGAGAAAAGAGAATTCATTCACTAATGCAGGAAGTATTAGTATGTGCAGTTATATCATCTACAGGGAATGAACTTCATTAACACAACCAATACAAAACCACAAAACCTTTAAAGAGCAGCTGAGCTCCCCCCTCCTTTTTTTTTTTAATGAAACATTACCATTGATTTGCTTTCCCCAATGTACTCCTTATTAGAGTCTGATGGCTAGCTTAAGTGTTTTATAAGAGGAAGAAAAATCTCAGAAGGTTTTATTCCTCTAAGGACCACATTTATTTGCAGACTTTTTTCCACGATTTTTTCCTGTCTCTAATAATATCACAGCACTTGAAATAAAGAAGGTCTGTCCAATAAAATCTCCTAAGTAAGACATTATGCAATTAACAAGTAACTATTAATGGCAGTGAAGAGTCAAGGTTTGTATGTTTTTTCTCCTGTTTCTGTGCAGTCATGCTAAATTTAGTAACAAGTGAGAACAGCTCAGTTCACATTGGCAGGCCAACACAGCTTTTAAATGTATCTTATACATGCTTTCCTGCTAAAGCACATAGGATCAAAGAATAATGTTATGTGGCCACTTGGGCTTTCTTTTCCTCAGCAGGTGATAATTCTTCCACCTTTCAATAGCTTCATAAAAAATTAAATCATTTTGCAGAAACATTTTCCACAATTCACTGGAGAACTGAATTGGACGAAAGAGAAACATTGATCAAAAAAACTCAAAATGTCTGAAAATGATTCTTCATGTTGTCCTCCATGACTGTCTGCTTTCACGTAGTTTTATGATGTACGCAGGCATACCTGGGAGCATTGAAGTAATTAATCTCACTGAAGCTTAACATTTTGCTACCAAAATGTATAGAGGTAACGTGGTGATGGGTGCACAACAATTTTGAATAGAATGCTACACAGTATTTAATGGAAAAAACAAGGAGTCCAGTCATGGCATGATTTGGGAGGATACTGAAATACTTCATAGCAATTTTCTACAGAGTGTACGTACCTGATTTTCTCACAAGTTATAACAAAAATGGAAAGGGAATACATAGTGATATAGCATAGCAGAATAATCCAAGACCTGAAGAATCACAGAATCAGTAAGGTTGGAAGGGACCTCTGGAGATCATCTAGTCCAACCTCCCTGCTCAGCAAGGTCACCTAGAGCATGTTAGATGGCGAAGAAGACTGAAAAAAAGGAACTTCTTTGAATAGAAATATAGATTAGAATCTTTAGAGTTAAAGAGCTTTTGCATTGGGACAAATAGGAAGGAATATGAAGATTAGATTCCTCTAACAAGGCCTCCTTGATAACAAAGAAGGAAGTCACAAGTATCCTCAGAAAAGACCCCTAAAGAGAAGATATGAGGTACTCGATTAACGGCCTTTTGGTAAAGGAAGACGTGGATGGAATGGGAACCTCCATTTATCTACTGGTCTCAGTCAATTGCCACTCAGGTCTGTAGGCTCTACATGGTGAAACCATCACTTCCCTTCCACATGGTGAAGTGGAAAAAGAAGAAATTTAGTATTAACCATCAGGGAAACAATATAGGTTAGTCACATGAATAGGGGGCAGGTTTAGCTCAGTTGGTTAGAGCGTGGTGCTGCTAATGCCAGCGTCATGGGTTCAATCCCCCTATGGGGCTATGCTGAGGGTTGGACTAGATGATCTCCAGAGGTCCCTTCCAACCTTACCTTTCTATGATTCTATGAATAGATCTAAGGGCAAGAAATACTACTAAAGAAAGCTATTATTCCGCAATACCAGTCTATTCCCAGTCTAGGGGATGAAATAAATAGAAGGGAGATAGGAAATAAGGCAGCATAAGAAATACAAGAAGAAATGTAATATGGGGAAGAAATGATAGAAACGGACTAGAATGAAGTGACCTTCATGAATGAAAGGATGAAGTGACCTTCAGTCACCAATGTGTAATGCAAGAAAAACTAAACTGGGAGCCACCTGATCTTCAGTAAAGAAAGCAAGCAAGAAATCTGGTGTTTCTATATTGACAACCTTATTGTTATTTTCCTTCTTCTGTTACTTCACCTAACACTGCAACACAGTTTCTTTCTTGCAGTAGCCACCCCAACACCAGTCCTGACCTTATAGGTAACCTCTCATGCTAGGTTTGCATCCCAGTATTGAGACAACCCACTGAGAGTCCAACCTTCTCAAACATTAGTGGAGGGATTAGTTGCTGAATAAAATCCTGAAGGTGCAAGAGATGAGCACACTTTATAGGAGACAGGCTGTACACTGTTAATGTCATCAAAACATTTGCCACTGAATTTGGTCAGTAATGAAACAAGTCCTATAAAAATGAGATTTGCTAACACATTGCTCTTAAAGAACAGTTTGTCCCACATCGTGGGGAAGCTACATCTTGGCAGATTTATAGTAATAAAATTTTTCGATGACCTTTCACTTTGTCTCTTTACATTACAAATAAATGTTAGCATATTATTAATTTGGATCAGTTGGCCTTCCTAACAATATTCCCCTGATATATTTAAAAGACTCTAAGATGATATAAGGTGAGTAGTTTGCTTTGCTCTGAAAGGGTCTATTTTTTGAATAGTTACTCTCTCTGATTCATCATTTTGCAGCCTATCAATGAGGAAAAAAAAATCAAACTTCACCTGTAGCTACTCACTTAGTTTTATTACAGGTAAGGAGGGCAACAATCAGCAATAAGTGAACAAATGTTTGCAAGCTATGGTTACTGCATAAGAGCTCATGATCACAACCAGGAAAATAAATGAACCTACACAGGGGAAGACATGATAATGCAGATTATATATTAGTAAAACTAAATTACTGATCTGATCATAAATTTCATTCAGAATGTACCAGGAATATTCAAATCATATCTTTCATAAAGATATAGGCAAAATGTCTACCCAAAATATTTTTCTAAAAAATTCAAATTAGTTCTTTTTTTTGCCATTTCCAAGAAACATCTTCATTAGAATTTTTAGCTTTCTCTAAATTTTCCACAAAGAGTAACCAATATCTTTCAGTGAGGTCACATTTAAATCAGCCTCTAAAAGAACAGTCTGACACATCTTGCAGGATGGAAACTGCCTACAGAAGTTATCAGCTTTAGAGCTAGTTCAACTACCAGCCAAAAAATGTGGCTATATATTTTAGTTTTGCTCAGTAACACCCTAAACACTTTGTAAAAGCTTTCTGACAGAACAATTTCTTATTCTAAAATGCTGTTTCAGCAGAACACTTTGCTATTGTAGATTTTTCCCCCCAAATTATCTAGACTTTGTAATATTATAAGGACCTAATGCTATATTCAGACAAAATCATTCTGAAATTTAACAATATTGACTATTCATTCTAAGATCAAGCCAATTTCAAAATCTCAGAATGAGAATTTTGTGTTTCAATCAGCTCTAAGATTGAAGAACACTAATGAATTTATCTTTGATAACCTATTAAGAGACCGAAATCATCAATATTTGTATACTATATATACATAGGTAAAGGCAGTACAGAATAGCAAAACATCATTTTTTCAGCATGTTCTGTGCAGTTTCTCTCTTACAGCCAATTGTTTAGAGTTTTCCTTTCTAGTGGGATACACAAATATTACTTACCAGCCATATCTACAAGAGCAGAATAGCCTTTTGTCCCTCACTATCTTCTAGAAGGCTAGAACAAGATCTGTATACTTTTTTGGTTCTGTCTAGATCAGTTCTGTTACTGCTGCCAATTCTGCGGAATTCGTGCAGCAAGGATAATGCAGTTCAATAGCTCTACTTCAAAAGCCTTCATATTTTCAGATTATTTTGTTGCTCTCCACAGGATTTAATATATGAAGAATAACATAAAGGCCTTGGGGAACTACTGTGTCTCCTCATTGCTTGTGTGATACTTACTGCAGTGCCAATGGGAATTACATGTGTGTGTACGGGGAAGACTACACCACAGTTTTTAATACAATAAACAAAGAACAACTTAGAAGCAACTTTTTTTTTTTTTTTTTTTTTTTTTTTTTTTTTTTTTTTTTTTTTTTTTTAACTTCGGGACAACTCTGCAGTGTACATTTGAAGCATAGAAACAGTAACAGATTTTGCATATGTAAAGTTGCTGGTTGCAAAGTAAATTTGCAAATTCATTTTAAAATTACTATTCATTCAACACTGTGGCTGTAAAATTCTCACAATTTTGAGATGCTAGACTAATGTCTGATTTGTGACAGACCCAGTTGTTCTGTGAAAATAAAATTCATTAATCATATTAGAGATCTGTATCACAACAACTACACCTAACTACATGTCATCAATTGTGTAAATGTATATATACAATATGTGTATATCAGCATGGATATATATAAAACATATATATAGATGTATGCAAGTTTAGCCATATGCATATATAGGGAGCTATATAGGGCAGGGCAATGGGATGCTGTTTTGTGGAGAGTAGCCTTTGTGCAAATCACACATGTGGAAAACTGCTTTGTACATCAGCTTCAAAGAGGAACTCTCACTGAATGATACCACATACACACACACACAATAAAGAACATATTAAATACTAGCTATATTTCTTTGTGCGATTATGTATTTTTCTTAAATGTTGGACATTATATTTCCATAATTTCAACATGCAGATAGATATCTGTTTCTCACACATATTTACCTTTCTAACTATTCTATCATTTAAGTAAATGTGCTGTAAGACAGATGCACACACACACAAGAGTTGGAATTAAAAAGATGCTACATGTTTTGAAAGCCTTATATACACTTTGTGTAATCTGTAAACTAGAGAAATTCTAGATTAGCAAATCTGTTGTATAAAGACTAGCTTTGAATCAAGTTGTTTTATCCTGTTACTAAGGTAAGGTCAAGAGTTAAACAAGACAACATTTTTTTTTGATTTTTAAGGGAATTTTTTTCTGTAAGAAGATACAAGCTTTTTAAATAGAAATCAATTCTAAGTTTGTAACATGCTATTAGAAAACTTGAAACAGGATCACAATTTTAAAAACAACGAGAAAAAAGTCTGCTAATTTGAAAAATAGAACTATGCTTTTTGTTAAATCACGTATGTCTTTCCACTGCAAACGTTTTACACAAGAGATGATGAACCCGACCTGAATTATTTGGATAAAGCTCTGCAAAGCAATTCCCCAAGTGTATGATCTGCCAGCACACATTCCTCAGAGGCCATACACTCGTCTTCCATTATAACTGCAGAACACTATCATGTGTAAAACCTTGTACTTAAACTGACCTTCTTCATCCAGCCATTGCTACCTCAAGAAGGCAGTGCTGGCAACATAGCAAATACAATTAACAATTCTTAGGAAAGGTAGAAACCTCCAGTATCAGTGGAGGACCTAGAACTTTACTGGTTTCTCCATGACAGACTTTGCAAGATAAGCCACAATCTAAAGTGCTTTTTCTTGTAGCTTGCTTGCTTTCTTTCTTTCAAGCAAGTGTACAGTCTAGTACTTGAAATTTCAATATGGTTTTTACTCCCACAGTATTTTATTCCTAATGGAGATTGTATTCTTCTTCCTTAACTATGCATCATCCACATACACTATCATTAACTCAAATAAAAGACAATGCACAGCAGTATTAATTTGAAAAATTATAGTGGCAAAGTTTACAGTCTCAAAGAGATCAATAGCATGGGTAGCATTTAACTTTTAAACCGTAGATGATATGTTAGTAAGAGAAGCACCTCATTCTTATGGAGCTTGTAAGTAGTCTGAATCCAAGCGGCCTGGCAAATACAATTTATAATTTCCTTGTGGCCAGCTGATTTAGCTGACGAAATTAGTGAAGATTAAACTGTCCTGCCTGCGGTTATAACCTCTTGGAACCACAGCATGGTATCTGGCAACTGAGAGATGTTTCTCAGACTGCTGCAAACAGAACAGCTCCTAAACATTTCAAACACATGATTACAACTCACAAGAGCCAAAAAACTGTCAGCACAAGAAGACTGAATGACATACTTCGAAAGTTTTCCCAGTGTAAAGTAACTTGGTCTTGCTTTTTCAGTCAAGAAAACAACATTTGACTGTTTCTAATATGAAAATGTTAAGTTAAAAAACTGGCGAACTTTACCTTACCCCAATTGGAATTCCCGTTTTGATTCAATTTTGGAAAACAAAGAATATGATACATCTTTTTCCTCTTCTAATTCTTCATCCTCAACCAACGTTTTTGCCATCAACTGTAGCAGAAGAAATGATTTCCAGGTTTGCAATTTATTTCAGTTTCCTTAACAGTTTTCCTATGTTTCTCTTTGTGCTTTGTAACTTTTTATTATTACTTTTTTAACATATCAAAATTGCTTAAAGTTTTGAAGAATCATAGAATGAAAAATAAAAGAGGAATAAAAAATAGCCATGAAAAAACATTGGTACAATTCATTCTACTGAATTAAATAACAGCAAAGGGAAATGAGAAGAAACTATAAAACTGGGAAAAGTTTGAAAACTAAAATAAAGTGAACGTCAATTTAACAATCATATGAAATGTTCTATAACATATCCAAAATTTGGGGGGAAAAAAAGAATTTCAGAGGTTTTCCTAAAAAAAAAAAGGAAAAAAAAATATGAGAGATTAAAAAAATTCCCAATTACCTTTATAATCCCTATCCTTTGTGAAAGAATTGTTGTAATTTTATAATGATCATCAATCCTTACAGACCTTCTCTGTTTTAGAATGATTATCTACATTTTAATCACCAACCTCTGCAAAATACCAGAAGACATGTGACATGAATGGGGCCTCACCAACGATCTCTTTTCTGTAGCCTTCTCTTTTTCGAGAAAACATACCAGAAATGATGAAATGATGTGAGCTCTCTGAAATCAAGAGGGAGAAGATGAAGAGAATAATTTTCTTGCCTGTGTCAGACCACAAGAAATAAGCTCTGACCTCACATATCAGCCTTGTTAGTTACAGCAGAACTCTGTGTTGAACAGTCTGTCATTTCAACAGCTTCAAACTGAGCCCTAAGCATTAATGATGAATTTTGACTGGCAGAAGTGAAAAATTAACTTGTTAAAAGCAGATAGCAGCCTGTAATTTCATGCTCTGCTTTTGCCTCACCTGCAACATCTGCATGCAGTACCTCCCTTGCAAATTAAGCCTTTCACTCAAAAAAATAAACATATTTATAGTCTGACTCACAGTTTTACCAATGGTTTCACTAAAATGCTTTCCTTAAATTGTCATAAAAGCAAACGTAGATTTGTTTCTACATAAGGCATCTCTCATTATGTCAGATTTTTTGTGGTTATATTAATGCAGTGGTTTTTGGTAACGGATGAATTCATAACAAATGATCCATCTTCACAAAGCAAGGCCAGATCCAGCCTACTGAATGTTTTACCCATGACATAACACCGATTAGCTCTTATTGTCTTATGGAGAGAAGGAAGGCTTACACCAGCTGCAGTAACAGGGTGTATATATAAATGGCCTTTAGTGGGAATCATTATTTTCAAGTGTTATGACTTTGGGGAACATTCTGCATGTAGAATTTCTAAGCTTTGGGTTTTCTGTGGCATGTAGCATTAAAAGAAATGAATTTCCTAGAATTCTAGTTTGGAGGCAAATTGTGTGTGATGTTGCTCAAGTCTAAACACACTGATTGAATTTTCTAGAATTTGCAGTGGAAACTTGCCTATATCTTTAGTTGAATTATCAGATGACAGGAAAAATAGGACTGGAAAATACCTACCAGGTTTCTGGATCAAGTTTCTTGCTATTGAACTCAACCAAGTCTTACAAACCCATCATAAACTTATACTACAGGAATTCAGAAAGCTGTGTAATTTGATCAATATTTTTTCTCTGTGAAACTCAGGGAGAACAGATTTTCCTTGCTGTTGTTGTGAGAAAATCCACTTTGCAAGCACGTTTTCAGAATTATTTGTGTACTGCTTTAAACTTGATTTTTTTTCCTTCTGCATTAATTTATTTCTTTTTTTTCTGAAGTCATTACCACTTTACTTGGAAATTCACAAATAGTTAAGGAAGTTAATGCAGTTAACTCTAAATATGGCAATACCAATAATATCCTGATTGAATGGAGGAGGCATAAACAGGCCATGCAGAAAGTCTGTGCTGAAACTAGTGCTGAAATTGAAATCACTCTGGATAGTGGTGTAGTTTAAACTCTATTCCACACTAGAGGGATTACAACTACATTCTCCTGTGTATCAGACTTCCCACCCAGAGCTCTCAAGGAGGACTCTGCTTGCATGCTTACGCTTAGCCTATTTCTACATCTAATAGAATATGGCCGTAATTGTATCCTTCTTCCTTCCCTGCAGTAATTTAGAGGTTAGGGATGTCATCCAAAATATTGATGATATAGGTCCAATACTCTCCTTTTTACAAAGGGACTTTGATCCACATTTCCCAAGAATGAGTCTTGTCTATCAGGCCTGAGGTTTCTCTAGGACTTTGGGCATTCTCCATCTATTCTTTCAAAGCAAATCCACTCTACAGATAAGAAGGCTAGATCTTGGAGGGAAAAGAAAGAACAGTTTAGTGATTGCTTTAGGCACAGAAGGAGGCAAGTCCTGGAATCTGATCTCTGTTTTTTATCCAGCGAATGTTTAGTAACATTAGTATTTTGGCATTTTTGACTTAATAATTAACAATTAATAATTCTTCCCTAGAAAACAGTAACACATACCAGTACTACTCATCTGTAATTTATGAGCAATAAAGTAACATCTCCCACCGAGTATCTCATTTCCATTTATGCTGAGGTTCCTGAACAGAATTTCATTAAATTTTTTAATTTCAGAGAACTAAAAATGCATTTTCTCTTTAATCACAATTATTAATTAGCATGTACTATTTATCATATATGCATCATGCAACAACTTTGATATCCTTCATAAACAGAGGCATTCTTTTGCAAACTGCTCTATAGTTTTGTATCTCAAAGGACATTCTGTGGTACTAATCACACTCATGCAGAAGAGCTAGAAGAAAAGAGATTTTAGGGCCGCATGGTCCTGTTCAGTGCATTGAATGCCCTCAAATTTCATCTTCTGAGTCATGACAATTTGATGTGTAGTGCAGAGATGCCCAAATAGCTTCCTGACACATGTAAGTTAGTTCTGGCTATGGCTGTCAATGCTATGATGATGAGACTGCTTTCAGTACGCAAGCTGGCTCATTTAGAACTAGCTTTTCACTAAATGCACCATAAATGGGACCTTATTTGTAGCGCTGACTTCTAAGGGGCTAGTGCTCAAACTAGTGAGCAGACATTCAGGAGAAGGCTCTATATGGAGGCTGAAAATATAGATGAACTTGGCTAAAATGCCTAAGAGCATGGGATTTTCTTAAACATGAGTATACCTTGCAAGATTTAAGACTGTATTCAGAAGAAATGTGTGTTCGGAAGCTCCCTTGCTCCAGAGAAAGCAGGCTGTATGGCAGAGCTCTGACTCTCTAGAAAGAAGAATCTACTTCTCCCAATCTTCTCCCCCAAAAACTGAATCAAAGGAGCTGACTGATATGGCAGTAGTTATCACCTGAACTATTGCTCTCCGATGTATTATCTCTTTACTAGCACTTCTGTCATGCATTTTTCACCTCTATTTTTGTAGCAGAAGGGAGCTCAGCCAAAAGGGAGAGGTTGAAATTGAAGTATGTGGGAGTTCAACTTGAATGAGTGCTATAAGATGAGACCGACAGAGTTTTAGTTTATTTCATAGATGTTATTCTATGATATGGCAAGTCATTAAAAAGTGGGGGGCAATTAAAGAATCATGAACATTTTCTTAATTTTAGCTATTCTGCTGAAGGAAAGTTTTTTCCTGGATTTTTGCCCTGTGAAAATATCACATCTCTCCTGGACTGGTGTCCAAATATTATGTTCAGAAGTAACTAATATGTTAAGTTAGGAGCTTTCCTTTTTTCATTGTGTAAGCACCTTCAAGCACTGTTTTGCCAAACTAATGCACAAAGGTCTAAAATACCTGCATGTTATTTAACAGACTTAATACTGTTTGCATTGATGGAGCAAAGCCAAATGTAAACAGATTAGTTCACTCAGAATCAGGTGTCAAGTTTGTCCTCAGAACAGGATATCATGAGTGCTGTTAGCCCTTATTGGAAGAAAGAAAGGACAAGACAAGGCATGAAGGACAGTTGCCTTCTGGGCAGCTCTAATCATCTGAAGACGCAGGCAGGTAGCTCTCAGACAAAGCTCAGCATCACGCTAAGCAAATACTCTAGTGAATGGAAAGCCATTCTGGCACTGCAGATACAATCTCAACAAGTGCTCAAAGCAAAAATGTGCAACTGTCCTTATTCACTGAAATCTGAGAGCTTGAAGATAACATACTCATGATCATATTTGTAAAATACATGGTCATATTCATAATGACAATTTAAAACAGACGGTACTGATTGAGTCCATTTTATGTTCCTAATTCATCTGTTGTTTCACAACATTGCTCTGTTGGCTTGTAGCTTTCATTTTCATATGGGCTAAGATCTCAATCTGGCCAAGGCAGAAATTTTCACTGAACTTGAGTCTCTCATATCTTTTATCATCACGCTAGACATTAGTGCTGCTGTTATCTAAGGGACATTCAGTTTGAGCAAGAGCCTATAGGATGGGACTTTTGGCTCCACTCCCAAAGGAAGATACTGGCAAACAGATGCCCCAGTGTCTGTACAGACCCCCAAAGATATAACTAGATGTAGGTAGAAATTACACCTGGACACCCAAAGTATGCACAAGTATTTTTCATACATTTGCATATTCTAATCATACAAAGATAATATGAAAATGTACAGGCATGGAGATACAGTAAGGATGAAAGAAGAGAATGAAAAGAAATAATTGCAAATATATTACCCAAAAAAATATGGGCCTTAGCTTAAGGGAAAAAGCACATGTGACTTTTCTTCCTTTGTACAGACGTTGTATCTACATGATCGATAACGTTCAGAGATACTGAATTGTTCCACACTTTTTCTAGACATGTTTTTATTTATTTACTCAATGGTACTAAGCTATTGTTGACTAAATATACATGGTTAATAGTTATTTAAAGCAATTCCTCTACTTCCTGTATTTTTTCTCCCCTTAAAAATCCACTGTAAAACTCTTCTCAAAAAGTTTTTAACAAGATATTAAACTCAATGTCAGTAAAAACAATTCTAGTAAGTAAGTCACAGTATGAGGATTTTAATTCCTCTAAAATAGCGTTATAGAAGCAAATTTTATAAAAAAGGCCTCTGCTGAACAAAAATTATCCATGTTTATATGATATCCACTTTATACAAGGTTAGTACAGTTTTTGCAATATTTTACAACCACCATCATTGCAGAGATAAGTAGTGCTAGACTGGTCTGTAAATTGAAATTTAGTTCATGAAAAGCACAAGATATAATGGGCATTTTCAAGAAATTACAGAAAATAGCAATTTGTAAACATCTTTTTGAGATATCTGTCTGTCTGTTTTTTAAGCTTTATATTGTGAAGGTCTGGTTAAAAATACACCTTACTGCAGCATTAGCAATATACTGCTAAAACAGAGATGAGTCACAGTTTGGGTCTTATACCTTTGCACATTTTATAGCATTCCTTCTAGGTTTAAGCACAAAAGCTATTTAAAAATGACAAATACTTACATAATCAGACTTCATTACTGGCTATAGAGTAGCTGGTGTACATTCCTACTTTCAAATTAAGAAAGTTGTGCAAGAAATTTTGTTGTCTCTATCCCTTTTTCAGTCAACATCTTTCCCCAATGCATGCAAGCAATTTAAGAAACATGGCACTTCATGAGATTACAGAGCTAGAGATAATCCAGGAAATGGCAAATAAAATAACAGGATTAAATATATAGTTAGCTCACTGGATTGAAACAAATTTAGTTCACTCTGTTTGGCTAAAATGCATATGAAACCTTTTTTCTTCCACTAAAACTTCTTCCTGAGAGCTTCTTTATATCACGCTATATCACAAATGGAAAACACTTAATAAATATATACACATATTTAGCACAAAAAAAAATTAAAAACTAGTTCTGTGTTGGTCTATGGATTTGAAAATACATAGGAAACATTTTGTAACACTAAAATTTGGAATAAGTTTTCGTATCTTGTTTACTGGACTATTGCAATAAACATTTTTTATATTATTTGTTTGATAGCTGGTATTGAGAGACAAGCCATATGCTTTATGGAGACAAAGATAAATCTGCCACCAAAAAGTCAAAAGAAAACACTTAACTTGCCAAGCAGTATGTCATTTAAAAATATATACAAACAAATATACATAAATACAGGATATATTTTCAAGCAATGAATATAAAGTGCTTGTTGATATCTTAATTTAAGAGGGGTAAAATCTTAGCACACCCACCAAGATAAGGATGTCTGTTTTTCTCAGTAGCTTAATTTCTCTATATTTGTTAAGGAATTTGTTCTTTCCTACTCCCTTCCTGCCCCCCTTGGCTCCCGCTGATTTCCCTTTACCTAATCAAGCTTACAGTGCACAGACACCAGAAATCAGTCATTTTATTAAGACAGAATTCCTACTGATGAATCATCTATATATGTATTATGAAAACTTACATAGCTGCTTGCCAAACAGGAAAGTCCCTTTTTATATTCCAAAATACGCAGTCACACACACATTGAAAAATGATAGAAACAGTAACATTTGCTCTACCAACATTATGAGAAGGCATTATTAATGGGAATTAAACATTTATCTTATTTTACTAGGAATTTTTAGCTACTATTTAAAAGGGCAGAAGGTGACAGAAGTACCCATAAATAAATGCATACACATTAAACTGAAATCTTCAAGGTAATGCATCTTGTAAAACTTTGTAACTATGGTTTAAGATTATAAAATCATTATTAAAATAAAATGTCCTAATCAACTAATACTCATATTGTCAAACATAGAAATGTCTGGAGAGTCACAACTACAATTCTAAATATCATAATTCTATCCACAGTTTTGGGTTGATTAATCATAACCAAATATAAGACTTATTTTTGCAAATACACATTCAGCACTTGCAGAGTGTTGACTACTCTTAAGTGAATGATTCCCATTAGATACGTGATTTCCGTATGCGTACATAGTTTAGCAGATATATAAGAACTGGCTCTGTAAATCTGTAGTTACTTCATGCTCTTTTGGATTCTTGCAAGAATACCTCAGGCCCAAAGCTAGCTCTACTTTACAGCTCCCAAGACATCTTAGATTAGCTTAGGTATGTCAACACTGCATAACATTTGGGTCTACTGAGTATCTACCTGAGGTCCTACTAACACTTTTGACACCATCAGCATCACAAACATTGCATGCCTTTCCTGCAGGGTCCTGCCTATGAAGGACCCTTCCATCATTCACCAGCTCCTTGGACCAAAAAGGAGAGAAAAAAGAACGTGGGGCAGCAGTCAGAGTGCCAGGCTCATGGCCTTTTCTATTTTCTTCTCAGGACCTGTTTGCATGAGATGCTTTGTACTCTGAAGGAAATTGCTCCAAGTCAAAGGGCTACTCTTTGGCTACTCTTACTCTTTGGGCCTACGGGTCTGTGTGTCTAAGCAGACTAGCTCTCGGCAGTCCTAGCTGCTGTTTGGAAACGAGGGAGGAGGCCAGGGCAGCCTCTGGGGTTAGCTGGAGAAAGGCATGCCTGAGGAGGCGCTTGCCTTGCCCACGAAGAGTAGCTGCCAGATACGGAGAGTTCTCTGGAACAGCACATTGCCAATGTGGCTATGTCATGGCAGGTTGCTCAGCCCACTTTGGTCACAGGGCATTAGGTAGTCTCAAATGGGTGTAGGGGCACCAACATAGAAAACAAAAGGAGATCTCAGATGTAGGTCCTTGGACCAACTGCTTGCCACCATGGGGCTGATGCGGGCTGCCTCTCTAGGGATAGCCACCACCACACATCTGCCACAGTGGGTGCCTGAGGTGGGATGTCTATCACACCAAGGCCTTGTTCCCAGCTGCTGTTGTGGCAGCTTTGTCACTGCAGCAAGAGTGAATGTTCTGCCTGTATCACGGCATTGCTAAAGATTCAGGCGGTGTCTAGGGATAACCATATCCACCCAGCCACACTGCTTAAGGGCGTACACGTTGGCAGACCTGCCCAATCCTTGCTGTAGGTCAGGCATACAGTTATCTACAAAACTTGAGGGCAATAGCCTATGCCCCCACCTTAAGAGAAACACTCTACACCTCGGCTGTAGTCCCTAAACATGCATGGGTGGCTGACGGCCAGGCATCTGGCTGGAGCATGCTGCATGGTAACTTTAGAGGGCTGTTGACAGAAATGATACATACCGCATGAATACACATACCATGAATACAGTCTGATCCAATGTCTACCAAAATTAACAGAAATCTCCACAAAAGCCGCATTCCTTTAGCATGCTAGTACTGTTAATTCTAGTAGAGTCTTTTATAAATCGATAGGTTGGTAGGAATACATGGATTAATAATATTTATATGAATAATTATATTCATATATATACATATTTATATATTTCAAATACAAAAGATTAATATTTGTCATGTCTACTGTGCAAGGCATGGTAAAGATGAACTGATTACAAGGAAGGAAGTGTACCCAAAACTGAGATGACATGTAGAAATGTAACAATGAATTCCTGTCATTTTTTACATAACTACAGTTCTCAAATATTGGTAGTGTAACTGCCATTTATTCATGATCTGATTAGGTAATAGTTAACAGAGACTTGAAAAATACACACAGTGTGTGTAAATTGTCTTTAATAAAAGCAATTAGATAGTTGAATGAATATTGTTCATTACCACCTATGAGCACAGGGACATCTGCTGGACAATACTGTTATTTGGTATTTTTCTATGTATTTTGAATAGATAGGTTTTCCTCCAAAACTCTATAGAGAACAAATTTAATCTATGCAATGGCCCACACTTATGGAAGATCATGTTTTTTATTCTATTACTAAGAGGCCTTGGAATGTACACCTTAAAATAAATCAACCTTAAATGAGATCACTTTTCATTGTCTTTCAGCAAACATTATTTTAGTCAGCACTCAAGCAGTAATCATAAACTTCTTTTTGAGCAAAATAAATTTTCTTTAACATTTTATCAGAAACAGCAAAATTTAATCCTGAACATTAAAGTATATTTTGATCCTGAGTTTAAATGGGATTTTCAGAAACCACTTATGTCATTTAATTTCAAGTCTGTACATACATGGGTGTTATATGCCTTTCAATAACCCCCCTGCAGCAAATGAAATCCAGAAGTCTGTGCAGGACTGCAAAAGCACGGCAACCCTACGCCAGCAGAAGGAATCTGCTCTAGTCCATTTTTTCCTAGCTTAACAGAGGAAGCAAATAGGTTGCAGAGTGTCCACAATAAAACACAGCAGTTACTAGCCAAGAATAAAATAATAATAAAAATAATATATCAGACCAAAGTGTGTGACTAAAAGCAGAGATGAGAACACCTGCCACATTATCACAAGACATGAAGAGAAAATGTACATTACAATTTAAGAAAATATCTGCTTCTCAACAATGTCCTCAGAGAGCTGGTAACGGAAAGGGGTCAGTGCAAAAAAAGGAGCACGCACAGCAAAGGGAAAGACTGTCATGGAAAGAAAAGAGAAGAAGTGTGGGCCAAGAAAGTTATAAAAAAGAGGAAGAAGAAAAATCGACACAATGATTTGAGCCTACCTGATTAAAGGAAGAAGCAGAAAACAAAGGGAAACAGAAAGAAAAAAAAAAGGTGTAGGTGATTAAAAAATGAAAGCAAGTCAAGACCTCAGTAGTAGTCTGAGTAAGGAGTAACACTGAGGAGATGGAAAAAGGAGGATAGTAGCAGAGCATGAGAATAAAGAGAAAGTATGAGGAGGGCTGCGTGCATAGAAAGAAGTGCACAGGAAAACAATGCCGCACTCCAAAGAGTAAAGCAGAGCTTGCCTTCCAGCAGCTAGATGGGGGCATGATCAAGGAAAATGAATGTGCTATTTAAAGTATTTTCCCAAGTTTGAATATACAATTAAGGATTTGGGATCAGATTCAATACTTGCCCTGTTATAGCAGGAAATCCACACACACATTAAAAAAGAGAAAAGACAATAAATAGATGAGGAAAGGATTAAGGATATGACTTGCAGACAGCAGAGTCAGAGAGGGGTAAATGAAAGAGCAAAATCAACACGGAGTGGATGAATAGTGAGACAAATGTAGTGACTAGGCACTACAAACTAGATTTCGGGGTGTGGGAGGAGGGCAAGAACTCCAGCAAAATCATTACAGGGATGAAAGAGAGGACAAAACGGATAGAGAATACTGCGTGGTAAGCACCAAATGGTTAGCAATAACAGAAAGGGATAAAAAAGAAAGAATGTGTAAAAAATGTTGCAATGTCCTTCTGAATCAATGCTTTTGAGTATGTTACACACCTGATTAGGTGCAGAAAAATACGGGTTTTATACTGGGCAACATAAAACATATCACATGTTTAGGACTCATTCTCATAAGTTTCACATCAATTCACATCAGTAGCAAAATAGCATAAGTCCCAGTAGAAAACATAATTCAAGGAACAATGAATAACAGAGAAGCAATTTAGTGCAAGTTTGGCTGAAACTATTGTCCAGTTGACATTACCGATTTTGACTAAATGACTCTTGATTTCACAAGGAGGATTTTTTAAAAGCTTCTTTGGATAAATAAGTGATCTTTCCAAATAGAGATTATTAGAGCTTGTTAGATTCACTGCACTAAAGTTTTATTCATTCCTTTCAGTTTACGTAACCTGTCCAGTATCACCGCTGAAAAACAATTTCTGTCTCCTCACTTCATCAGAAAAAGCACCTGGACTACATATAGTCTTATCCCTCTGTACAGAAATACCTGTCTGTCTTTTTACTTCATAGGATTTTCTTCACGTTTTTCTCCAACAATGATACAGAAATTCCCTGCTACCTAGAGTTCTGTAAGAATCTCAGTGTGCTTTTATCCCAATAATCTGTGTTGAGGCTTCAGCCAGTACACTACTTTCTGATTTTTTACAGAAACTTTGTAAAAGAATAGCTTCCTTGTCCAGCTCCTGTCCCCAGAATTCCATCTTAAAATTGAGTCTTATACTGCAGAGAAATAATATATTACTTTACCCAGTATGTCTTTATGGATCTAAGTGAGCTATAATGTGCTGCAGGACACAACTTCTGCTAATAAACTCACTCAGGGCCACCTGCTAAAGACCACAGGGAGATCTACTTATTTCAGAATAGGCAACAGGCCAGAGGCTGGAGCTTTACAGTGGCTATGCCAGGCCTGAACTCAAGTCCTTGATCTGCAGCCTTCAGAATAAAGAATTAATATTTTATCTTCTACATTCCACATGATTGATTGAATGACTAGACTTCAAGGCAATTTTTTCCCCAACACCACAAATTCCCTTCAGTCCAAATAGTTAAATAATAATTGGCCTTGAAAGAGGTAGGGGAATTACAGCATCCAAGAGACCTGTCCTCCTAGAGTTCCCATATATCAAAGGCAAGACCAGTTTCAAGTAAACAGAAAACATCTACTGCATGAGCTTATCTCAGGCCTACTCTAAAGAGGAAACAAAGTTACCAGATAACCTAACTTGGGTGGTTTAATTAATTTCCTCTCTGCAGGTCTTGGCTCCTACCAGGTGGCAAAGGAGGGCTTGCACTTGAGTTTGTATTATAGCTCTATGCCCTGAGGAATGGGATCTTGGCCATACTGGGACGCATAACTCATCTCCTCCTCACCTCCCAGTTAGAGTGTCTAAATAGCTCCATTTTTTTCAGTTAAAATATATTTTGACATCTCAAAATTCTGTGAAAAGGAATCTTGTTTTTCTGGCTGCCTTTCTTGACTTTTTGACTGAAAGTCTTGACTTCAGTGGTCTCCTATATAGCTCAATAGCTGCAAGGAACGAATGTTTCACTCCATAACTGGTAGGTGATCACAGAATTGTTTGGGAGCTGAGGTGATATCTACATGCAGATACTTTTGCAATGCATCAGCTTCAAAGTAATTTTGAAAGCAAAAGTCCATAATTATAGACAAGGGAAGGAAAAGAAAGCCAAAGATCAGATTAAGTCAAGCCTCCAGGCAGAATAATTAAGAAAGCAAAGATGTAGCTTATGTGTAAAAGTAGGAAAACCAATAAAACAAATTACTATAGACTGTCATCTTTGATTCTAGTGTATGTCTTTTTATAAAAAAAAACGAAGAAACCATGCTAGTAATAACATGGCCAAAGAGAGACCAAAGATCAATAGCAGCAGAGCAGTGGATGGAGAGAGTTATAACAACATTAAGGAAAAGCTAGCAGCTTTTGCCAAATATACAACTACGTTTGGCAACAGCTGAGATCATTGGGACTGGCAATGCACAAGTTAATGAGGCCACAGTGATTGAACAGTTCTTTTCAAGCGGCAGATATGTATTTCTGAAGCATTTAATTTCTTCAGTGGTTGATCAAAAGAGCCAATTATACAGCCTGCCAAAAGCGCTTAGTTAAAGTCTCTTACCTTTAGCAAAAAGAATTTATATGACCATGTTCATATAACAGATGCGGAGTGGTCAACCGGCAGCCCACGAGTCAAACAAGGCACACAAGGAAACTTTGGCTGGCCTCTGGGAAGCTGTAAGCTGTAAGCCAAGCCTCTTTTTAGTCCACTGAAAGACAGCTGGAGAAAGCAAAAGTGGATTTTATATGGGCCAAGAGAAAGCATTGCCAGCCATTCAACACTCCCAGTTTGCCAGCCAAACAAACTGGTAGTGTTACCGGAGGAAAAAGGTAAAAAACATGAGAACTAGAAACAGGATTTGACTGTGGATAGGACAGCTGGGAACATCTGAGTTATGTCCCCTGGCCTACAGAAATACAGTTAACGCTCAGTTATCCTTGGATTTCAGTTTAACTGTGCACAAATGAAGAGACTTCAAAGCTGCCATAGCTCAGAGTCAGGAGGATACATTAACTCAGTGTTGATGCTCCTCACATTCTCCAACACATTCTCTGGCACTGGGGACTCCAAGGGAATTTTCAGTTAGAGATGGCTAGCTCTGTGGACTCATGCTCTGCCTTAGCTAGTAAGCCCTGTAGATGTGAGCTATGTCTGCTGCATCTGCATCATGCCTTTGCTATGTCTCATTCATACATTCTTGTGCCATCTGTCATTATATTATGCTATCAGGATTTTTACCATTATCCACAACATCCCAGCTTTCTCCCACATACTTCACCCATCATTTTGAATAATGGAGAATTAATTATAAAAAATGTCCCACTCTAACATCTGGACAGGAATAAATATGATCCATGAAAACAACAAAACTGTTTATCTCTACTTTTTATTAGCATACATATCGCTACTTCCAAGGTATGAATAATATCATACTGAATAATATTATTCTTAGACCAAATCTTTTATCTTTTTAGAATCAATAATGGAAATCCACCTATTTATTCAGAACTTGCCTAAAATATTTTATTGAAGCAACCCTGATCATTTCAATGTAGACATGTAACTCTGGCAGAGTAAATTCATAGCTTAGGCTTCACAATAATTTCAGCATGTATTTTGTGCCCTCGTTTTACAACAGGATGCTGCCAAGGGTTTAGTTTGGCCATTTTTTAAATAAAATTAGATTCCAGAAAGGAAACTATTAAGATGATATAAACAGTTTAAATTAACACATTTATAAACAAGAAACGTGGGGGAAAAAAAGAGATTTTCCGCAGTGCTCACCTAAGGGCATGAAGGATTTTGACCACATAGGGTAAACTGCCCAACATGGGCTGCTCTCTAAATCTCTGCCTTTGAAAGTGGAAAAAAGCTCTTTCACACTTACCATAACAATCACCATCTTTCTTTCATCACTCTAACTTTTGAAATTATTTGATCTGGACAACACTTTACTCCATAAACACAATGAGCAAGTTAACATAGAATATAAATAATGAAAAAGAATGAAATCAATGACCAGAGAAAGACAGTAATTAAAAAACACAACTAAAGTAGCACTGCTCTGCAAGCATTTTTAATGTGTCAAGCCCTCAGTGTTCTAAAATTAATTAAAGCTTTAATGAAAGTTGCCTGCTATCTGACTAGCAAATGTAGTTTTTCTAATATCCAGCCACCCTGGCTTTCAATTAAGACTCAAAGAGCCAAGAACTGATGAGAAGGGACATCATAAATGATTTGTGGATGTCCTATTTTTGTATATGGCACATTTATTATTCTACTTAATGCATCCATATGTTTTTTTTTTTAATTCATTCATTACTGAGAGCTTCACATTACTGTTATTTCACTATAGGTTATGTTCATTTTCAGACAGTTTCTTAGGAAACATATTTAAAAATTAAAGCTACAATCAAATTTTTGATGTAGTATATGGATTTCAAAATATCTATTTAATTATCATCATATTATCTACTTTTAGAGGGGTTAGTTGTTGTATTTGTTTTTTTTTATTTTCTTGATCAACATTCAATAGTTTTCTTCCTGTTTCATGATCTAGCTGGTCTTTTAAATTTTCAGTTAATGCTTCCTTGTTTGTTCAATTCCAGCCAAGAGTCACTTGTTTCAACCACAAAAGTATGTATACAGTATGTCAAAGAGGTGTTTCCACAGCTAATAACCACCTTTTATTCCCCCAGTCAATTTTTAACAATTTTTCTATCAGGGTAAATCTAGAAACATTTAAAATTAAGTTTCTGTTTTAGTAGGCACTAAAGACAAAGAGAAGAGAGAGGTCTTCAACTAGAGTATCTAAAATCCAAACAGAAAAGAGTGGGAGAAAGAGAGAGAGTATTTTTTAATTTGCTAGTTGATTTCTATTGCCTATATATATTTTTACTAGGGTAAGTAGGCAGAGCATCTTGTAGAACCATTCCAGAGATAGCCCTTGAGAGAAGTGGAGAGGACAAAGCACTTTTCATGCTAATCTTTCATTATCATCTCAAGACGAAGAATCTAAAATGCTATAGAAAGCAGATTTATTTTGCCTAAAGGATGTAAAGATTCTAAAAGAGGAATGTAGTATTTTAGGTCATTCTTCCTCTAGCCAAAAATACTTGGGTTTTAATGACCTGTCAGATCAGAATATTGCATGTCTAGAAAACTAGACGGTAGAGAAACTGAAATTAATCTATTAGAACATGGTATCATTTTCATTACATTAAAGTGAAATATCACATATATTTGTAATTATTAGCCTCGAGAACTGTGTTCTTAATTAGCCAATACATTAAGTGCTACAGAAAGAAAGCATATAAGCAACAATTTGCAGAAATTATATAAATGTTGCCAGAGCACTACAGGACTGTAACAGAAGTCATCATTATTTCTGCTAGTGTGCTTTGAAAAAAGCAAACAACATTACTAGTACAATTAGTCCCAGCAAAAGGATAACCTCTTGTTCTAAACCACCACCATATGCTGACAGGAACAGGAAAATGGTCAAAAAAAACAAGAAGATATTCAATCAATGACATTGTGTAAATGAAACAAAACAGACTTTAGCACACTGTAAATGTAAAAATCTTGATTCATAGTCATTGACTTCTGTGCTACAGTGTATTATGCAATGACCATTCCCAAATAAAATGTGTATCTTTAGCCAAATCTGTATAAAGTAGACGTTCCAATAATATTCCCAACCATTAATAAAGGCTGAAAATGTGAGTCTGTTTATTTAAACGAAGATACAGCATATGCTGTCAACAACCTTCCCACACTATCCAGTATATTACATTATTACAAATCTTTATGTTTACTGGACACACTTTTCATGAGGCTTCTACCATATACTGGACTAAGAAAATTAATTCCAAAGTATTTTATACCACTTTATTGTGATGATGAACCAAAAAAGAATTAGCTCAATTACTAATTGTCAGTCATGATTGACCTTCAAAAGAAGGACCGCAAAACATTGCTTAAATGCTTTTAGAGGAGAGGAGAGAAAAAAAAAATAAAAAAAAAGATTCAATACCTCTCTGCCTACTTCCCTAGGGTATTCCCCTTTCCATTAACCATTTCAAGTTTGAAGTGTTTGAAAAGAAAAAAAACTCTTTCATTTGACAGCTATCTTATCTCTCAAACTCGTCCAGGATCAAGATGCTGTCAGTCTACACACTGCTTTTCAGAATTCAGCATTTCTTTTTGGTTAAAGGGATACTTTAACCAAAGTTAAAGTTTGGTTAAAACAAGTATTATGATGTTTTTTTTTTTAAAATGTATGTTCAAAAGATCTTACTCTGCTCTCTAATACTATGTTTCTTTCACACAAAATTTCACCTTGTTTTTTAAAAAAATCATATATTGATGTAGTAATTATTTCGAGAGAGAATTTATTATTTTTCTTTTTCAAAAGCTATTTAAAAGGTTATAATATTGACAATGAAACAGTTACGTGCAACCCCCACACACTTTGAACCATTGAGGAATTTTTGAGAAGCTGTCATTTTTCCTAACAAGTATGTCAGAAGTGAAGAACCAAAGGGACTATTCCAGAGGCTGAACTGCCAGATCCAACAAAACATTGACTGATAAGGAAACACATGCTGTCTTTCTATCTGAGTGCCTTTTATCTGCCTTTTAAATGTTACAAAGATAGTTCTCCCAGGGCTCCAACAGAAGAGAATAATAAAAAAAAAAAAAAAAAAAAAAAAGAAAGAAAGAAAGAAAAAAAGAAAGCAAATAATGTTCACTTCTTAACCCTTTATTCCTGAACACTATCAACATGTAGCATGGTTTCATTGTAGGGAGCAGTCAACATACTGATTTGTTATTGGTGGGTCTCATGACCCCAGCAGGGCCATTTTGTTCATTTATGATTTTGGATGTCAAGCACCTGCTATTCCAATGATGGTAAATGGAACTATATGTGACAGGAAGCTCTTCCCTTTCCTCAGTCAAATTTAGGCAGTAATAGGTTTCAGCTCTTTTGTAAAAGGAAGACATAACATAGATCACCGTACAGCAATCTGAATTCCTGCAGAAATACAGACCTGTCTATACTGTTCAGGGTAGCAGAGTTGGCAGACTTCCAACTCATAAGGGATACAAACCTACCTCAGAAAGCAAAACACTAAACCATGCAAAGGGTTTCACCATAACACCCAAAGCGTAGCTTTGGGGTATCCCAAAGGAGACAAGCAGAGGACAGAGATTTCCTCTGCTTGGAAAATTCACTGCTGTTTAAATCTTTGGGTCTTTTCTCCTGGAATTCAGTAAAGCAAGGCACAGAAATGGTACGGAAGTCTGCTGCAACCAGAGGAATAAGTAGGTCTGTTGAGTAACAGGAAAGTGGTGAGGGGATTGTCTGTGGTTCTTTTTTTCCTATTTCAGAGTCTCAACCAAAAGTCACTCAAAGATTAACACTTTTTTGAATTTTCAGTTGGCGGAAACAATGCATTCATCTCTGTATACAAGACAGATTTTCAATCTGTACCCCTTACTGACTAAATCACATGAAATAGGAAAGACTCAGGTTCAGTTTCCTCTTCCACCTCCCTCAGAGCAAGGCTTTGAGCCAGGTCTTACTTGGCATAGTGTCCTGACTACTGGGTTCTTCTCTCATACTAGAGTTCCCCTGTGTCTCTGAGAAACCTGAACTTCCTGGAAATGCTTAAGCAAAAATAAAGATCTTTGATTTGGCTGCAACTGTTGCTGAATTCAATCCAATTTTGTGGAGACTTTCTGCTTTGCCAAAATATATTATTTGAATTAATGAAGTCTTTCATGAGAGAAAAAAAATGAACCATTTGAAAAAAGGAAAAGCATAGGCAAATTCCTTTCTTCACACACAGGTATCTATTTTATAGCTGGGACTGGCTAGTTAGAGGAACATACAGCTGAAAGGGGAAGTATGGAACAGCTGCCACTTAGATATCTTTATCTTACAGGTGAACTGCACAATACTAACTGTCAATGGTATGTTTTTAAATAAAAGGTTAAATTTTAAACAGGCCTGCTCCCAAAATCCAGTCTTAATTTAAACTGGGAAGAAGACTAAATGACTTGAAGAAACAGTNAAAAAAAAAAAAAAAAAAAAAAAAGCGAAGCAAAAAAGTGAAGGAAAACTGTGCGACCACAAGAAGAAGAACTGGGCATTTTTTAAAAGATATGATTAGCTTTGGTTCAAAATTTAGCATCCCACGAAATGATACAGAAAATAATCCCAATTTGTAGGAGCTGTTTGGCAAGCTTCCAGCACTAAGTGGCGCAATTAAAGCACCAGGTTCCACTACCATTCTATTAACATTTTGCAAGTCAGATGACAAAAATAAAAATAAATGTGCCTTAAGGAGGTTTCAGTGCATGTTACAACCTAATGCAATCTTTTCAGCCATCTTCCAAAGACTGACAGCAAACACAATACCATGATAATGGTTCAGCATGCAGTTATCCCTGCTGAAGTGCACAGAAGGAGCAGAAAGCAAATGAGGCCAACTAATGTAGACTCTCTAAACTTCTTCGTGCAAACAAAATCCAGAATGACAAAGCTGCAGGCTACTAGGTCTGTTTGCAAGGCTTGCTGCAGATACATTATGTCTAGTATAATTACTTAAGAAAAGGCTAAGATAATGGGGAGCATCAGTCTTTTATTAGAAGGTGGATTTGGATTTTAAGAGCCAAATACTGTAAAGATTTGGCATGACCAAAAGTGTTCGGAGTCGTGATGTAAGATGTAAAAGGACATAACAGTGATTAACAATCACTCTAAGGGAAGTGACTGATATTGTCCACTGTTGCAATGCGTGACTAACATTCAGAGCCTGTTAGCAATACAGAACTGTAATTATTATAAGGTCTTAAAACTTCATCGTTTGTCAGTGCAGCATTTGCCTTCTGTTGTTTCAAGCATCAGGCAAGTAAATGACCTGAAGAGAAATAGGGACACATTTGATACCTTGCTGGATTTGGAGATCTTACTCCTCAGAAAGCTCCTTTGCGAAGTCACTGCAAGACACAATTTCCTATTTATACCTCCTCTGCTTGGCCTAGTGTCAACCCTTCTCTTAGGCTGGCAATAACAGGCCTCAGATGCTAAGCCGCAAGAAGTGACATCTGACTTTCTGTTACGTTTCATAGACAGCTTGGCTGTTTGTGTCAATACTAGCTTACCTGCCAGTTTATAGACTATTTGTTTTCTTGAATAACAACATATTTTTGCCCTATTTCCCCCCATTTTGTAGATTAATATACTTTCAAAAGTATTCTGATCATCTCTTCACAAACCCTACAGAGGGAGTGGAGTTAGGGTATTTTTACTGAACTAGAGGATTAGGATACAGAAAGCCATCTGAGTCACAGTACCAAGCTGCATGTGATCTTACTGTGCACCAGAAGATAAATGCCTTTGGAGTAGGAGTTTGACAGATTTGGGGCTGAGACCCTAGGTTCAGCCAGTATTCAAAAAGCATCTCCTTAGTCACTTCCATAATACAGCATAACTACATCTAGTGAATCCCAATGAAAATTAGGACATTACTGCACTGGGTGCAATAAGGAAGATAAAATTACCATTTTGAAGAACTTCTAAATCAAATGTAGTATAACTTTTCAAACACCAGAAGAAGGAGGGCAGACAATTATAATTTACCACTTGCTTTCAGAAATTCTGTCTGTTCCTTATTAAGAACATCCCCTAACCATCATCCATCCCACCTCAACCCCCAAAATACAAATCACTTTTGGTCTGTAGTACCCTAAAAGGAGTTCCTAAATCTGGTTCAGCGGAGCACATTCAGCTATCAAAGTTTCTCATAGATTTCATAGAATCATAGAACCAGTAAGGTTGGAAGGGACTTCTGGAGATCATCTAGTCCAACCTCCAATTTCTATGCATTTTTATCAGACTGTGTCAGAAACATGGTTAAATATAACTTCATAGATTGTTCACCATGTCCTTACTAAATTCAGTTCAGGAACCACACTGCTCAGAGAGGCAGACTGGTGTCCAGTTATGTGTTAACTGGACTGACAATGTGTCAGCAGAAGCTGCCACAGCATTTGAAAGCTGAAAGAGTTCATAACAAGGAGGATCAGAACAGTGAGAGCCCTTATCTTATATTGAAGTAAGGTATTCAACATAGGAGAAAAACAGTAGTGAGAGACTATGGAGAAACAGTCAGTGAGACAGACAGCTGGGAAAGGCTCAAAACAGCATATTAGTGAAAAATATTATCAGTGCATCTTCTAGGGATTCACTGGGGTGCTAAAACCTACAGAAACCAGCAGCCAAAACTTTTATTACTTAGCACTGAAGAATGGAGGTTCTTACATTACCAAAATCTCACAGCTTCCTAAGAAACAACATGCATTTTCTGTGTTAAAAAAGGCAAATGCCATACATACTGTTTAATTTTTATGAAGAGAAAAGAAGCTAAATTAAATGTCTCCACAAAAATGTACATATACGAGAATATTTTTTTGAACTGAAAATGACTGGAAGGGTTGAATGCCCCTGCCTTGGCATTCAGCTCATACGATTCCTATCATGGCAATCCAGCAAAGTCAGTCAGTAAAAGAAGTTTCAACATTAAGGACAAAAGATTTTTTTTTTGTCCAGTTCCCTTTGTTTAGATAGTCTTCAAAAGGAGGAAGCAAGTCTTAAATCTAAAATAAGTCCTGAGTGGATATATGAAGGAGAGGAGGGCAGGACATCTCACATATTACTGGAGGAACTCAGAGAGGACACTCCATGTGGAAGCCATGCCTTGGAAGAAACAATCAGAAAATAGACATTTGCGGAAGTAGTAGTGGTGAGTATAATGTAATAAAACATATGAACAAATATGGTAGCTGAGGTCCTAGGCTTTGACACTGGTACTCAAACCTGATGCAATAGGAAATAGGGAACTGTTGGAGGGAGAAACATATATGTGTAAGACCATATCAATGAGCAATTCAGAGCTGCACCTTCCCTGAACAGAGCATGACAGTGAAGTCAGACAACAAGACGTAGAAGTACTTGTGGGATAAACTTGACATAAGTGTAAAAGCAGCTCTGCGGTGGTTTCACAGCCTCAGCACTGGAAGGACTCTAGCTAGCCAAAGCCACCTAGAAGCAGATCACCTACTTGAGCTCCGTCTCAATGAGAAGATTTCCAAATTATCTCAAGATACCTGTCATTTAAGCTGCAATCAGCTCCAGATAAAGATGGCACTAGAAGAACATGTCACTAGAGATACTTTTCTCTGTGCGTGAGTGCGTGTGCATGAGCATGTATACACAGAAATATATGTACACATATAGGTAGCAGTGTACAGGTGTCTTTGTACCTATTGTCATCAGGGGAAATCTTGTCAGTAATGCAACTGGGCCTAGAGAAATATTCAGCTCACCTGAAACAGACATCAAGCTATGTTGTACTGGTAAATTAAATGTGTCCAGTACAGTTCTCCGGCACTGATTGAATTGACATGGAAACAGCTTGTGGCCATACTATTAAACTCTTGAATCTCCAGTAGAGGATGGCATCATGCAGTTTGACTGCTAGAAATGGTCCCTGACCTATATGAACTCTGTAATCATATAGAAACTGTTTAGGAAACTGCTAGTCAACCTGACTCAAAACTATGTCAAAGATCCTACTAAAAATTCAACAATTTAAAAGACTATCAAGTTCTAGTGCCTGGGAACATTCCTTGGCACTACTAATTTACTTGTATAGCTATAATCTTAGCATTTTATCAGTTTAACAACTCTCTAGGCTTTGCTGACTCTGTTGACTGGGTTGTTGACTCCACTGCCTGTACTGAAGCTTGAAAAACTAGCTCACATGTGGATGTCTCCTTGTAGAAACAAACATTTATGTCCTTTACTTTTCCACTGAATCCCATCTCAAAGCACTAGCACCTGAAGCTCTTCCTTATTTTTATTTTGCTTCAATATAGAAGGTTCAGACACTGATGACAAAATGGACATAATGGTATGGCAGTGCTACTACAGCTCTGAGGAATTTAAGCTTATACAAAAAGCCATAGAAAAGGCAAAGAGAAGCTTTGTGCAGCTGTCTGTGCATTTTATGTCCCACCGCATTAGCTGAGAGAAATTCTAATTAAATCAACTCAGTTCAGTAGCACTGGTGAAAAACAAAATAGTACAGATCTGCTGAATCTCAGGCTACTGTATAGCACTGGGCCCTCAGGAATATATAATTTTTTGTTGTTGATGCATATAAGGAAGCAAATTATAATTAGGGGTGAATGGGAAAAACTTGGTATATTAAGCAAGCTAATCAGCTTTACATTTCTAATGGACAGAATATATACACTTCATAAGATACAAGTGAAAAAGATATCCAAGTACCTAGGCCCAATCTCAGTGCAACACACCTGTGTATCTGTGAGAGGCTTTGGACAGACTAAACAACATTAGGTTAGAAATTATGATGCTTTATCATCTCCATGAGGTGATACTTAGACTGAGACATAACCACTACTACGAGCCCTTCTGCCTTTCTCTCTGCTTTGACCCTAACACACACACACACACACGTTGTGTGAGTGTTTTAAACAAGTGTGTTAGATAGTAATGTCTTTAATAATAAAAGCTTATCCATATATTATTTCCTCCTTCCATGTACTGCCTTGCCCTTGGAGGCACTCCCATTCAGTATTGAAAAGACTTGAAATAAATACAGATCTGATTGGAGACATTCTTCATTTCACTACTAACTCTCTTATCTTGTTTATTGCATGTATAGCTTCTAAGGTCCAAAATAAACCCCTACAAACAGGAAGGTCTGAAAAGTGTCACCTAAAAAGTAAACAATTCCCTGTATTAACTGAAAAATTTTTAGATGACTGGGTCTCATGTAATTTTGACAGACAGCTAGAGAGAACATACAGCTAAACAGTACAGCATTTATACAACAGTCAAAATGCCTCTAAGAGCTCTGGATATCAACTGTCCACACTTCCCTAACAATGAGCAGTGGACAAAAAAGGTCACGAATTTAATACTAGGCAACATGATGGAAAGTGTTAAGTTTTTAAAAACTGACTATCCAAGAAGAAATCTCTCCTCTTCCTCCCTTTGGGACACAAGCATTACAGCTTGCCTAAGTTCAGTAAGATTACTCTTTGCTGAAAGAGTCACAAAACATCACTTTTTGACACACTACCTACAGAAGAGTGCTGTGAAGCCAGGAATTCTGTGCCTTGGCAATGTTTCACTTGTTAGATTATCTAGTCCTTAGCACAAAATGTAACCTTGCAATAGTTATGTATTAGGCATCCATTTACCCTACCTCTCCACCTCTATCATGAAGAAAATGGACCTTAACTCACTGAAATTAGATTGAAATCAGTTTCCTTCCCTCTGCAGAGCTGTAATATCATTGATTTATTTTAAAAAATAACCTCCTTTGCAGGCTTTCATACTAAATCACAGTAAGCACTAGTCACATAACTGGATTACAGGAAGCATTAACACTAGCAATTGCCCTTTCAAGTTGAACAACCAACAACATTGCTAAAGGCTTGAACAGAAAGGGTCAGCCAGGGCAAAACAGCAAATGCTGTCACTTGCCCTAAATGATCGAACCAAAAAGAAGCAACAAGTAGTAGGCTCTAGTTCTGAACATAGAGGGATTGACACATGTGCATTCAAAACAAAACAGATTCCGTTTGCAATGACATTAACATTACAATCTAATAACATGAAATTCATGAGGGAGAAACAAAATGTAGAAGTGCAAAGACCTGGAAGGAGCAGAGCTGTGCTTGGATTATGGCAGCCACCCTGCTGTGGGACAGCTGCCCTTTGGAGGAAGATACTTTCAGAAATTTTTATTGTGGGATTAGCCCACTGAGCTATTCGACTCTCTCAGCACTCTACATTAAAAGCACATTAAAACATATGCTTTCCCAAAGGCTTTTCCTGAAAAGATGGCATTAAAACCAAACCAGAAATACTGTCCTTCAACACACCCTGATGTAGTTGAAGATCCCAACCAACAACTTTACACCATGCTTAGCTCACACTGTTACACCCTCACATTAGAGCATATACTGTTCTTAGCCAGAACAGAATGCCTCAAAGCAGCAGCAGATTCTTCCATCATCCATAGAATGCAGTAGAGAAGCTTCAGACCATGGTCACTTAATGAGAACTTAATGCAGATTTAATAGATCTGTTTTTATGTGACTGCTAATTGAAAATCTGCCTCGTTTAAGTTTTAATGCAGGCACAGAGCTAGCAAGAGAAAAACAGAGTATCCCCAGAAGATTTTGCAGGATTCTTCCATTCAAAGTTGAGGATTTTGACTCTGCAAAAATGTAGAAAGCTCTACTAAAACAATAGGTCACAGGTAACAGGGCCATTTCATGAAAGAGTAAGAAGTCATCCATATTCTGAATATCTTACGCTTCTACTTTTATGAGCACTGACAGAGAGGTTTCACCTTCACAGGAGGTGAAACAACACCTGCTATGGGAAAGAAAGCACGTACCTTTAGTTTGGAGGTAGACTTTACTAGAGACCTGCTGGTTGAGGTTGGTTTGGGGCATAAACATATCCCCTCTTCTTTTTGATTAGCATCATTTGCTATTGGGGACTGTGTAGACAGCTGACATGTCCTCAGTGAAGCAAGGCTGTCAGACCCTTTTCATGCACTGACATGGTTTACAGTAGCATACTTGCACACAACTGAATCTAATCAGCTGATTATACTGATCATCTAGTTTCAAATAAGGTCTTGTTCATGCAGGATGAAAAGATGTCCAGAACATGCCTTTTTGAGGCTAGTTCTCTGATAGTATGTTTCAGCTATTTAAAACGTTAATGCAAGACTAACAAAAATAATTATCACGGGAATCCTTTTTTCCCTCCTTATTCTTTTCCATGTCTCTAGCCCTTATTGTGTTCCCATTACCTCAATGGCATACAAACAGCTACTTGGTGAATTCATCAGTGCAGATCTCTAGAGCTACCAAAAGGCCGAGGAATAATGCCTATTCTGCAACACTTCATGTACTAATATGCCCCAGTGCTGTACACTCAAACATCGTTCCTTGTTTGTAAAGGCCATTCTTTTTTAGTCTAGCCTCTATCATTCAGAGTAATTTACAGAATTAGGCAAATCAGTGGTGATTGTAATTAGTCACATTGTTTCAATTTAATTTTAATTAGTTCACCCTAATGAATGGATGAGCCTTGTGAATGACTATTCTTCCCTTTAGGAAGGAGAAGAATAAGCCAAATGCAATTCTCCATAATCAAGCTGGGCTAACAATGCACCAGAGGGAGGCAGAAAGGTCTACACAGAACATACACAGACTGCACTGTGCACCCCACAGAGGGCTCCTGTCCCACAGGCATGAAGAGCAGGAAAGCAGGGCACCCAGACCATTGACAAATGCCCTCTACAGCCAGAGGGAATATTGCCATCACTTTGCTGAAAATGAGTAAGTTCCTCCCAGCACAGGTAAACGAACAAGGAGGGTCCCAGACCACATCTCCCAGAGAGCACATGTGGCTCACAGTTCTTACTCCTTATGCATTTGTCTTCAAACAGCTGCATAAGCATAATGATAGAACTACAGGAGAAACAGAAGTGAACATGACCTTTGGGTCAGCCTTTTAAAATCTTCCTGCCTCTGCAGGATTGTTCCCTGAGGCACGTTTTCCTGTGCTCTATGCAGAGCAAGTTTAAAACCCATCCAGCGAAAGCAGTACACGTACCAATCAAGGCAAAAGGAGTAAAGGCATCTGAGGCAAAGATAAGTTCTTCACCTACAGAAAAGCTATATTCTGCACTTTTAGATTGCTAGTTAATCATGTTGAGGCTCTGTGAATGGGGGCTCTACTTCAAAGAGAAGCAGAGCAACAAGATAGTTATTATTCAGATGCCAGGCAGTGTAATGTGAACTTTGGATACTGCACATTAAAAATCTGTATCTTTATAGGTATATTTATTCATAAAAATACGAGGACATATAAAAAGGCACTTACCACAACAATTACGTTTGTTGCTGGAATGGGGAGGTTTTCCACTTCTGGATCTTGACCAGTCATATCTAACAGATTGAGGGATGGGTCATAGGCAGGTCGAGGCAATGTTGATTTAACAATTATTGCAGGGTGCAACTGGCTTATTTTGGTGTGGGAAGAAGAATGAAAATTGTGTTTGGAATTCTTATAACTGTCTGTATCCAGACTTTTCTCCAAACTTTGTACATGGTGATAAATAAACACAGGTTTCCCACTCTTTCGCTGATGAATTGCCAGCAAGTGGTCATTGTCTCCAGAAAAAGAGCCTGTAGGAAAAAAAAAAGAATAAGATTAGAATGTTCTTCTTGAATATTTTGTAGATGGTACTGGGAAGCTGAAGTGGTCACTGGGTTCTGCAAGATTTGGAAGGATTATTTGTTGAACACAAGAAATCCTTTAGAAGCCCATAAATGCATATTTCCATAGCAATAGCTCAACAGTATCACAGAATACACCAAGCATATGAAGTATATTACATTCTTACACATACATGCTGAGCCAAATCTGTTTTCCATACCGGTATCAACTCCAATATCAAAACATGAGCAACGCAGTTTCTGATGTATTTAATCAAGCATCAATACTGAAGATGAGGATTGCTATGAACTTTTATATAGAGAGATTTGAGGGGAAGACATCAAGAATCAGATCCAAAAAAAATCAAACACGTTAAAAAAAAATGTAGAGCTCAGGTGCCTAAGTCCAAAACTGTAATTGTGAATTCAGCTGATATTAAGTGTAGAATTTCCTAAACTCCTTAACTATCTCAGCTACGGCTCAGTTTGGGATTTCCCTGAAGGGATGCATACTCCACTCCCTTCCCATTAGGCAATGTATACAGAGTATACATCCATCTTTAAGTCTCATGTTTTTGCTCATGGGAAAAAGGTATCATACTCCAAACCTTCCCTCCTGCTGCTATGAGATGTGCAGCTGAGAGCTGCTCTGAGACAGGGAATGCTCTCTCCTCTGATGCCTGAAGCTGCTCCACTCCTCAGGATAAAACAAAGCAATCAAGATTCACCAGGCTACAGAAAAAAACAAAGAATGAGCATAGCTGTCCATACAGCTGGCTGAAACATAGAAGGAGAGTGCGAGGAATCTTACACCACTGGCTGTTTTGTTTCTGTATTTTACATTAACTAATTAATAGAGAGACGCATAAACAGATCTTGAAGCAGGGACCTGGATTCCTCTTACCACAATTGGTGCTCAGTTCAGGAGGCCTTACAGTCCCTTGTGCCACTCTTGTTATAGCCCTGCATAGAGCCAGAAGCTGACTGACCAGCCAACAGAGCACCTGGCCTCTGCACAGGATGTAGAGGCATGTGGATTTAGCCATACCTCGCAACAGAACTGGAGAGAGCTGAATCATCAGGGGTACTCATCAGGCCACCTCGCTGGAAGAAGTCCAAGGTAAATTGCACACCACTGATGGAATTTGCACTAAAAATATGATGTTGGGAACAAAGAACTATTTCAGCTAATATGTTTTGAATATCCTGTATGTTAATAAAAACATCCTTGGTTAGTCAAAGTACTTCCTAATGATGCCTTTTCTAGAGGAATCAAAACTAAAGTTTTATTGCAAATTATCTGTGATTGAAACCTTGTGAATCTTCAATTCCTTTATGCAGAACAGAACAGTTGGAACAGCCCAGTTTGGCAGCTCATCTGAAGAGAAGTTGCCCTTCTGAGCAGAAAAACATGCAAGGATCAGCCTTTCTAGTTAAAAAGTAACTGAAGCTATCTTACCTCCTGGATGAGCACTCTAAGAAACACTGTTGTACAAAAGGAGCTTTCTGTTTTAAGAGAAGTGAACCCTGAGAGCTAGTTCTGATCAGTCTGGAAGTTCCTCTTCGGGAGGTTGTTGAAGTTGACAGAAATGCTCAATTTGCACACAGACTTTTAGAAAAAAAATCAACATTATTTTAATTCTCATAAAGAGCTGTGAATAGAAGCTCAGAACCAACTACATGTTTCAATTCAGGTTGAACAAGAAATAATTTTGCTCTATTCAGTCTGATTTTCTCCTTTGATTTTTTTTGCTTCCGTAAGCAAATCAAAACAATCAGTCATTTGCACAGATTTACCCAGTGCCCTTAGGAGATTTCAGTGTAGGTAATTACATTCTGTTGACCTCATTTCCTCATGAAATTTAACTTAGGAAAATCAAGGACAGTATCTTATCTGTGCTATGATATTGCTATGCATCATTGGGAACTGCACCCTTTGCCCAAAGTGGGTCCACATTAATAGGAGGTGAAGCAATTCATAACATTCATGAGCAGAAATGAGTAGGAAACTTGTCCAATGACAGAACACAAAATCACACATTTTGCACTTAAACACTCAGAGATGCCCCCAGTATAAAGTACGATACTAAACCTAAGGCTATTTTTTTAAATGGTAAAGGCACGTACATAGTCTCCTAGATGGTCACTGAGATTATTTGTACAGCTGTTGTCATGTTTTGATTGGGAAGATGACTAAAAGCAAAAGCACAGCACAGCCTTAAAGAAAAATGAAACTCATGGCTTGTTAAATTTTCTTGCATTTCATGAAGATTTTTGGAACTTGGCTTCATTGATACAATCCAAAGAGCTGGTCTTACCTATCAATTTATAGAGCTGTGGGAATGGCAATGTAAAAACAAGGAAACATCAGCACTTCTCATAGTCATCCTCTTCACATGTCTCCACCATCAACAACTAGAACCTCCCTTGTTTCCAAAGGAATCAAGTGTACTGCATTTCTCCAGGAATTTTTTATATTTCATTTATTTATATTTCTTCTCCACTTTAATCTCAAATTCTGCTGTCATTTATATTTACTTAAAGAAGCAGAAAAATAGTATAATTTTTAGCCCAAATTCTTCACTAAATAATGTTAAGGTAAACCTAAGTACGAATTCAGAGTTAACCCTGATTGAAGCCACAGTAACCTACAAAAATCTGAACAACTGTCTTACTTTTGATAAGCCAGTAGTTGAATGAACTCCCAGAAAAGCTTGCTTGCTTAAGAATCTCATTATTTCTAGTAGCAGTATCACCATTTCTCACTAAATCCCAACAGCTTCTCCTCCACCAAAATGCTAAAATCACTGCAGTAAACACAAGTCACTAGAGCAGATTTAATACATGATCCATTGCAACAGATATTCAAGATGGACAACAAAATATACTTTGATAATGATCCATCCTGTAGGAATGGAAAAATATAACCAATCTAGATATATAACAAGCTCGTAGCACTTAGACAAGCCAGCTGTCAGCACAGAAATTCAAATATATTCTAAGAAAATTACTCGTCTGAATCTTGTTTTCTGAGAAGTCCATACAGCCCTAATAGTTGAAGAAGGTTACATTCATTTACACTGCCCAGTGGGAAAACTTAATTGATCTCAATAGATCACACCCTAAGACAACTCTCCATGCCTCAGGTGACCCTAACAAATAGACTATACTTGATATTATGGAGAACCTGAAGCTTCCTAGTAATCTGACAGAAGGGTAAATATATTTTCTATACTTTTTATGCCCCCAATAATCAGCTCTCAGCAGATCAGCAACATGTACCAAACAGGAAGTCAAAGAAGTCATACTAACACTTCTGCTACATGTCACCTTTAGTGCCACTTGTGCGAATCTCCAGCCCTTGAGAGAGAGAAGACTCTGCAGAAAAAAAATACTCCTATGAAGCCCCCAAGGGAAAACATTAGAAGCTCTGAAGAACTGAAGTAACAGGGTATAATTGCAAAAGTGATTTTCTTTCCCTTTAAACTTCAGATATCACAAGATACACATAGGAATTCAGAAAATTAGGCTTAGGATAATGCTTGAAAAAAGACAAAATTTCTACTTCCATAAGCTTAGCAAACTTGATCCAAAAGTGAATTCTGGTACTCTGTGCACACTATCCCATCTGAGCTCTACTTTAGAATGTCATTTATCAGAAACTTCTAATTTACATTCTGAGATTATTCATGACTGATTTGTAATGATATCAGCACTGGATGAATGATTAATTAAAATAGTTTATTCCTTCTCTTAAAAATCCTTCCCTTCAAGTATATTTACAAAGAAACATAGCTTATTCTGCCTTGTCATTGAAGAGAACACACTCTACTACCAGACCATAATTCCATTCTATTTCTTCTAACAGAGAAAAAAGCTGAGATTTCATCTACTTCTCAGCTAAGTATAGACATTTTTTAAGTTAATGGAAAACAGTTATACTATTTGTTCAAAGATGAATAACAATAAATGGCTACTTTCAAACACACACCAGAACTCCCCTCAACAGCAGGTCTGCATCATGTATGTTTGCTTCTGGAGATAACCTACTCTTCTATCATCTAGATCATCTCATACAATAACCATTCCTATTTTGTTCAGTAGCAGATGCAGCCCTGTGACACATACAGTGGTATGATTTGTTGATTGTGTCTTCCAATTCTCCTATCTGTACATCATCCTCATTCATCAACACTAGTTTTCTGAGACTTAGGTTCCTGATGAACATTGCCAGTTCTTCCTCTCCTCTTTCCTACTGTTTTTTCCTTCTTTCTCACATGCTGCTATTGCTTTTTCTTTGAACTTTCTAAGAAAATCTATTTCAGTTTTACTTGTTTTCCTGTTGGCTGTTCTATTTCTGTCCTGTTCCTGTGTTTCCCCGTTTCTCCACTGCCACTCTGCTCTTTAATTCAGATTCTCCTGTACAGCTCCTTCCTCAAAACTTCAGACTATCTTCAGTTGCATTTCCTATTCTTGGAGCATCATTTCTATAATCTTTACCAGCTAAAAGACTTCTTCTATTAATAATGTGCAACAAAGAAGCTCCAGCCTCATGCAGAGTCCATGCATTCTGTGTCTAACCTTCTTCACTACACGTATTAATTTTGAGATTTCCTCCACTGCTACCAGTTGCCATCCTTATCTTCAGCATCCTTACCAGAAAGGAAAACCAGAAAGAAAAGCCCTCTCAACACTTCATGCAAAATCACAGATACTGTTTCTGTTTGCTCATTCCAACTATTCGATTTTCTTAGCAGTCTGCAGAAACAAACAACAGAAAACACTTTCTGGCCTGAATTAGAAGAAAGAAATCCAGTCTAAAGAAGGGTGATGGAGAGTGGGTCAAGGGAAATCCCTGTGAAATGTCTTCATGGTCCCAGTATCATTCATAAAGAGCACAAAATTTGCCCATCATAATAGACAGATAAAACACAAGAATGCTAGATAGCACATGCTGCTGAGCTTGTCATATACTACAAATGTGCATTCCATATGCAGAACTGAAAGCCATATAATATATTGTAAATCTGATGTAAAAGATGCCGTGGCCACTTTTGACTGTCCCAATCGGCCTCAGCTTGATCACAGAGAAATTTGAGGATTTCTCTAGATTGTTTTGACTACCTGAATAGCCTCACAGTCAACCTTTTATTTTAAAGTAACATGACAGAAAATTGTTGTAGACTTCCAATCTCCAAAATACCTTGGCTTTCTCTAAAACAGACATAAAAAAATTCAAGACACTCAATATCTGTTAACAGGCCAGTAACACAGTATCAGGGTTTTCTCTTTTTTAAAACTAAGTGTCACAGCTTTACAGATTTTTATCTCACATACTCTAGAGCCAGAAACCAGAACTTGATTCCACTGGGGAGTCCCAGTGGGACACAACATTCTTTGTAGTCCTGACAGAGCCAAGATAATGGTGTCTAAAGTCTTGATTTGTGTCTGGAAAAAACAATTTGAGGTCATTGTCTGAAGTCTTATAATTTGTTTTAATCTGAACAAATTAGGTTCATAACAAGGTATGTTTCATAATATTCCTAAAGTAACTATCTTCTGTAGTGAGGGGTATACTATATATTTACTACCTGTAAATAATGCAGCCAGGCCAAAATCCACTGATAGAATTACTGTGTTGTATCTGGTCAATAGGTAAAATGCATAAATGAATATACATGCACAATGCATATGTTTTAGAACTTAATGAGTGCCAATAATAACACTTAATAAAGTCTGTTTATAGCAACAGATATCTTGGTATCATCCACAGCTTGACATTTTCATGTTAGCAAGCTGGAAATTGAAGGAAAAGGGATAGAAAATTTGAAAGAGCAACTTCATAAGGGAAAAACATGCTGCAGCATGGCTGATTGGTTTCAAAGATAAATTGAAATCAAATGCAATTTGATTCCCAGTACTTAGAGCCAAATAACCTCTCATTTTCAGAAGGCAGACTAACTAACTTTGAGAATTAAATATCCTGTGCCCTGATCTCCACACTTCTTTCTTCTCTCTTCAGCTTACTGTTCTTGAAGATAGCCTTTGTCCTGTACAATCCTTCTTCCCATCCTACAGGCCAGCCTCACTGATAGGAGTCAAACAGGTTTGGGATAGGCTCAGTCTTAACAGTCTATTGCACAATGTTTCACCTTTTCTGAAACAGCCAACAAGCCTATCCGAGAGGCAAGTCAGTGTATTTATGCCAACCACTGATTAGTCCTTTCCAATAATGTCGATGTTCCTACAGCTGGGAGATTCATAATCTGCCTCTTCCTACTCTATTGAGATGGAGATGGTCTCACATTCTACAAAGCAGGATTTAGAATTCTCTCTGACCCATGTAAGGGCCAAGTATGTACTAGCCTGGAGGAAGGGGAAAAAATCTCTCAAATTTGTATTAAAAGGCTTAATACTGTGATCAGAGTTTATGAGCATGGATCTAGCTCTCAGGAGTCCAGGTGACTGAGATACGAGAGAAGACATTAACCACTGGAAATTTCTAGACAAAGGAGAAACGCTAGTGTAGGCCTAAGACTTAGGTCTTTGGGCTGTGAAGGTTATCCTTTCCCATACAGGTAAGGGGGTCTTGCTTTGGCTGTGACCATTAAAAGATACAAAAGCCTATTCTTTGATGCATATTTCATCCCTATTTCTCAAAAACAATTTTAATATATCAAGAGGAGTCAACATATCTGTTGGGAAATAAAAGTATTCTAAATGATGCTGAAAGCACAAATGAAAACAAAAGCTGTCTGGAGGCAATATGCCTTGTATCTCTACTGCCTTGTTAACAGTATGTCTTAATGTCAGTGAAGTAACACATCAATCAAATCTCAATCTCATTAGGATAGGCTATGCAGCATTAGCCAAACACAAACTATTGTTTAACTTTAGCAAGGTAGATCCAAGAACTATTAGCAATAAAATTCAGTTAAACAGTGGCAAAGATGTAACTTCACTATTAGATAAACAGAACACACCTTTAAAAGTGCTTTTGTGAAGCAAGCCAGGGAAATCTCAAGAGGAGAAAATATTAATCAACTTGCTAGTTTGGTAGCCTATGCATGAAACTATATTGGATATTTTGAAATTGGCAGAATAATTCAATTGGGAAAATATTTTCCCACACGAAACAGTTCCCATAGTAGAGCGATTTGCAGGCTGTGAGACTGTCTACTCAGATTCTTCCTCCACACCATAGCTTGCTCTTAAGACAGAACTGTTAAAGCAATAAAAATGAAGCTATTCCTTATGCAAAGTAGGCTACTAGACCTAACAGTCTTTCATCAGGCATACTCTTGCATAACTTCTCAGCCTCCTTCAGCTAACAGAAGTCTCTTAATCCTTTACAGGAAGAGTCTGAACCTTCCTTGCTAGGTCTGATAATCAAAAGGCTTGATCTTTTGAATCAAAAGAGTAGTATCCATTCCATCTCAAAAATCAGGGCAAGCAACCTACACCAGAGCTAAGCAAAGAGGTAATAACAGGTTCTAAAAATCTGGGAAAATATTTTGATTCACCCTTAAACAGAATGGTCACAACTTTTGACCAAAATGAAAACTTCAGACAAAATTAATTAGGATCACATATACATACACCTATGTGCATATGTAAGTAATAGATGTATATATGTGTGTACATGCATGAATACATAAACACATAGAAAATAAAATGCATGTGAAAGAGAAAGAGACAGAATTATAAGGAATTTTTCTTTTCTAATAAGCAATCTGCTGAAAATAGAAACAACTGCAAATTCCTTTTTGCTGAATTTGTCCTTCTCACTAGGAAGGAAAAAGAAAAAAAAAGTGCTTTGGCCAAAAATAATTCACTCTGTAGCTGGAGATAGTGTTAAGCATGAGCGGTATCTTTTTCAAAAATGCACTTTGCATCTCATTTTATGGGCCTGTTGCCTGATACGTCAATAATGAAACTGGATATTACAGACCATTGATTTCACTAGGTCTGCGCCTGTGAATTAAGAGATAAGCTATGGGTCCCACAGGCACTTAAGTATTCTGACATACTCATGCTTTGGCATTGATGTATGGTACAGACTCACATCAAACCTTTTTTTTTCTCTAAAAGGTGTGAAAAACTGATGCATTAAGTTTGCGATTAGTTGTTTTCCAAGTGAAGACTGTGGCTAAATTCTGTTCTACATAACATGTAAGTAAGCATGTAGTATCTCCATGGAATTCAATAACTGGTACAAGAGGAAGTAAAAGTCGGTCTTAAGGTTTTTGGTGGTGGAAAGGACAGGCTGCAGTAATATTGCACCAGAAACCACACTGAGGATTTCTGACAGATCTTACTAAGCTTCCCCAAGCATTTATTGCAAAGCCATGCTAGAAATTCTACAGAACAGTTACTGTGTTTCATATAGAACAAAACTCTTCTCTCCTTCACTCCTGCCCAGGCCTCAGAAAAGTTCTGCAGAGGGTGGCCACCAGCAAACACCACCACTCACTGCATCCAGTCAGCCACCTTCTAGAGAGACAGGCTCCCAAGAGCACAGTTCATGGTTTTTAAGCAGATCTTCACTCTCTGGAGAAGCTGGGACCAGACTTTGCTATCTAACATGTTACAGTCTCCTCATAATGCAACAAATGAAACGATTCAGGATCACAGACCTCAGTAATTTCCTAATGCATATACTGTACATGTAGGTCAATTTTGAAAGACTTTGTATGAGTAGAAAGAATTGCCACATTTAAGAATGTTGGAAGAGTCTTTTTTCCAACTGAATACATGTTCAAAAATAATATGAAGTAAAGTAATGAATTATAAAACTATTTTCCCCAACAGAACTTTTAAAGAAATAGATGACTACCCTCTGATTTTCTATGAGTCTACCAATAAAAGGCACAAATATCTATTCTAGTAAAAACACTCACGTATGGGCAGCAATATGCTTTCTAAAGGAGCTACTTGCAAGTACCAGCTACATTCAGATTATGTCAGTATAATGAAGCAGAATTCCAATACATTTTGCACATTCTTTCTATATGTATTTAGATGTAGCATTATTCACACATCACATGAGGCTAGTGAAATGGATCTGATCATGAATGAACTTTGTGCAGATCTCAGCTCAACTGCAGAAGTTTATTCTTCAGATTTTCTTATTTTTGTGACAGAACTTATGCACTTTTTAGAAAATAAACTCCTCATAGATAGACTCCTCTTAATTAGAAACTGCAGTCCACTCAAGTCATTTCCGGCCATAAGAATACAATGCAGTGCACGTTCAGCTAGGAAAGTAGGAGGACTACTTTCTGCTGAGCAGAGCTTGGTAAAAAACACCCTGTGGACTTCGATAACAACTGAGAACTGGTCTAGAACATTTGTAAGTTTTTACACCTAGTAAATTCTACTCAAATGAGTGTTAGTTTGCAGTCAAAAAGTCTTACACACTTTTTAGGTAAGCAGTCTCGATGTTACTAAAGCACTGCCTCAAGAAGATAAAATGCCAGTATTTCCTACCTCGTATTTTAGCTGATTGAGCTGATGGGCTTGGGTAATAGATCCCTCAAGAGGCTGAGACTGGGATCTGCATGCTTCCTCTCTGAAGAGGCTAACAGGGAAGTATTGGTCCATATTTACTTAAGGTTGTCAGTGCATCTCTTCATTGATGAAGAAAATAAAACAATGTAGTAATGGCCTTTACCAAGCAAGCAACTGTAAGGCTCAAGAAACTATGTCTTAGATGATCAGACCAAATCTTCAGTCTCCACTTCTTTTCTTTCCTAGGACCAGGACTTGCTCATCTTAAAAGCAAATTTTGCAAAAAGGCTCTCGAAGTTTTAACATAAGGCAGGTCGCTGGTTGATATGGTGATTGTTATCTAAATTTCATTCTAGTCTAGCTATTTCCCTTGGCTACTTTCTGTGACTGGATATTTAATCCATTGTATGTTTTAATTCTGTTCATTAAATTTGAAAAAAAAAAGAGAGAGAAAATGAGGTGAAATAGATAATTAGTTGAGTAATCTGGATGATTCAAATGGCTCTAATTACAAGTCAGGCTAATGCATCACTTGATGTTTTTGCTACCACCTGCTATTCTTTTACAAGGAAACAATGCTTTTTAGTCATCTTGGGAGACATCAATTTTTCATTGCAAGAACATGTATTAGATCATACCTACTAAAGAGTATAACCTACACTATTTGGCATCATCTCATGCAGTGCATAACAGAGGTCACAGGTTCATGCTGAACTTTAACCAGTCACTACAAATTTAGGTCTTCATCCAACAGCAAGCTCTATACAGGCCAATTACTTCACCTGCAGCACTCAGTAGACAAGCTTAATTCTGTTTTCAGCTATGTACACACAAGGGTCTTTGATTTCAGCAAGTGGCATAGCAACAACACAATTAGACTTAATTTTATGTTACATAGCTGTAACACTTTGTTGGAATCAATGTCTAAACTGACACACTAAAATTGTTCCTTTTTAAGCACATGAAAATTCCTAATCTCCTTTTTTTGACACAAATATTTCCTTTTCTTTGCAAATATATGTTTGGTTACTGTAACACAACTGTAATAGAATTGTCTTGCCATGGCAAATAGACCTCCTATATCTTTCCATTACAAAGCACACTTAAACATATTAAAGAATGAATTTGTTTTTTGGTAGTATTAGTTCAAGTTAATGTTGACCTATATTTTTTCTAAAACTTTTCATCATCAATTGATATTAAGCAAGATCTTGTTAGTATCTGCTGATGGTTTCTTTAGCATTCCCTTACATGAAAATACCCTCCCTTCTATTTTCGTAAGTCTTTTTGTTCCAAGGTTGAAAAGCCAAATAGTTTCCACCACAACACAAAACAAATTAACAGTTGGATGTAATTTGTGCCCCACCACTAGTGGCAAATGGAATGTATTTTATGATTCCATAGCAGCCCAAGTTGCAAAATGACCATCAATAATTCATATGTTTAGGCTATACATAAAAGATTTCCATAGTGATATCCTTTGAAAGACCAGTCTCTACCTGCATCAGATGAAACAGAGAAATCCTAAAAGTTTAAGCTTGCGATGTTATTTCATCATCACATCTTCAATGACTCCCTACAGCAGCAAGTTGTACGCCAAGAAGCACAACTCTCGCTACAAGGGGAGCCATGCCAAGTATACGAAGGCTGAACTTGGCTCCTGTTCGTTCTTTCTGTTGCTTTCTCTAAAACAATTATTTTCTAAGATTGCACGAAAAATGAAGTAACAGCATACAAACTTCTGTGGGATATTTTTCTCTATTTTTTCCCATGATTAGAGACATTTTCATAATAAAGGCTAGGTTTTGTTTGCAAGCATTCCCACTCACTTAATAAAACCAGTTAAACTTGGTCAAGAAAGCAAATGGTTTCCTGGCTGGATATAAAACTAGTTTGCATTAGCAGGATGGAAAGATGAAGCACCTAAACTGATGAAGCATCTAAACTGATGTGAAGTCCCCTATTAATAGAGGATAAATTGAGATTAGAAGGCATATAAGCTGTACACTAATTTCATATAGATGATTATTTTAATACACGCTGTAAAAGAACAATCTAAAAAGCAGCTAAAGGCTTTTATTAAAATGGATCACAAAATGCTCCCTATCTTTCAGTCACATGAATATAATAGCATGAGTTTCCTAACTACAAACATGAAGGAAAGAGGTTCCCAAGATCTTAAGAAGTGTAGCCTCATTTTCCAAGGCAATAAAATACCGCTAACCAAGGCAAACCATTTCTTCTGACTACAGTAAAAAAAGAACATCATGCCCACTTACCTGGTGTATCTATCTAAACTGTTTCCAAAACCTGACACCCATAGATTATTTATTTGTGGACATATATACATATATGCCTTATTTACATGTCACAAGAGATATTAATTTTTATATGACTTTTAATGATTCTGTGTAAGAAAATGCAAACAAATAGCATCTGAAACATCTCTCTTAAAATATTATTTGTGGGAGCAAAAGAGTCAGTGTCTTGGGGTGCATTTAATTTTTTTTTAATTAAACTTCAGCAAAGTTAAGGGCACAACAGCCATTTTCTACTTCAGAAGTATGTATGCTGCAGTAAGCCATAAAACAAAGCAACACTTCGATTTTTCTAGCCAACTTCATTTAATTACACTGTTACCCCAGATTTTTATTTTAGTTTAAGAATATAAATGTCTAACTCTGCATAGGAAATGGAAAGAAAGACCTGGGGAAAAATAAGCGGTTTTTCACGATTTCAAGGCAGCCAGATTTAAGCCAGAAATACAAGCGATGATTCTCAGAACGAAACTGCCAGCCGAACTTCAGGGAGGCACTCGGGCGCTTGTCGCTCGCCGCCTTTCTGAATGAGGCACACGTTTTGCCAGCAAAGCAGAGAGAGGATTTATTATCACCGCTTCCTCGGCTACAGCAGAAACGCCTGCTGTAGCAGCTGACATTTCCCTTTCTAAAAATCCTGCTCCCGCGACCAAATACAAGTAGCAACGCCACCCCCTTCTGAAAAATAAAATAAAAAATAAAAAAAGGGCAAACGCGTATGATTTTCACTTCCACCGCGCACTCCCTCCCCTGTCTCTTATACACACCCACGCGACTCGCGCGGTCAGCGGCAGCCGCTGCGTGGGGCGCGGGCTCGCCCGCCGCCGCCGCCCGGCCCCGGCGCTGCCCGCCTGGCCGGCTGCTGCCCGCGGTGCTGAAAGGCGCCGCCTGCCCCGCGCGCTGCCTCCGCGGCCGGCGGCGCCGGCAGCCGTTAGCCGCCGCGCGCGCGCTCCGGCAGCCGTTAGCCCCCCGCGCCGCTCGGAGCCGCTCTCCTCCTCCTCCTCCTCCTCCCCCCTCCTCCCCCCCCCSGCCACAACAGGTGCGCCGCAGCCCGCCGGGCTCCAGCGGCTCCCCCGCCGGCCCGTGCTGCGGCCGCCCGGCAGGCAGGCAGGCAGGCAGGCAGCCGCGCCGGGCCCCGGGCGCTCCCGCTCACCTGCGGCGCGGAGGTGGAGCAGGAGGCACAGCGCGCGGAGGCACGCGGCCGCCCGCCGCATGGTGCGAGCCGAGCCGAGCCGAGTCGAGCCGAGCCGAGCCAAGCCGGGCAGCGCCGCACCACCGCGTCCCGCTCCCCCCCGCCCCCCCCGCCAGTGAGCATGCCTGGGAGCGGGCTGCGCATGCGCAGCGCCGCGCGGGCGGCAGGGCGGCGGGGCGGCAGTTGGGCGGGTGGTTGCCCTCACCTGCCACTTCGGCGCGGCATGAGGCGAGGGGCGGCTCGGGCAGGGGGAAGCGGCCGCGACTGGGGTGGCCTGTGACCCCCCCACTTCTCCGCTCCGGGAGAGCTGGGGTTGGGGGAGGAGCCTGGGGAGCTAAAGCATGCGGAGCTGCAAGGCGAAGGGAGAGACCTCCAGTTCCTGCCAGCTCCCCACAGGGGCAGGGGGCGAAGGCGAGGGGCGGCCTCTCCCGCAGCACCCAGCCGAGGCAGCCGGCAGGGCTCTGCTGCAGCGGGGCGATGGTTTGGTGTCTCCCAGACATTAAAGCCTTTATGAGGTTCGTCTCAAAAGACTTGACATGCCTAGGAGGGCTCTGATAATGTGTATTTTTATGTGTGCAGTGAAAGCGAGCTTCCCTTTTGATGTGTTGTGAAACCCCACCTAAAATATGCAGAAGTGTGTGATGGAAATCATGGCTGTTAGGGAAATAAAATAACATTTGCTTAGGATCTGCTGAACTCCAGGCAGCGCTTCAAACCAGTTGATACCACACATACCTAGGACACACTTATCAAATTTAATTACATGGACATCAGTGATCCCAGTAAAGATGCCAAATTTAAAACAGCCCTGCAGCAAGATCATTTTCTAAAGTTGAGTTTAATTGACCAAAAGAGTCACTAGAGGCTAACCTTGAAAGGAAGTAGCAGGTGTGTCACCCTGCAGGCGAGCTCTCTAAAGACTGAAGCAGAACAGGGCAAACCATGTGTGCCCACGAACAGTTCTGCAACTAAAGTAATCTTAAGAGAAGTAGAAAAGAATAAAAGAGTAACAGAGCTTGCTTTCCTTTAACTGGCTTTAAATGACCTCTTGTGCATATTTTTTTTCTTCTTTTAATGATGTGAAGAGCTGTGTAGGGCCTGATTTCTAGATGCAATTGCATGTGGCCGAACATATGCAAATAATCTTCCTTTGCCAGCCCCCGCACTGCTGTTCACATATGCACAGGCAGCTAGGTCACTGGCTTGACAATGACATAAGCTACACTCGGTCCTGAGCTCTACCCAAATTGAGAATTAAGCTGGTCGAGGGCATTCCTGAGGAAGAAGTGGTATGCGAGCCCTGTCACCTCACTTGTATCTTCTGTAGGTATCATGCCTCAGATGCCCTGCTAGGTTACAAGATCTCTTCCGCTTTCTGTACTGAGCTGGTAATTTGCTGTGGATATATACAAATTGCAGCACATTGTGTTCCAGTTTAATCCTGCTAGATCTGACTAGTAGAAATTAAAACTTGTAAGTGAAGTGAATCTATTCAGTACATCCTATTTGTGTATCCACAACTGCAGTTCCTATGTGCCTAGGCCTCAGAAGTATGCATAAGTAATGGACTATTACAATTTAGCCTACTCCTAGGCTAACTCAAAGGAAAAGACAAAAATTACTTACAGTCCTCTGATGTTTTGTTATTATCCAGAAGTCATTAGGCCTCTGTGTTCTAGGCAAGGACTTAGGGTCAAATATGTCAACAAGATAACTCTACTGAAGCTAATGGGATTAACTTGTCCCCATGTGGTTACTAATGAGGCAGCTGTGGTTTTGTATGATGGAGCACTATAGCAATATCTACTCACCTCATTTGTAGAGCCTAAAGGCACAATGACCAGATAACTCACCACCACTCTGTCGGAAAATTGTTTTCACTGGGGAAATGCTTTTAGATGGGGTTTTGAGCCCATATCCAACATCAGATTTAGGCTCCTAACTCAAATTGAATTCAATGGGAAGCTAAGCCTCTAAATCATTTGTTGAGTTTTGTATCAATGCATCATCTCTAAAACATAGTGGATAAAGAAAGGTCTCATCAATGCAAAATGAAAGCATAACTGTGGAGCTGCTACACAAAAAATGAGCTAACGCATGTTGCATCAGCTTGAATTCTCTAGCTTCAGTAATTTTTTTTTCCAAATATAGAACGTAGTATTAGCAGTAGAGATCACTAGTGTATGGCTTATTCTCAGAAAATGTATTAAGCCTGGAGTGACTCTTGAGCTGAATGCTAGCTTTATCCAATATTTGTCAGTGAGGTAAATGATATGAGAGTTATTTTCTTTTATGGGCGTTATTTTCTTTTAAATGTTTTTTCCATAGTGTCTTCTTCTCTTCTGAAGTGACAGGTTGAGTATGCTGCTGAGAACTCGTGTTTGATAGTAGATGCAATTAAGAGAGATTGTTCCACATGTTAGAGCTCTTACTGCTCTTACTGCTCTTACTGCTCTTACTGCTTCTCACCAGCCATGCTAGAAAGACCAGCTTCTTGGCTGGAGGATCATTTTGCACTAGACTTCCATTGACAAAATGCTTTAAGACAAAGCTAAAGAATTAAAATCAAATGAAAAAGAGTCTTTATTTTAATAGTGCAGTGATACGTGTATTAGCAAACAGAAGAAAATATCCAGCGAAGAGATCACAGTTTTGCCCAAGAAAACATAGGTGCATGCATCTGTTCACCCTTGATGAGTTTCAGCAGAAACCGGAAGCACTGTGTAGGAATAAGAGAAAGGAGGAAGGCATATAGAGAACATTTATGCATATATTTATATGCATAAATCAAAGGACTAGATTTAGAGGTATATAATATTGCTAGGATGGGAATAGACCCCTTTAATACAATGCAGAAAGGTAACAACTGCAGGAAAAGTGTCAGGGAGCAGCTTGTGTCCTGAGAGATTGCCTGTGGGGGAAATCATTATTGTACCAATGCAAATGTATCATATTCCTTAATGAGTATTGCCATTATAGGATTACAGCACTTCTAAAGTGGTCTGAGACTCTCCCGTGTATTTCTGATAGAATCTTTAATACAGGCATGAAAAAGAGTGACACTGACTTAGCTGAAACACAAACTTTGATGACAAAACAGAGAGAGTATGCAAGGATATTTTATTCTCTGAGTGGACTCATTTGTGCCTCTGTATGTATGTCTGAAACCTATTTTGGCAAGAACGTTAAAATTTTTGTGACATTTTTTTTTTCTAATGACAGTAGCTGTAGCTAAACTGGCAAAAATTTGCTGCTGGTGAGGCAGGTTGGAAAGAATCAAATGAGTTAAAGGATACCTGACCAAAAGCTGCTTATTAAAGATGTAAAGCAATTGACTGTTCACCCCCAGAATGAGCAGCTACGGTATTGACTAAGACCTATAAGGGGCTGGAATAGCCCAAACTGGTAATAAAGACAACACACGAGTACTAACAAATGTATTTAGCTATACTAATTGCTCCACTTCTGGCAGCCAGTTTCGTTCATACATTTAGATTGCTAGCAAGGTTACATTATTTTCTTTTGATCTGAAGTTATATTCCTCCAAGTCACCTGCTTTCCACTACAGTGCCTGAAAGCTGTGGTATTCTGCAGTATCTCCAGGAGTGTTCAGTGCTGCAGACAGGGAGGGGAAACGAAGCTGGCAGTTCAAATGCTGGTTATGGTCTTCCCTGCGCCTTCCATGTGAAGGAAGAGAGGAACAAATGTGATGTGGAGCTGCTTATTCCGATCAGGCTGATGACAGTTTGTCTTAGCATCTTTTATTTAGTCTATAAAACATAAACAGCTATAAACAGCTTCGAAACAGCTTCGAAAAAAATAAGAATGGCCGTTTATCTTCTTGCTCATGACTAAGGACATGTCTTTTAGCACGGCTTTCATCTGAAGCCTCCTTGTGCAAATGTGCCAGAAACGTTAGCTTTGCTTTCTGCTGTTCTGCATTAGCTGTTCCATTGTTTTTCCTGAAAGTGGGACATGTAAGCATGGGTCAGTGTTCAAAATACAGGTGTGGGATTCATCTCACCTAACTTGAGGCATTTTCAATACGGATATCTTCCTCTGAGGTAATCATGCTGGGCTGCCTTTGTAATCAAAAGAGAGAAATAGGCACTTCTAGAGCAGACTTCATCCACTTTAGATACCTAGCTTGGGATGAATCATGCCCCAAAATGTCTATTTTTCTCCACTGATTGTAGAGGAGGACTAAGATCATTAGCTCACGTATATTTGCTCAGATGACACTTACTTGCACTTTCTTACAAAGTTGGTCACCTTCTGAGTGCTTGTGTATGACTGGCAGGAGAAATCTGTGTTTTAAAATTGGTGATGAACAGCCCTTCACAAGGATGGAATCAACAAATCTGTTAGTAGACTCTAACGAGGTCCATTCGTGGCAGATAGCTTGAACAGCAAGTGGCAGCTCCAATTTATACAGCCCAGATTGCCATTCACCAGCTAGATTTTGAATATTTTTTTTGAGTTTTCTCTGTTTTCCAATTCTCTCTTTTATGCTATCCATTCCAGAGGGCAGTAAAGATATCTTCCTCCAATGACCAGGGACATCAAAATTCATAAACTCAGATACTGAAGTTACAACACTGACAGAAAAGATAGAAATTTCAGACTATCCTTTAAGATATCTTTATTCAAGGCTTGGAATACATCTCTTGAATAATACCTATTGTATATTAATTTACTTTATGTGTGAGTGATTTAATATGATAAACCTTTCTACTAAGATACTGGTAAAGAAAGAAGTGTGTATATGTCTGTATTTATACATTTAAATATGGAATGCAGGTTACTTATTACTAGTAACTACACAATACATCTCTAAATTAAGCAGTTATACTTGAGATTTAAAGTAAATTGCACAGTACATTTTAACTCCAGATTTAAGCCTCCCAACATAGGAGTAACTTTAGACTTGCATGGAAATAATATTAATAATGAGCTTCTGTCTCAAGTGAGTCAAACTTCAGGCAACTCTGAAATAGCCTGAAACAGTCATTATTAGGGTAAACTCGGATTCAGATAAGGTTAGGCAAATTAGATGTATGTCTAATTGCTGTATTAGCCTCAAATGGTTTACTTTGATGATACATTTCAAAAAGTGTACTATTCCTTGAAATAAGAAATGAATGGAAACTCGGTCATAATCTTATTAATTGAATATTGCATATTTGTGCGAAGATGACTTTCTTTTCTTAAACCAAATAAACAAGAACAAACTGCCAGTCATCTCTCTCAGACTGGTTTAACATTGACTGTTTTCACATATAAACATAAAACTTGATTTTAATGAAAATTATCCTGGATTTGACTGCCCAATTTGCTTTTCAAACAGTATTGTTAATATATATTTGCAACTGACAGTTGAGGTTTCAGTGCACCAGAAATTACAGTACCTTAGTGTAAATGAAAAGAACATGGACAGGAAATTTTAAACTGTCACTATCGAATAGGCATTCATCAAACATTAGAGGATTAGAGTGATAGCAGTTGTCTTCAGCAAAAAACAAGTAAAGAATATTGTGTAATTAAAATTGAGCCTGACACTATTCAGAGATGCAGTGGGTAGAAACATTTTTTTCATTATTTTTTTCTGCTTTAGTGTATCAGTTGATTTATTTTGGATTAGGTACAAGAAATACTGTAAATGTAAAGATCTTAACGTAATTGCCCTAGCCAGAAAGTTTAGATAATTGTTAGGACTCTGTTATCACTTCATGCCAGGCTGAACTTACAAATACATTTGCTAAGGGAAAAAAAAGGGCAGGAGATATAGTCCTGTAGTAGTAATTGAGTAAAGGGGAAGACTTTATGCTGAGGACAAAAATCAAATCAAAAATAATCTAAATCGACAATCTTGATAACATAACTCATATGACTTCACTTCTGTGGAAGTCCTGCTACAGGGACACAACAGAGGTTGATTGGCATTTGGTGGTAGGGTTGAAGTAAAGGAATTTCTAGTGAATGCAACATATTCCAAGTTGATCTAGGAGTTCATATGCAGATGTCTTGTCCCGTTAGCACACACCAAGCATTGATTACACAGGGGACAGAACCTGATCACAATGGTAAACTGTGTGGTATTAAAAATTCCCTTTATACCCCTGCATATGGGGTACTGGAGAGTTATGAAATTTTTACATTTTTTAACTATTACATTTTAAACCTAAAGCATTATCCAATTTGTCTGTGCCACACATACACACCACCCCATATGCACTGCTTTCTTTTTGAAACTAAGTACTTGAGTGAATGCCAGGAATCAATAGCTATGCTGGAATATAGGATTTGGAGTTTTGTCACTTCTTTTGTTGAAAGCCTGAATAAACTCATGAATCTATCCTGGACGTCTTTGAGAGTCATTCCTGCAAGTTTCAATAAGATGGCACCACGTCAAAATGCTGTTTTTATACTTCAGGAAAAAAACATTTTCGTTAGATGGTGTAGAATAGAAAGTATTTTTTTTTCTGTAATAGTTTTTAAAAAATTCTGAAAGCTCTTCATTTGATGGAGAAATGAAAAGAATAAAATTCTGTTTAAAGTGAGGAAAGTGATGTACATATGCAAATCCACTGAGTGAATCAACAGTTTGAAGCAAAAGCAGTTTTTGTAAGTGAAGAAGTAGCTTCCATATGTCAAACATCCAATTATGAAGGATATGTCCATACCAAAGCCTGTAATGGAACTAAAAGCTGTGGTCAGCTGTACTTGCACACATCATTTGCGTAAGGACGTAAGACTCGAGACATTAAACAGGACAGTCTGAAAGCTGAATAATGGCAGATGGAGCAAATCAAAGGTTAGGTCTACATGAAGATCCTAATGACTGGACGAAGACAAATGTCACACCTATCTTCAAGGAAAAGTGTCCACTACTCAGAGGGATCTTGACGGGCTGGGCTGACAGAAACTTTGTGAAGTTCAAAAAAGGAAAATATAGAGTCCTGCATTTGGGGTGGAATAACTCATGCAATAACACAAGCCGTGGGTTAACTGGCTAGAAGGCAGCTTTGCTGATAGGGACTTGGGGATTCGTAGTTAACAACGTGTCTCTGTGGTGATGAAGGCTAACTACGTACTGGGATGTATTTTTAAGACTGTAGCCAGCAGGTCAAGGGAAGTGATTATTTCCCCCAGTGTTTGGCATTTGTGAGACTGCAACTGGAATACCATATCCAGTTTTGGGCTTTCCAGGACAAGATCAATTTTGACATTGACTTACTGGAACAGGTTCGTTGAAGGGCCATCAAGATGGTTGGGGATCAGACACCCAGCGTACAAGGAGACACCAAAAAAGCTGGATTTGTTCAACCTAAAGAAAAGAAGATTAAAGGGAGATTTATTGCTATCTAACCTAGAGAAGATGGAGGGAAGATGGAATCAAACCCTTCTCAGACATGCATAGTGATAAGGTGAGAAGGAATTGGTACAAGCTGCAAGAACACAAAATCTGACTAGACTTCAGGAAAAAAAGAATCACCATGAAGACTCTGTCCAGAGAGGCTGTGGAATCTCTGTCTATGGAGATATTCAAAACTCAGCTGGTCAAGACTCTGAACATAGTCTGTTTTCAAAGTTTGCTTTAATTTCAAAGTTCATCCTGCCTGGAGCAGGGGATCAGACCAGATGATCTCTAGAGATCCCTTCCAGCCAAAGTCTTCTATGATTTTAAGTAGTGCAGCACAATAGAAATAGGACAAAATGATAGGTGATGATGACCGGATGTTCAACCAATACACATTTTAGGGGGTTTTGCTTCAGACTGGATGCTATTTAGCAGTTGAACTTCATTAGGTGCACTTCTGCATTGGATGTATTTCCCAGGTTGATTTCTTCTCAAACAAATCAGTAATGTGCTCTGAGACTGCTATACAATGTGGATAGTGCACATCTGCCACAGATGCTGCTTTCGTTCCCAAATGACACTTCACTTCACCTGACTCAGGCAGATGGACCACCTACCAAATTCAACCCAGAAAAAGTTCCCTATATCATACAGGGTTCAAAAATAGCCCAGCAGAGCCTATTATTTTCTTTGGGTGCTTCAGTTTTCCAGCTACAGGTGAGTTAACAGTGCTAAAGGAGCACATCATCAGCATGTTCAGGAATGCCCACGAATTCTCAGATCTTCACAGCTTGTGCTCTACAGCTCTTACCCATAGGAGAAGTTATAAACATCACATGGACTGAAATTTTATTTCAGTACACGCACGCTGCTGTTTCATGCATCCTGTGGAACTGGCATTAAGTATTATTTATGAAGATTTCAAACCCCTCAAAATAATGTTTTACTGGTACCTGATCATCCTATGATATCTGAATTTAGGCACCATAAAATCTCTGGATAAACTATATACACACGTATGCTTGAGAAGCAAAGAATCCCTAGTCATTTCTTTAAAGTTTGATAATAACTACAAATGCAGAATAGATATGTGTCAGATCTTGACATTTCTACCCAAACTGCTGGCAGTTGCACACACACAGAGTCACCCTGAAGTTCATGGCTGTCCTAAACCAGTCTTTCTCAGTGACCAGTCAAGACCATGGAAGGAAATTCCACCAGAGTTAAGAACCTAAACAAAAGCTCATTTAGTTTTGTTCCAAGTCAAAGTCATATTTTTTCAATCTTCCCTTATCCAACATAAACACACAGTACAATGCACATAATATTTGTTTTAAAATCTCACTCAGATAGTTTTCCCCTTGGGCAGAAGATGAGGAAAAGAATAAACTGCATCAGGCAGATGCTAGTCATGTTGCTTAATGCAATTTTCTGGAAGGCAGACCAATCTCACAGCAAAAGATTAGTGTATGAAGTTCAATAATAAGGAAATACACACTTGTGAGTTTAAGGAGTTTGCAGCATGCTCCTAAATCTTTAAAGAAGTCACACATTTTGTTAGATATATTATTATTAGAAGTATTACTTCTTGGTGTTTTGACTTTTTACTGTTTTGCAGATATAAGCTGGAAAGCAAGCTCAATATCAGGCTTAATATCGCAAGCTCAATTAAGTCCAGTGTGCACAGTTTTTAAATAAAATCATTTACAGCAAAATATTAACCAAGTTCTAGACTGCAAGGTTGCAACTGTTATTATGAATTATGAGAACTATATGGTAATTTCATAGCAAGCCCAGAAACCAAATTATATTGCTTTTTTGTGAGCTGAAAGTGTTATTGTGATCTACAACTAAAACACAATTTATTCTTTAGGGCACAGTGAGAGGAAACTTAAATAAAAATTTCAAATCATCAGCAGTTTTTAAGTAAATTTCTAATTAAAGTTTCCTGGCACACTCTACTAGAGATTGCTTCTCATTTTTGGTTGCTTCTACAACTTCTCATTTTTTAAGATTTGACTTGAAATTTTCCATGTCTGTTTTGGATTTCTTGCTTAGTTTTATGGCAACAAATCTGACTGCACCTGTTAACACTAAGAGGTAGCCATTAAAAAGGTATTATAATCTCTAAAATCTCCAAGCTTTTGATCGAAGCTAACAGCCATTCTGGTGTCAGGATGTATCTATTGTTGTTCTCATAAAAAGTTGTCCCAAATTTGTCGAAGTCATAAGAATTAACATTTTCAGTGTGTGTATATACTTGAGGGTTTCTGGCAGTAATGATTGCTGTTTGTTTTCATCTGGAAACAAAATTCTCTTAAAGTCTCTTCTGCACTGGATAGACTCCTGTTTTAGTTGATGACCAGAATGTTTGTGTACCACTCCTTCAGCGCGAAAGAGCGTGCTTCATTATAAAGGTAGGCAGAATTCCCTTGCAACTGTTCTTACTGCCAGCAAACCACAGGGCAGAAAAATGGAAAGCAGGAAGCTTCTTTCCCTACCTGCTCCCAACACTGTACGGGAAGAAGTACTGCTCAAAGGGAAGTAGTATCAGAACAGAAATGGTGAGTGGAGAAGGAGACATTAGCAACAGGAGACAATAGGGGCATTGGTACCTGGTACAGTCTGATTGCAAAAAGAAAAATTGAAGTCAGAAGTGGATGGGGGAAAACACAGGAAAAAAGACGAAAAAGTCAGGGAAACAGGAGGAGATGGAGCAAGAAGCATTAGAGTCTGTGGCCAGCAGAGCACACACTCAAGTTGGAGAAAGAATGCCAGATTCTTTGTGGGTTTAAAAAGCATGTTTCAATTTGCTGAGCATCAAGCAATTTTATCCAAACAAAGAAATAAACAAAGCTCCCCTCTGTAATATATAATCTGGAGAAATAAAAAATGAGAGTCCAACGTTCAGTAATTGTTTCTCTTAATGCCAGTTCAGGGACTTGACTCCTGCTATTTTAGTCACACGGGCTTCTTTGCCAACTCTTAAGGGATATAGTGATTAAAGACAAGGAAAATAATTATGCTTATTAATCATGACTTTTTTATTGATAAAAAAGGTAAAGAAAAATTAAAACCAGAGCACAAACAAGAGCAACAACTAGTTCATTTGCATTCTTTTTATTTATCTTTTTGTAGAAAGCTTTTAACAAAGACTAAATCAGTGAGTGTGGTCTACCCATATGGAGTCCAGACCATTTAATTCTTCCAAGTAGCTGCAAGTCTTTGTCTTCATGTATCATAAGTAAAAAAGAGAGTCTATAGGTGGAACAGAAATTCCATCTGAGGACTGATCTACGCTATACGATGTAGCACAGATAACCCAACCTGTAGGATTACAGATGATCAAGCAAAAGAAATTTTAAGTCTTACAAAACCTGAGATGTGGTTTTATAAAAATAAGTTATTTGTGGAGTTGTCATCAAAAATAATAATCAAAAGAATGAATATCAATAATTATATCAAAAACAAAGCATACTACTGTTCTCTGTTCCCCATGACAACGTTTTAAATAGTACCTCAATATCCTGGTAGGGTCTTCAAAACAGAAATTTCAGTTTAGTTCCTTGGCAGTGCTTTACCTTTTTTTTTTTACCTTGTCTTTCACATGGCAATGCAGTCTTGTCATCATATTGCAGAAACATTCATGAAATGAAAATCACTGTTCCGAAGTGATAGGTTGTAGCTTCTTCATTTTTCTATTCTTTTTCATATATCTGATTATTAATAATTTGTATAGGCCAACAGATAAACTATGAATATTGCAGTAGAGTTCAGGTTAAGAACAAATGCTTTCCTATGCCACTTGTTTTATAATCTCAGTTTTTTATAACTTCATGACAGGAGGAACCCATGTATGTATCAGATCAGAAGTGTGGGCTTCTTACTGTCTCAGATTCATAGCCTGGGTCCACTCCTAGTATTCTTTTGACATGTTCCCATCATGTAGCACCAAACCAAAGCTGCATCCACCTTTGCTACCAACATGTCACTACTTTCTCTTATGTTTCTAAGAGAATATACTTTGATTCTTTTAAATTCTAGAATATGTCTGATGCTCAACTCTGCTGAAAGGTTTTATTTTCTTGAAATAAGGATCATTTTACCTAACAGGAGTCCTTTGTGAAAGGCCTTGCTCTTTTCAGTAACACACAATGATGATTTAACTGTTTATCGGTTGCTTTTTCACTTTACGATTGCTTTTACATTTCAGTGGTATATAAGCCACTTTCAAAACATCATTAAAGGCAAAATATTATATACAAAGCGCAAAGCTTTTTATGCAATTTCCAATTTGTAACATGAAAAGAAATAGTGTGAAAAATTAAAGAATTGTGAAGAAAAAAAAAGCTTTTGAGCCTGCATAAAAATATATTTAGTGGTGTATGGCAATGTGTTACATCTTTTAACACTTGAAATTGATCCTTAACTAACAAAGGATGAGGAATTCCTTTATTTATCCAGGGCATTTCCTAGCATAAAGTAATCCCCCCAGAACCTAACCCATAAACACCTATTTTATGTTCTCCAGTCACCAGTGGTATAAAAGTAATCACAGATACCTTTTAAAATTGAGAATAATTTAACATTACAGTTTTATGAATAACCATTTTTGCATCAGTATTGAAGATTCTCCCTATACTTTTCTATCAGAAAACAGCTACTAAGTCAAAGTCAAAGTCAGACTTCATCAGTCACCCTCCAGCAGCTGGTACCCTGAGAGGAAAAATAGCCTACAATGTTTAAAGTGGCTGAAGTCATAGCCACTGTCAGTGTGTCAGTAAGTCATGGTCAGTGTAATGATTTCATCTGTTGATGACTTTTGAGAATCTGTACAGTTTCTGTATTATGTGTAAAATGCAAATTGAAGAGAAAAATTATCAGATACAGAAGGTTTAAATTGAAATGTTGTGTTTACACTTACCTAGTCTAGCCAAATACCTCATTATTTAGACTCCATTGAAAAATCTTACATACTTCTAAACCAGCTTAGAATGGCTAAATACAGTCTTAGTGGTCTAGGTCTGTCTCTTGGATATGCACCTAGGTCAGACTTCTCATCTCAGACCTCTCATCTGACAGCCTCCCTTGCAATCTGATAGGAAGCTGCAGTGGATTCCCAAATCAGCGTCCAAGAGCCCTCTCACCCATTAAATATTTTACATCCATTGCTTCATCTAAAATATGGTCTTTAAGGAACTAAACTAGATACTTCAAGAAGGAAGGAAAAGGGCAAAGTACATGACAAAACTTATTAACCACTGAAGCTTTATTCTTAAAGCCACTCAGGTTTTTGAAGACCTCACCATAAGATAAAATTTCTTCACACCTTGATCTCACTCCTTTTGCAGTGCCTTTGTCAGATTGTTGGGGGTGGAAAGGGGAAAATCAGTTCTACTCCCTCTGTCTTAAAAACCCCTTCTGTTACGTGTCTATGGCTGGCCCCCAAAACCTGGCTACCACACAGTCTGGCTCCTGTGTTGTGTGTCCCTGACACATTTCAGTCTTTTCCATCATCACAGGAAACTCTTCAGTAGATCTCTACAGAAAAGCTCTTGTTGAAAGAGAGTCAGTGAGTACTTGAGAGATGGTTGCAGCCCAGTTATGACAGTCAGCCGTGTTCTTCTTGGAAGATGTCAATCCCCTTTTCTTGGCTCAATGGTTATCTTGTGCAAAATTCAATGTATTTGTCTTACGAAGTTTAGAAAAAATACTAGAAGCATGTTTGACTCTGTTACAGTGTTATAAAAATATTACAGTAGCACAGTCAAAGGCATAGAAGTTGGGAATCATCAAAATTGGTTTTGCCCAGCATTACTGTGGTCCTGATGTGCGTATGTGTTAAGATGTAGCCTTCATGAGATGATCACATGCCACACTCTCCCCTGAGATAAAACAGGAAGAGACATAGTACAATAAGATAGTCTTCCAATTGTCTTACTGGCATTTGACGTATTTGCACAAGTTTTCTCTAATGTACATACTTCCAGCATTTGCAGTACAAGTACAAGCAGGAGAAGAAACAAACAAACAAACAAACAAAAAATAAAAATGCCATGTCACAGGAAATCATCAAAACTAATATTACTGCAGGAATTTCACTCATTCAGGTAGTTTATGATAAGATATTTATGTGCAATAAACTCTGGTTCTACGAATTACATAGCACATACTGTAAAGATTTAATTATCATTAGTTTCCCAACTATTTTCACCATTTGATAAGCTACGTAAAGGATTCTGCCCTGTTAAATTGGCATAGATGTAGAAAAACAGGTTCCTCAGACTTAAACTGCTTTAAAAAATTACAGCTCAATCTGGCCCAGTATCTTTCAGAATACTAACAAAATATTTCTAATTTAGATAGTAAAAATATATGGTTATAATCTGAACAGATAGGATTTTATATAATGGTCATTTATGACACAGTTAAAAGATCACCTCTCCATTTTTTAAAGACCAATTGCTAATGAAGTGGCTGATGGAGTGTTGAAGACTTCCAGGTTGATGGCTTTTACCTCAACACCATTTCTAATCACCGAGTTATGCAACACAATCTTTGAGAATTAAGCAACATATCCATTCCTTTTTGACCCTTCTCCTAGGATCCTTGGAGGACCATCCCCCCTGTCACATATTCATAGAGCTACTGTGTGAAGTAAATAGTGTTTTTAATTCCAAAGGAATTTTATTTTAAAGCTGTAACTTCTTTACCCCAACGTGGATGTGCACACACACTCTTACAGTCCCAGGCTGAGCCCTAGGAAAGTGCAGAATTTGCATGAGAGGGGAATACAGACCTGTATCCAGGGTAATGTTCCCGTTAAGAAGGCAGCAAGTTGAGTATAGTTACACACTCCAGGATCTCCAGCAGGAGAAGGCAGCTGTACAATCTGACAGGAGCTTCCCAGGAGCCCAGGAACAGAAGGTCCAGCAGAAAAGTAGTACCAGTACCTGAATTCACGAACCGCTTGGCCTTTGTGGTTTCCTGGCTGATGTTGCTTTTGACCACTTGACAGCTTGGTGCTTGCCTCTCTTTGCACAGGCTGTGGAGCAAATCTGTACTGGGGCACTTCCCTGTATTTTATTTACCATGTTTAAGTCCCATGTTCTCAATCAGCCAACTCCCTTGCCATTCTGGTAAACAGATACGTTCCTGCTCATATTTATTTGACCTTGCCAGAGTTTAGCAGCTCATGCAGTTGAGATTTAAGGGACTGCAACATTCAAATAGCCACAAAACAAAGTAAATCCAAGCAGCAAGCTCAGTCTTAAAGAACGCCCCAGGGAATACTCATTGTTGGTCAGAATGCTCACTAGATGTCACTGTTCTCCAGAAATGAATGTGTGATCGCTTTTTTCTGGCTGTAAATATAGTGGGTCTTTAACAAAGTAGTGCAGCAACTCACATTTTCAGAAACTGAGCTCATCAACAAAATGTACATAGCTCAGCTAAAAGTTCTCTCCAAATGCCTTATTTCACTTCAGCACTCTCTAATTTTCCTCTCACTTACCTCAGTGTAAAGAAAGAATAACTTCACTCAAAAATGAAAAGTGGTGCTGGTTCATGGCCAGAGAGGACTCCAGCCACCTTTCAATTGTTTACACAGTCTTACTTTATGACACATATGCTTTAGAGATGGGGTGAGCTCAAAATGGACAATGCAGCACTTATACTGCATGGCTGTATGTGTGCATATTTTTTCACTCTGCAGATAAAAAAACTTTAAAATACTTTGTTGCCACTTTGGTCAAGTGCCTAATCTTAGGCACTTAAATTCATATATCTGACTTAGAAATTAGTTTCGTTAGGTTCTCTGTATATTCAGAGAGAGCAATTGAGTCTTCCAGAGAGATTCAGAAAAGAAGCTCAATTCAGGTGCTTCTGGAAGAGCTTCTCTTTTTCCAGTGAGTACATCAGCAGCTCAGGCAGCTGATTTTCATTACCTGGGCATATAAAGTTACATGCTTAAAACTGGTTAGTGTGAGTGCTCCCAGATATAGGGAACTTGGATGATATCCCTGTATTTTAGTTCAGAAATGATGCTACTAATAAGAAAACAGAAAGGAAGAAGAGGACAGAGGCGTTGCTAGTGAGATAACCTGAGTGAAAAGGGTAACTGAATTAAGCTGTGTTAAACTAGGTGCTTTTGAAATTGTTCCAGAACATTAAATGTTTACAAGCGGGCTAAAGCATGGACTCAGTAATAACTGCCATATTTGACACTCCGTTCCTCATGTTTGCTAAATCAATAAACATTGGGGAGAAAATCTAACCAAGCAGTCACCCAGTGTGTGTCCAGGACACCATTAGTGAATAACAGCATGCTTTTATGTGGGGGGTCACAACACTGAATTGAGTCATTTAGCTTAGGTGCTCTGACTTGCACTATGTAGAGTCTACTGTTCTCCAGTGACTCCTTTATTTTCATATAGAGAAACCAGGCTGTGAATCACCCACAAGAACATAGTTCAACAGCAGTTTAAGCTGATCTAAGTCAGTGGTGTGGCAAAACCCACCTCTACCTTCAGTTGCACATTCTTGCCCTTCTCCCTCGTGTCTGGTAGGTGGTGAGTGAGATGGTTCAGTCAAATATTAATCCAGAGAAAAAAATGAGGTTAGTTTTCTGTTTTAGATCAGCTCCCTGAAGAGACCTGTTGTTTGGCTACGGCATTAATGAAGGGAGACAAGGGAATGTGCCATCAGGATGACAGAACACAAGACCCGAGTCATCCTGACTTAGATTTGTTCATGATGCCAGGGACCCACCTCTGTAAGTAGGTGCCTAACATAGCCTAGGGTGGGCAAGGTGACCTCTCCCTGGTATCTTTGGTCTCCACTCGCCAAACAAACATCCTGAAGTGTAAAACTTACCGGACAGATTCTGACTCCTGGCCCTGATGAAGTAACATGATTTTCTCCATCACAGCGGGAAAAGGGTCTCTGCCAATGAAATGAGAATCCTGCACCAAGTGGAGAACACACAGCTCATGTATTCCCTTGTGAGTAAAACATTAAAGCACAGCTAAGATATATGGCAGGGCAGAATAAGAGAGCACTGAGGCGTATTTCAAAGTTGCTATAGATTACTCAGGGGCATCTTGTCTCTCAGTTTGGTTACAGATTAAGAGGATGAAGAATGGCTAGTAGAAATCTTTTATCTTCAGTCCAAATCCTAACCCAAGTACAGCTTGCACAGATCAAGGGGGCTCTCTCTTCGTATTTTAAATTATGCAAAGAAATTAGTCTTTATTAGCAGCTTGTCTAATTTAATTTCAAAAGATCAAGCTGTTTCCCTTTTAAATTACTGAAGGGAAAAAATCAAAAACTTCAAACCCATGTTTGACTGCCAAGTGTATATATCAGCTGAACTAAGGAGTTATTACTACTTACCTGAGCTTGTCATCTGTTCTCATTTTGTCCAGAAACTTAACATCATTCTTGACACCATATCAGAACATTTCATGGATGGTCTTTTGCACTACAAAGCACCAAGTACTCTGGGAGACTGATTCTTCATTTTGCTAAGAGCAAGTATGAGAAAGATAAAAATCAAAGCCTTTTTAACTAGCCAGTAGCATTAAGAGTCTTATGTGATTTGAAATTCTTGTCATGTGGAATTTCTCAAAGAAATTCAAAGATTTCATTGAACTTACTTAGGATGAAGCTAGTAAGTTTGTTCTTTTAAGTATTTGACTGGATATTTGTCAGATTTGTGCAGATGCTTGCCTTGGCCAATCATCTGTAGGATTTCTCTGCAAGATGTTTATTTTCTAACAAAACAGATTCACAATAACATTGATTCATATGCCACAAGCAAGCAAATCCCTACTTCCCTTATTCCTGTATAGGAGTCTATGCCACTTTAAGATATTCCGTCTGGGAGTATGTGCCTCCTAGGTTACCCTACATACTGAGAAATAAATGATAAATCCAGAGATTCTGAAGAGAGCAAGCATTTACCAGAGACCTACAAAAGTATGTGGTTATGAAGTGGTTATTTATCCTCACCTGCATGGGAGAACACTAAAATTAAAATAAATGCTATTTTTTTCCAGGTGAGCAATTTTTGGCTCCCCTACTCAGATATCACCATATCTATATATAATTATACATAATAAAAAGAAAGGCACTCAATAGAGTCATGGATCCCCATGTCTCCCCCAGGAATGAGAGACAGTAAGTTTTCTCTGACTGTGGTTCACATGGCAAGGAAATGGACAATCTCCTATTGGGAACGTGCTAACCTTCCTAATTTGTTATCCTGATTTTATTGGTTCTTAGAGAGATTGATGATTCCTTACTTTTTGGAGGTTTTCAGGGGGTCAAGGGAAATTGACAAAAGTGCAAATTTGCAGAAGTGGAAATGCAGAGAAGATTCACCAAGGTTCAGAGATCTGAAGCACAAAAATAGAAGACGTAGAAAGGAAGAAAAAAACAGGACAGGTTCAGAACCTCAGCTGGGATGTGGAAGCTGTGTTTCCAGATCCCTCTAATTTGCAATCAGATCAGGGATTTGATTCTAATCTTCCATTTTTCCAGATAGTGCTTTCAGTAGGTCTACTAGGGATTTTCCATCCCTTTTATAAATACAGGCTCTTTTTGTAAAAACGTTAAACATTTCATTGCTGCATATCCTCAAGCCATCATTTGCCAACAGAATACTTAATGTTTTTTCATTTTCTTTAGTCTGACATAGTAAAATACGTAAATAGTATGAATATTGCAATAAAATTCTGTGACCGCTTCCTATCTCTTCTTGCATTGCTCTTAGGCTTTGGTCACAGTGTTTCAGCCCCTTGTAAGGCTTGCTGTTTCAAAAAAGTTTTTTGTAGAAAGCTATAGACTTAAATGCTGTAAGAATGAGTGGCTGCCAAAGGGGTCATGCTTATTTTCAGCTTATCATCCTAGGTGCAATACAGAAAGTCTGAGTATTGATACTGACAGTCCTTTGACCAAAGAATTGCTTGAGACATCTTATAAAATAAATTTCAGAAGAAGCTGAAAACACTGAAGTCCTGAATTTGAGAGAACTGCAGACACTGAAATGCCTTCAAGCAAACTGACAGAGGGAAAATTGTTGTTTCCACAATTCTGACTTCAGTCACCTGAATGATCAGGTCAATAAAAGACTTTCAAGGCCATCATATAGCTAATGTGTGGAGACTAAGTCATCTTGTCTACATTGTTTCTTCGGGTGTTGAAACATTTTTAAGTTTTCTGAAATTACTTTAATTACTGTTCACTAAAATTGCTAAAGAACCTCTAGTATATATCTCAACTTTAATGTTACAATCCTGTAATCCTTGCTCATGTAAGTAAATCTTACCCAAGAGAATAGTCCATTGATCTCAGTGAAAATAGGTAGGTGAGTTAACAAGAACTGCAGAATAATCTGAAGTAGGGCATAATAATTCCACAGAACAGAAAAAAAAAAGAAAAGAAAAGAAAAACAAACAAGAAAGCAAGTAAATTACCACTGAGGAAGTATATACCCAAAACTGTTTTAGGTCTGATTAGATAGAATATGTTTTTTCCACATCTTAAGAAAAATTAAAAATTAAGTCTACATTAAGGAATATTTCAGTAAAGACTTCTAGAGCTATTCTTCTCTACAGGACAGGTTTCCTAAACAGACCAACTATTCCCAGGCGTTACCATTTTTTCTTTTTATTTAGAAAAGGTCATGAGTGATGAGAGTTTTGTCCTGTAGTCATTCATGAGTGAGTCTAGCTATGGAGTTTGACCCATGAAACACAAAGAAGAAAGAGGTTGTCAGCTCTTCTGAAGCGTAGCAGGATGGGGAAAGTTTTTGTTTGTTTTTGTTTGTTTTTTTTTTTTGATAGAATCAAAACTTATTCTGTAATGAAGATTTTCATTTTTCAAAGAAAATACAGTTACAAAAAATATATTTTAGGGAGAAAAGAGACTTTTTTCAGCTGAAAAACAGTTTTGAGACCTCAAATTGGTAACTCTTTATGTAATGTAAACCTAGCCATTCTCCAGCCAGATGCTTAAGTCTTGCCTAGTCATTATATCCCTATGAGGATAAAACCATTCAGTCTGCCATTTAGGATTTCTATTTTAGTTAACAATATTCCTTGTATGATAGTAGTGCCTGGAGTGAGAGGTGTGATCACCCTAAATTTCTTCTACTGTGAATGCATAAAAAGAGATGCTACCAAAGGGCCTTTCACACCAAAGCTGCTTTGCCCTTCAGGGATTCTTCAGTCTCATTCCTGAAGGCAGAGAGAGCCTAAAATTGGCATGTTCTTTGCTTTACCACCTCTGTTCAATTTATCTAAGTCAGGTGAATTTAAGCCATAATGCCTGCACCCCCAAATCTTGTTTTGCAAAGCAACAAGTGCAGACAAAGTATTTCTTTTCTAATTACTGAGCCAAAGAGAGGTTAAATGATTCACTAGGGTCACACAAGGAGTTTGTGAGAGATAGAAATGTAGCCAATTCCTGTTCCAGTGCTTTAAATACAAGGTGATTATCCTTCCCTGTTAAGCTTTTGTGACTTGTTCTATTTCAGTTTCGGATCACTTAAATGAAAGATTTTTAAAGTAGACCAGTTTATTGGGATACAAATCATTTGAAAAGGCCAAGTTTGATAGACTAAATTACTCTCTGAATATCACTTTTGTTGTTTCTTAGGCATTTGCCATCTTAAAATTGTGGTACCACTTCACAATGGAACAAAGATTTCTTTTTTTCCAGTAAATCAATGCAGATGATTTCTGAATATATTCCATTGTCAGGGACAAAAATTTAATGATTTTCTAAATGAAAATATTCATCCTCCAACCTTGTGGGAGGAGAAAGTTGGAACTGAGAGATGATTTGTTTGGCAAATGAGAAAACCCTCTGTACTGCAATTTTTCTTCCCTCAAACCCAGATGCTTTTGGGAATTTACAGTGTTGCCACTTACACATGTGAAAAAACATACCTTTTTCCTACAGGCAGTTTAGTGCTCCTTATCCATTGATGCAGCTACCCCTGCTCTTGACTGCAAAGTCAAGGCTCCCTTTGACAGATTGATTGTCACCCCTTCATAGGAAGAATGACTAACTCCAACCTGCGAGTACTGGAGAGGCTACAGAATATATCTGCTATACTATTTATTTTGGGAGGTGGACGTATGCCCGTATTTTTTTTTCTTGGAATAAACATTCTGACATTTTCTGGCAGGTGTGAATGCTGTAGCGTACAAGCAGGAAGAAAAAAAATTAAAATGACAGCCTCTAACCTTTCTGATGGAAGCAAAATGATTATTGCTGATGTAAAAATTGTAAATTCACAATAGATTCTATATGAAATCTGTCACATGAAAAGCCAGATCTTGATCTTAAGGATCTTCTGACAGAGCAGAATGAAAAATGTCCATTTTTCAATGATGCCTACTTGCTCTTCTCGACCAAATCCAAACCATAAGACAACTATATAACGAATTATGTAAATTTTAAACCTCAACCTGATTGCAGCCAACTCTTTTTTGCCAATACTCTGAAAAGATTAGCCCTAATGTCTAAGTGACAGCATGCAAACCTTTCTCAAATCTCTTTCAGCTGTCATCTCATCAGAACTGCACTTATGTAGCTTTTCTGATGTGAAAGAATAATTTCGGTTCTTACTCAATTTAAGGTCAGTAAAATTTAGCTTTAATTTTACATTGCTTTATTCCAACACTTGCCCGGCAATTTCTATAACAGCTTGTACAATAACTGTTCCTGAAATCCTTTTATAATAACAATTCACAGAATCATAGAATCAGTAAGGTTGGAAGGGACCTCTGGAGATCATCTAGTCCAACCTCCCTGCTCAGCAAGGTCACCTAGAGCATGTTAGACAGGGTTGCGTCCAGGCGGGCCTTGACTATCTCCAGGGAAGGAGACTCCACAGCCTCTGTGGGCAACCTGTTCCAGTGCTCTGTCACTCTCACAGTGAAGAAATTCCCCATCACGTTCAGATGGAACTTCCTGTGGTTCATTTTCTATCCATTGCCTCTTGTCCTGTCACATGGGACAACTGAAAAGAGTTTGCCCCCATCCCCTTGACACCCTCCCTTCAGGTACTTGTACACATTGATAAGATCCCCCCTCAGTCTTCTCTTCCCCAGGCTGAAGAGGCCCAGCTCTCACAACCGTTCCTCATAGCACAGATGCTCCAGCCCTCTGATCATCTTCGTAGCCCTACCCTGGACTCTCTCCAGTAGCTCCATGTCTCCCTTGTCCTGAGGAGCCCAGAACTGGATACAGTACTCAAGATGAGGCCTCAGCAGGGCAGAGTAGAGGGGCAGGATCACCTCCCTCCACCTGCTGGCAACACTCTTCCTAAGGCACCCCAGGATACCATTGGCTTTCTTGGCCACGAGGGCACATTGCTGGCTCATGGTCAACTTGTCATCTACCAGCACTCCCAGGTCCTTCTCTGCAGAGCTGCTCTCCAGCAGGTCAGCCCCCAGCTTGTACTGGTGCCTAGGGTTATTTTTCCCTAGGTGCAGGACTCAGCACTTGCCCTTGTTGAATCTCAGGAGGTCCCCCTCTGCCCAACTCTCCAGCCTATCCAGGTCTCTCTTCTGATGTATCAGCCACTCCTCCCAGCTTGGTATCATCAGCAAAGTTACTGAGGAGGCACTCTGTCCCCTCATCCAGGTCACTGATGAAGAAGTTGAACAGGATGGGACCCAGTACTGAGCCCTGGGGAACGCCACTAGTCACAGGCCTCCAGCTGGCTTCCATGCCACTGATGATGATCCTCTGAGCTCTGCCTTTCAGCCAGTTCTCAATCCACCTCATTGTCCACTCGTCTAACCCACACTTCCTGAGCTTCTCTGGGAGGATGTTATGGGAGACAGTGTCAAAAGCCTTGCTGAAGTCAAGGCAGACAACGTCCACTGCTCTCCCCTCATCTACCCAGCCAGTCACTCCATCCTAGAAGGCTATCAGATTGGTTAAGCAGGATTTCCCCTTTGTGAATCCATGCTGGCCGGTTCTGATAACTTCTTTTCCTCCATATGCCTGTAGATGACATCCAAAATGAGATTACCATTACCTATCCATGGATGCAGGTGACTTACCAGCCTATAGTTGCCTGGGTCCTCCTTCTTGCCCTTTTTGAGGGCTGGAGTGACATTGACTTTCTTCCAGTCCTCAGGCACCTCTCCAGTTCTCCATGACTTTTCAAAGACGATGGAGAGCGGCCTGGCAACAACCTCCGCCAGCTCCCTCAGTACCCGTGGGTGCATCCCATCCGGGCCCATGGATTTGTGGATGTCTGGCCTGCCTGGAAGGTCTCTAATCCTATCCTCCTCAACCAAAGGAAAGTCTTCCCTTCTCCAGACTTTCTCCCTCATGTCTAAGCTCCGGGATTCCTAGGAGCTGCCCTTAGCAGTGGAGACTGAAGCAAAGGCGGCATTCAGTAATTCTGCCTTCTCTGTATCCCTTGTCACCAGGGCCCCCGTCCTATTCCTTCCATGTTATTTAATAAGACATGTCTTGACTCTGATGTCTTAAAAGTTACAGCATTTATGGAGAAAACATTAAAAGTCACAGGTGGGACATACCATTTTTAGTTTGAAACCTGATCACCATATATGCATGGTTGTTGGCCGTAACTATTTACAATTTTAACTGTGATGGGCCCATAGCGAGATAGTTTCTAATTTTAGATGAAATGAAACTTTGGCATTACTCAAATCTTAATATCGACCAGAACAGTACAGAAGAAATTTGGAATCAAAATAGGGAAACTATAATAAGTTTCAGTATACAAGACAGAATAAGAAGAATTCAATATATATTTTAAGATTGTCTTAGGTGAATTCAATTTTTTTCCCCTGGCACAACCGCTGTATTAGCAACTATTTCTGTTATGCTAAGAACATCTTAGTTGTGAAAAATTACAGCTTAGAAGTTAATCTATCCCATCTGAATCTACCAGTGTAAATCAATACTTATCCATTTTGGACAAGTACACACAGAACAATTTAAAAAAAAAGATAGAAATAAAGAAGGTCATTAAAGCACTTTGGCACTTTAACACTGCTGTAAGACTAGAAGGCATCTTTTGAAGTAAAGAGAGGCTGAGCAGTCTAACCAAAAAGGTGCAAGAGTCTGTCACTAACCTATTGCAGTGCTTCAGAGAAGCCACTTCCCAGTGCCTCAGTTTCCCATTTCTGTAATGATCACACTTTTCGTCTGTACAGCTCTTCAAGACCTCTGGTTAAAAAGCAAAAGGAGAGTTACAGTTTTTATCACAATGTGCATTAAAGATTTGGTTTGGGGACTGGCAAGTCCTGCTAATATAGCATTTCTGAAACAATACAAGTTTCCACAATGTATTGCTGTTAATAAGTGACTGAATAAGAAATAATCAATAATGAATAACTATGGCTAAGAACAAATGGGCTCATCTGTGGACAGACATCTCGTTCATATGTAAATTGTTCATATGCACAAATGTCTGAGAGAACAACTGAGCTGAAAAATACTCAGGATTTGAATGAATGCAGGGTTGCCAAACCACAGTATCAGGCCACCAGCATTCATGGCACTGATATAAAATCCAAATATTAAGAAATACTACATTTTTTGTTTCTTTTTATTTGTCTTCTGGTATTTGAGCCTTCCATGATAATTTTTTCCAGCTTTCCTCACAACTAGAGCTAACCATAAAATGGAATTTCTGTCCTCAACAGACAAAATAATTAAATTGTTAAAAAAATGGTAGAACATAATTTCTTAAAAAAAAAAAAAGAAAACATAGACATATTTCATTCTGATAATGTTGAAATATTGTTATTATAAACATAATATAAGTTCAGATGAACTTTTGGCTTTATCAATATGGGAAAATTGAAATTATTTTCTCTGATATAAACTTCGATGAAGCTTTATTTTCCAGGTGCAAACTGTACCATTAAATATTTTCCTAGCTACATATACGAGATTTAGAAGTTGCATTTTAAAACTAAAACTGACATTCCCACTTGTATTACAATGTTCTGTGTCCAAATCCTTCGAAAATAAAAACTAAACTGGAAGATCTCTGTATACTGAAGAAATCTGTAGCACTGTTGCATGTTCATATGCTCCATGATTGCACTTAAACATTATGTTAAGAGAAACGTTACCATGTGGTCAGATGCAGATATACGAGGGAGGAGAGGCATACAAGTCCCTTTTTCCTTTCCTGCCTCATTCATTTACACTAGACAATGTGGCACAGTCTCCTACATTGTACCATATGTCCATAGGCTGTACAACCCCTGTCATTTCGATCTGTGCTGCTTCTTATTGTGACAACTCTGCAGCCAGATTTAGGAGATCATGGGACAGTTTTCTGGCAGGCCGTAGGCTTGCCTGTATGATGTTGGGCAGTTTGCTGCACTGCCTCTGCTACAATCAGCCATCTTAGTCACCACAAGTTAGCCTCAGTTGTCTTCACTGCTGTGATGACATCTTTCAGGACAAGGCAACAAGTGTTTCTGAAACTGTCTTCTCACCAAGGCTGCCAATCATTGCTTCCTATACAGCCAGTGGAGAGGAACCCCAACATCTAAACTAGATGGATTAAATTAGGAATTATAGGGGCCTAGATTAAGGTTGCCTTACTATATTACTTCTCTCTTGTGCCTCTTCCCTCCTGCATATGATACTCTGGAGAGTAGAAAGTTTGTGTTAGTTATTGCCCACTTTAGTGTAAACACCATCATACTGTAGTTCCTAAATCATGTGGACACTCTGGATATAGTCGGCTGAGCCCCCCTTCTTTCCAGAAAATGGAATCACACTCCCATCCTTTCTTGAGAAGGCATGTACGTTGATATAACTGCTCTGTCTATATTCTGCATGCATTGAAGTGATGCCCTGTTCTTAGTCATGGCCTCTATAGACTAACACCAGAGAAGGACCCCAGTCTGGAAACCAGAAAACCATGTGGCTAGCGCTGAAAGCAGAGCTCAAGCAGTTTTCCCCAGGAAAAAACTATGCACCTAGCAGCTCTTATTGAATACTCTAATGCAAACATTTATACTGGCTTCTCTTCTGCATCTGCATGGGCTGTGTATTCTCCATGTGCACTACAGCCAGCTAATCTAAATGGAACAAAAACATTTGTTTTTCTTCACATTTCTCTATATACCAAGCCCTTCCAAACAAATACTCAGCTGAAACCTCTTGTACTATTAGGGAAAACAAATAAATCAAATGAATGAATTAATCTGCAAAGTCAGAAAGATCTATCATTTCTGTGTTCTAAGAATATCCCTCAAACAATTAAATGTTCATGTAACAGAGGCAGGCCTGATAAAATGATGAGTCTCTCTGGCGCCAGCAATACTGCACTGGCTAAAAGCCAGCAACAGACTAGCATTTAAAAACCTTACAGAAAACATAAGTGACCCCAGAATGGATAAACTGAGGAAGAGCTTCCCTTTGAATGCTCTTGGCTTAGACTTGCAGATGAGTTTCCAGATGAATTTTGTGAGCCTTTATTCAAAGCACAGAAAAAACTAACTGAAGATTTCAAGCTTGATTCTAGCTCTGGGTTCAGTCTTCGTTGCACTGGTAAGCCGTGATAAGGCAATGGAAAGCTGGGGATTTCCCAACATATGTATAGGCATTAAACTGGATACCATAAAATCATTTTGTTTATGTCTGTACCATCTACTCCCTTGGGTCCCAGAAATGGGCCATTCCATAGTGAAGCAGAGGGCAGAAATGATCATCTGCCTTCCAGGCTGCTCTAAATTGTGCTATGACTTGGCCCTTGGTCTAGGGATCAGGAAACAAGAAGTTTCAGGGCAGCCTGGCTAAACAAAGGATCTACTTTTGGGGAGGTGAACCTTTCCGCTCCAACAAATTTCATACACTTCAAGGTAATTTAATAGGTTGAAAGTGTCTGATAATGTAAATTATAATAAGTAATGAGATTGCAGGAACGTTCTTTCTTTTAAGGTCCAAGACTTCCTAATCATCATTGCCAGCAATAGTACCATCATTAACAATGTCTGAAGCAAGCCAAGACTACTACGCTGGTACAAAGGAGAAAGAGAACAAACAGTGAGGCTAAGGGAAGATCTTTGCAGTCACTGATGTCTACATCCTTTATGAACCACTCCCATTAAACAGTCATCACTGCTAAAATTCCCCAAAGCCATATTCAGCTTTAGAAAATCTAGATTCTAGTGTGCAGGTAAAACTGAATATTTTTAATATGCAAAATATGCAATTAGTCTTCATTACACAGTTATCAATTTCAATTTGGAAAGCAAAAGCTGTGCTCCACTTATTGAACTGGGAACTATAATCTTATTTGAAATGCTTTAGTCTGAAAGATGAAGCTCTTTCTTCTGCCTCTTGCCTTTATTCCCACTCCACCTTCCCTAATCTAAACAGAGCCCTCTGCCTCTTCCTCTGCCTTCTCTTCAGGAGTCACAAAGGAGACCCTCTGACCTGGCAGGAGCAACAGGGCAGAGCAGCGATTTTCTGCATTGAACATTTGCTGATGCACTCCTGTGGGCTGGAAATAGAGATCAGGCCCTAGCAGAGGGTGGCACAACAGTTTCTGCCTTGAATTTGATGGGGAAAAGGGAAAAACTAACCATTAAAGTTCATTGAAGGAATTGTGTATCTACTTTGGTAGAAAATTGCTCAAAACGTTATTTTTATTCTCACAGCGTGGTTTACTGGGGTGACTATCACAGAAGATGCTAGAGCTAAGGAATGTCACTGTTCTGTTAAAGCAGAAGCAGGTGCAAGCTTCCTACCACCTTGTTGTTCACACACGCCCAGCCTCCCTGGGTGAGTAAGGCAAGTCCTAAGATCACAACTACAGGGCCTATACAAAAGTCTACCACTTGTAAGAGCTATGGTTTCACAGATGAAATACTGCCAAGGAAATCTACCCTTATAAGTGGTCCCTCTCCTTTCAAGAGTAACCCCATGGATAACTCTCAGTTATTTCATGATAAAGATACTTAAAAACACGCAAACATATACATTTTCTCCTGTGCATAATGGACAGGACATGTTTCAGAACTTCACAAAAAAATGTCCTGAAACAGCAGCTTGCAGTGTCTGGCGAACAGAACCAATAGTGGCCAAGTTCCTTAGAAAACGTATCGTATTCTTTTTGGAAACTTCATTTTCAGGCTGCAGTGAGCCCTGATGTTTAGAATTGAATTAGGCCTCAGGAGAGGGTCTTACAGGAGAGACCACTTGCAGGATGTACCCCTTCCCGTGAATGAGGAAGTGCCTATATTCTGGCCCTTCAAAATCAAAACATTCACAGTGTGGGTCTGTTTCTATTCCAGCTGAAAACAAAGACTGGATCGCAATCAGTGTCTTCCTGTCTGGGACTGCCTGTTGTCTGATGTGGTATAACACACATGCTCTGGACCTTTGGAGTTGAGCCCCACTGCTGACTCATTTCTGTGAAACTGCAAGAAATATTATGATTTCGTCAACATCTCCATTTTTCAGACAGTTACTGTGATTTACCATGGAATGATCTATGGAAAACTGATTGATGGACATTATTTAGGATGTATTGTTGCTGACCAGTTCCTGTGTGATTTGTTATCTTAATGCATGGACAGGTAGATAAACCATTTGTAAGGTTCGGCAAATGTGAGTTAGATTCCTCATAAGCCACAAAAATATGTTGAGAGATCAATATATGATCTCTCAAAGAGTCACTGGCTTTAGGGATGTATGATACAGCCTACATGGTGCAGTGCTGTGGCTCAGATGTAATATCTGCTTGTAAATACCAGTAATAATTCCTAGAATCAGATTGTTGGTATAAATGATGAGACATTGTAGAAGCTTTTTAAGTAACCTCTCTTTTTTGTGACATCTCTTTGAAAGCCATGGAAGATATTTGTTTCAATTCACAGTAAAGCAAAAGAAGAAACAATTTAAGCTTCTGACTGCAGGTAGCATATGTTTAGTGCAGCATATTGTAATATCTGAAAGAAAAAAATAGTTCTGAAGATGATATGGTGTCCTCAAAAATTCAAAAAAATTGAAAAGCTTCTAACTTTCCATGCAGTGAGGCAACTCTATAAATAATGCATAGTATTTTTATATGGAATAATACTGTAAGGTAACACATAGCGCTTTCATTCATTAGGAACTTACTGCTGCATGAGCTCTGCTTGTTTTTACTTACTGCCCACAAAGTGTAGATATTTTTCATGCAATATTTAGTAAGTGGTAGTGTTTTCACAAGAGAGATATATTTTCTATAAAAACAAAATGCAGTAATGCTGAGTATCCTCAATTTTTAGAAGTAAAATTTAATACTACCTAACAGAATTGGTCCCACTTTTTTTTTTTTTTTTTTTTTTTTTTAAATCAAGAGGACTGGCAAATATTGTTTGCAGTTACAACATTTCTTCAAGGTTATTTAAGCATTCAAGTGCTCTGTTTATTGTACTGATTATGACTTGCTTTGCCAAACCCAACAAATTTTAAGTCATTGCTTTGATAGTCTACCATTCCTTCTGTTCGACATGTGGTTTTTCTAGCATATGGATGTAATATTTTATATTCCACTTAATATTTCTTGTTAAGATTCCAGTTTGCTTACAAATCTTGGTTCTTTCACCTTCTATCTGTTCTACAATATCCAAACTGACCCATTTATGACTTGCCCAAGGCTGTTATAATAGTCTCTTCTAAATCCTTCTGTTAAACCCTTATTCAGATCTGGTTAGATTTTCTACATTTTTAAGAACTAGCTACATTCATATAAGCTGCTTTTCAACAGGGCTAGCATCAAAAAAAAATAATAAATTAAAAAAAAAAAAAAAAAAAAAAAAAAAAAAAAAAAAAAAAAAAAAAAAAAAAAAAAAAAAAAAAAAAAAAAAAAAAAAAAAAAAAAAAACTACCTGGAACTTTCCTACCTAAATCTAGTAGGTGCCATCAGTATGAAATATGATACCTTCCAGATGTTTTGGAAATTCTTTCAATTGTTGAGCCAGTTCTATGACAAATTGAATGACAAAATCCAGAAAATCGTATTCTGAATATTTTCTTGTGGCAATACTCAAGGGCCTGATCCTGCAACATATTGAAAATATCGTAACAGGTCATAAATGCCCTTATATCCCACTGAACTCAGAAGTTAAAAGTGAAATTTTAAAACTGTATGAAATCTTTGAGTTTTCACAGCACGAACTCTGGAGCACTGGTAATTGAGGATACTCTGCTTTTGGAGACATATGTTACACTTAGTCACAACAGTTGAGGAAATTAGTATACTTAGAACAGGAAATCCTTTTAATACACATGCCAATTAGATCAGAATTCTCTTTGAGGAAAACATAGCTAGTTTAAGAAACATATTGGTTTCCAATATTCTTGATTCTTGAGCAAAAACATCTGCTAACAAGGCTAATCATAGCAGAAAGAACATCATAATTAAAAATGCATTTGACATCCAAAAACTAAGATACAAAGTAAGGATAAGCTTTTTTTAGTCACTTGGAAGAATAAAGAGAATTCTAATCCTTAAGTGATATCCTGATTTGGAACCAAAAGCCCTGATGATTCTTTACCTTGAAATGGACACATTTTTTTTCTCTTCTGCAGAAACAGAAACAAGTGCTTTGCATTAACCGAATAAATTGCATGAAAATTATTATGCAGTGGCAGCTGCACCCACTTTTTCTTTCTGGCTATGTAGATGGCACAAACAAGATGTAGTTTTCTTACTAGCTATCTAAATTTTTGCTTCTATTTATGATATTTAAAGATATGTACATCTGTAACGTCTGGGCAGAAGCGGATTCTCCTGTTGTTCTCGGAGTCTACATTTCTCAAAGGATCCACTAAAAATCTGGTCTTTGGTCTCCAAAATACCCTATCCCAAATTTAGGATTTAATTGACAATTCATCTTGGACAAGTATGTCTATAGAGCAGAAAATGACAGATAATCTCTCTTTGCTTTCTGTTCTTCTGCTTCTCTTTCACTCTATAAGGTAAACTCTTGGGTCTTCAACATATCTCATGTCTGGCATTTACAGGTGACTGTAAAATCATTCTAAATTGTCTTTACCTCAACCTTAAAAATAACAATTAAAAAAAATGAAGAACATTCCTTACTTTTCATTACTTTATATTCTGTTTAGATTCGCATTCTACGTATTTTTCTGAACAAGTGACTGGTGCTCAGCTTACTGTGCTTGATCACTACTTCTCTGTACTTCTCCTCTGACATATCCTAGAGTATTCACTCTGTACCAAGTAACATACACAGAACAAATATTGTGTTATCACTTTTTAGTGATCCCACAGTGTTTCTGCATCTATTTCATGTAATATTTGTCTTTTCTAAAATCATTTCTGTAAGTGATAGATTTCACTATTGACTATTTAATTATTAAAAAAGTCTCCTAGGCCTTTTCTAATCACAGCCTTACACATTAATATTAATTATTATTCTGTGCTCCAAATTTTTTGTTGAAGTAGGAAGAAACACTAAGATTTTATTAGAATATGAAGTTTTTAAGGACATATAGAGACTTACTCTGGCAATTTCAATCTCCAAAATTACTAAGACTCATTATACTTCAAAACCTTTGTAGGTAGAAGGGGATAGATCTTTGGATCTGTCAAAGACTTCGATATTGCAGAAGTGTTTCATATGGCAATTTATACAGTTTGTTATTTGTGGAACTACAGTTGTTCTGTGGTCCTTTAGTTTCATCCTTGAATTTCTTTCTGTATTGCATTCAGACAGGAAGACCTATCAACCTGTTTTTTTCCCTCCTTGCTGCATGATGGCAAGTTGACAAATTAATAAACTATTTAGCTGATTTCTATTACTCATTTATAGCTCATAAAATTAAAATTCTTTCCTAGAACTAAAACTCTAACATTGTACTTTCAGATCTTTCAATTATTTGAAATTTTTGGGGCTAATGTATTACCATAACATGCTGTTACTTTTGACATTACCATTGATTGACTGTCCATAGAAAAGCAGGAAGTAAAGATGCATTGTTAAATTCTGCCAGAAAAAATTAAACTATACAAATGGCTGAAGCATGCAGACTGGTAATACATTATGTTATAGTGATAGAATGACCTTGTACTATTGACAGAAAAGGAGGAGCTACTTCATAGCATCAAATTGCTATAAAGTTAACAAAAGACGTAACAAGATGAAAAATATGTCTCCTAAAACAGCAAAACCTCAAATCATAGATATCCTGACTATCCCTCTGATGGAAACAGAGCAGATGAGCCATGCTGGTAACAGATGTTAGAAATATGATCTGCTTCCTTCTAGAGAATGGACTGTGAAAGACTTCTTCATCTGTTTCCATTTCGTCTGAGGATATGGGAGGGCTTTTCTGCCAACTCAGTAAGAAATAGAGTTCTATGGGTTTTTTTTTCTGAGCTAAATTATTACTGCCTCCCTTTGGATTGCAATTTTTGTATGTACAGTGCTACACCTATTCAGCTGCTTGGTAGCATATAGAAAATAGTATAAACTGGGAAACAAATATGATTTTCTCTCAAATTAAATGCAAACAACTTTGCTTTTTCTGAGTTTCAGTTGTAGCACAATCTGGATCCACATGATCCCCTTTGCTTCTTATCATTCATTTTTCAGGGACCTCATGTCCCATCTCAGAAGCACTGAGCCATAGATTCTTTGGTAGACAGAGGTTATTTTTATAAAGCAGTATGAGAGGATGATCTCCAGCAAGTTGAAGGACCACATGATAGATATACCTACTTTCCAGAAAAAGTCAAAAAAAAAAAAAAAAAAAAAAAAAAAAAAAAAAAAAAAAAAAAAAAAAAAAAAAAAAAAAAAAAAAAAAAAAAAAAAAAAGAGAAAAAAAAGGACGGAGTTGTAATTAATAAATAATTAACATCTAACACTACCATCTCTTGTGTTTCTTTCTGTAAGACACAAGATTCTGGCTACAGCCAGAATGAAAATGACGTATGCAGCTCCATTATTCCCCTAAATGTTGGTCTCTGGCCTCTCTGCTCAAAACAGTCACTAGGAATAGTCAGTCCTTAGAACTGCAGCAAGAGACAGGATCTCTTCCCTCCTTCTGTGCCTTTTTTAAGAAGTACCTGTACTGAAATGTTAAAGAGAAGGGAAGAAGAAATCAATCATCCACTCTGCTCCTTCTGGATCACTAATAGACAGGCTTCCAGGGTGAAATGTTCCTCAAGAGCTTCTAGTTTTCTTCTACGACAAATAGAGAATTTCTCTTCATCCCTGCCACTGTAACCTGGATCTACCATTATCTCCATAAACGCATTATTTGTTGCTTCCATAAACAATGCATTTCTTCTCATAGCAGCAGCCATGTTCAGCTTCTCCAGTTCGTTCACATTGTTCATGGAGATGCACAAGTTAATCACAGCCTGAGAGGTCAGCTTCTTCCTAAACACTTAGGCCTCTCTAAACAAAGCTAGCAGGACATGTTTCCTGGCTACATGGAATAATCTTTGGTATCTGTGGTTGGTTGCCTTCTTCAATTACTGCTGATGTAAGATCTAGCCCAGCATCCAGCAAAGACCCGAAGGCCCTAAAACCAAAGTCTTAGGGCTCAAATCATTTGTCTCAAAAAAGGCATAAGGCCGTCTGAAATGCCTTAGCACAATCATGTGGAGCTGTCAGTACCTGTAGAAGATCCTTGCTCATCTGCAGGCTGAAGAAGATGTCCTCAGGAATCTGCTTTGGCATTAGAGCCCTACGTTTATGCAACTACTTCTTTAAGTTCTGTTCTCTTCTCTTCTGTGGTGCTTTCAGTGAGAAATTTGAAAAGTATTTTCTCAAAGTTGAAAAATCCAACTTCTACTTATGGAATCAAAGGTGATACTATCTCAACTACTAGAGAAGAACATAACTATATCCAAAGCCTTAGGACAGGAGCTTTAGTTCTTGCAAAGCTACAAACAGATAAATCTCCATTATATAGGAACAAATTGTATACAAAGGCTAGATAGACAGATAGGCTTTGGGATATACTATATCCATATGTAAAGACACATTTGAACTGGTTCCATAGAAGCCATCATGTGCCTGATTGGATTTTGGCAGCTTAGGAATGTGGCTGAATGTCATGGCTTTATCACCGATCCAACCACGATGGCTATCTTAGCACTACCCAGAAGACTCCACACGTTTGGGGAGCAAGCTGGCTCAGCTTATACCTGAAATTTAGGTCTAATATTGGCCTGGACTCCACTGCATTGTTACTCCAGTGTCGATTCTCTCTCTCTCTAGCATATCCATATCTGGAAGGCCCAAGTTACTAAAAACTTGGGCACAGCAACAACCAGATTGTTTCAACTCTCACCATTCTCACATGTTTGCATGGCTCAGCACCTTAAGTAATATCAGATACATGGGGGAGTACAGTGCAGGGACACTTACGCTAGTACTGTGTGAGTCAGTTCAGGACTGGAAACTATAGTGCTGTCTAGGTTGTAACCTAGTGTTGTAACACCCGGATTATCCTCGGTAACAGAGAGCTGATGTCAGTGAAGCTATGTTGACTTAAACCAGCTGGGGATCTAGTCCTTAATGTGTGATTACAGAAAGAAAATATGGAATGAACTTTCAGAGATCCAGACCATGCTTTAAGAAACTCTGCCAGCCCCATTTATTCGATAGAGTACGTTTTATCATAACCAGAACATTTCTCATTCTTTCTCCTAAAGAACACCCCATGGCAAACAAGATTTTCTAGAACAGAAAGAGGAGAAGAGCCAGAAACACCATAAAGCCTAACAAGGAGTTCACTTTTGACTTACATGGCAAGCGCTCAGATAACATGGTGGCTGACAGCACAAGCTCCTGAAATAGGATTTATGCTATACCTGAGCATGGGAGAAGAGTTGGAGACAGTTAGAGATAACAGAACAGCTAAATGTGCAGGTGAAGAAACAAAAACCAACCAACCAGACAAACCGCTAGCTCTCTTCTACAAATAATTACATGTACTGGAACTGTAAAACTGATCAAATCTTTGGTTACTTACTGATACCTCTACTAGATAGCTAATATGTAATGCTCCAAAATAGTAATAATGTTCATGCAGTAACCTGAAGTGCTCTGTTCATTGCTGTCTCCTCTGCTGCACCTTGGGGTTCTACCTCAATCCTATTCCTTAAACGTTTTGTTTCTCTCCATCTCCTCATTTGCACACTGTCATTACCCAAGTACACATCCCACACCCTTGTTCCTGTTCGGTTAGATCATGTACATTATGAAGAGTCTTGGAGGAAAGAAAAATCCAGTTTGTCATAGATGTTTGTGTTTTCAGCTTAAAATATCTTCATTTATTGTGAAACAAATAAGCCAGTACATGGTGAAAGCCTAAAAATATTACGAAAAAAATAACTGAATTCTAAGATCAATTATTTTTAATAAAAAGAGCAGATAAATCCCTTGTTCTTTAGAAAAATTTTCTTTTTCTTTCAAACAGTTTGTGTCTATAATATAGTCTCTGCTTCCCTGGTAATTGAAAAAGGCAAGAAAAGGAGGCAGAAAATTCTTCATAAAATTGCTGACCTCCTGGGTACTGGAACCATGATCTATCACTTGTATTTAGATCTCTACATGTTAGACATCCAGTTTAAGCTATTTATCTAAGCTTCATCTACAGTAATGAAAGCAGATATTTCCTTAGAAGAATTCACATCATTCAACATAAATGCCTTTCTCAGATTGCCCTACATTAGACAAGCTAGAGATAGCTCTTTAGTTTTACATTTAGGTGTCAACACACTTGATTAATCAATACTTATTGCTATTGAAGACTTTATTTCCAGTCAGCATAGATTATCAAGAATGCTTCTTTATAATCAAAATAGAGCAAATTGTGCATAGAAGCAGCCTAAGATTAGAGCTGATATTCATCTCACCTAATTGTCAATGTCCGTATCAGAGTCACCAGGACCTCTTTTGTAGTCAGCGGGGGGAAAAAATGGCAGAAATGTAGGTTGCAAGGAATCTACTGGGGGTCACCTAGTCAAGCTCCCTGTTCAGAATGGGTCAGCAGCACTAGATCAAGTCAACTCCGACTTTGTCATGAAAATATTCAAGGACAGAGGTGTCAAGTCCATTCTGGGCAGCTTGTTCCAAGGCTTTCCAGAAAGAATCGCTTGTGTAGAACTGGTATTAGACAATTCCTCTAACTTGTTTTAGAAGTCTACTGTACATTGTGCATCAGACTAATCTGACTTTTTCAGATTATTGATTGGGTTATTGACATCTAAGGTTTGGTAGGATAAAGCCCATCCCAGTTAACCAAGTAGCATACTTTCTGTGAGTGAGACTTAGCCCTCCTAATCTTAGATATTGAAAAGTCTGGGTGTTGAATCTAAGACACAGACTCTTTCCTCAATGAGTGTAGTGACATTTCCTAAAGGTAATTCATCCGAACTTAGAATACATGTCTGTGGGATGGAATGAGTTGCCCACAGGAAATATGCTCCTTTTATCATCTATGATGGGAGACTAGATGAACGATTTAGACCATTGATCTACATTTTAGATTTAGGTGTCTAAAGGTAAGAATGACAGCTCCTATTTCATATGAATGTATCCAAGGACCATTATAAAGCATAGCTGTCATATCATGATTTTTTTTTTCATTTTAACAATGCTTTGCATCAGTAGAAAGAAATCTTATACTGAAGTACTAGTCAGCCTTTAATTTTTCAAAAATCTCTCTTTCAAGGGTTCACAGGAGAATTGATAAAAGAAATAAAATGCCTCAAGGTTTAATTTATATTTTCTACCTCTTCCATTTGCAGGAAAAATACTAAAGGCATAAACAAGATTTTTTTGACTATGTAGGGAATTGTAGAAATTTCTTAAGGAATTGAATTTCAGTGTGCATACACTGTACAGCAAAAAGAAACCAATATATAATGAAGCACAGGCAGTTCATGCTGAGACCTATAGTTATGGCTAGAATAGAATATAATTCAGCTTTTTAACATTTAATAATCCAATAAGATCATGCCAATGCTTTTCAAGCAGCTTTAGTCACTCAACTGGGAATAATCTAGTTAATGAAAGTGTATTTAATTCAGATAGAGATGATTTTCAAAAGGGGCCACGAAGCAAGAAGGCCATTTGTAGCTTTTATTTCTTTTTTCTTTTTAACATGAACAACTTACCATGCTATTTATCTGCATTGTTCTGTGACTGAATGCTGATACTGCTATTTGAAGGCTCAGTGTCATTTAGTACAGATAATGGAGAATATTTCCTTTTAGTCTAAATGGTACAGGACCATTTCATGGCTTCAAGAGAAAAAGAGAGAGAGAGAGAAAGAGAAGACCCACAATAGTTTAAAAACAGATGGTGGTAAAACAAGCAACAGCAACATGACTGTAGTCTCTCTATTTTAGACTAGAAATACTGCAGAGTGTCTAACTGCCAATTCTGTTTCAAGGAAGAAATCCACAAAAAATAGTAGCTTTTATGGCTGCAGTCCTGTTTGTTGTTCCTTTCCATCTATGTCTGGTGTTTGTTCACATTAAATGAAGATGACTAGGTCAAGCATTATTAAAAAGGTTTGACATTCTCCTTAAATATTTCTTCTGTCAATACTGCACTATGTTTTTCTAACAAATATAGCTGCCTGTGACCCAGATTTTGGCAGGCAGTTTGTAGCTTGGGTGTCCTAGCAGATGTATTAATGCTTGTTGATGGGAGCAGGACATGAAGTAGCACCCATATCACAAACTGTGAAGATCTCTTACTCAGCAGAATAAGCAACAGTAAAAATTATTCCACACAGTCATTTTCAGTGGGTAGAGAGTTTGGGCTGTTTATTCGTGGTGAACGTTTTCCTATCTATTGTGTGACAGGCTCAGCCTCTGACCACACGCACTACAGAAAGGTCTGTGGTATATGCAAAACTACTCTGTAGGCAGGTGACAACTGCCTAGAGTCTCTCCTTAAGCAGCTGAGTACACAACACTAGTCTCCAAGTGACTGGGGTTTGGCAGGTTGATGTTAAACCTCATGGTTCAGTACGTGATCTTCAGTGAACTCTTCACCTTTGTGTCAGGCCTCTCTCATTTATTTGGCCCATGCAGTAGTACTAAGGATTTATTAGCCAGCCCTACTGACCACCCATCAATATAGAAAAAACTCCTAATATTATATCCCTTTATTTTGATTATTAGATAAATAGATCTTTTCTATTTTCCTAGACAAATACACCTTTTCTCTATTTCCCATGGTCAGAATAAGCATTATAACTGCAGTCTTTATCATCTAGCTCCAAAGAAGAGAAGATATTAGACTGATGAAAGCTTACTATATCTGCAGCTACTTTTCATCTCCTCCCTGTTGGACCTTCATGTGGATTTACCAGAAACCTATCAAATAGCATCACAATAACTACCCTTGGGAATGGTAAAAACAAAGGTCACATTAGGGCTGGCTGAAAGGCAGTAATTCCAGCTCACTGAGGTTTCAAAGTTTGTTCCAATGTGAACAAAACCAGCATCTCCTTTCAAACTATGCTGAAGAAAAACCACAGGAGACCCACTGGAATATAATCTATATTCTATAAACCTACAAATTTGTTATTTACCTTGGACTATAAAAAGAGACAAATTCAGCTCCCCCATAGAACCAGGTAGTGAAGTGGTTTGAGTCTGATCCTCTCTTCTTCCAGGTAAACGCCATCATCACTCTTTTAACACTGGTATACTCCCGAATCTAAGAACGTTTTTAATCAAATTTTCAGAGGAACCAGGATGTTTTGCAAAATACTTTGGCTTTCAGCAAGTAATTGTCATGGAAGAAAAGAGCTAATTCAAACTCTAAAGCAGTCATAGCTACAGACAGTAGAATAAACTGCCCCTCAAATGTTTGGCTTTATATTCTCCATGCTGCTGCCCATGTCTAAAAACAGTCATAAAAGGTTATAGTTTCCACTCGGACAAGCGTCAACCTTTCAGGGTGCACACAATCAAACATATGAGGGTTTTACAACACATTTTGGGATGCCAGCTCATCCTCGTGCCTTTCCTTGCCTTAGATTTATTGTCAGCACGTCTAGCCAGTGGCTGAGGAGAGCAGCGGGGCAGCCAGCACTAACAAATGAGGGCTCTTTCAGCCAGGCAAATATTCACACCTGATGGCTCAGCACTAAAATACAGTTAGGCTTCCAGGGTTTAATTCACTGTAGAGTTCAGCCACATAGAACTTCCTGACATTACAAATCATTGGTACTTTTGACAAACGCAGAGTTGATATTTTAGTATTACATATCTCCTTTTTTTCTTTTCAAAAAGTTCCAATAAAATGAGATGACAACTGAAGATGTTGCAAATTGAAATAAATTATGAGGATATGAGAATTAAATTTTCCACCAAAAAGCTTTATAAATGATGCTAATCTAAATATCAAATTTACCCATGCCTATGATAAAGGTGTGGAGTTATTTTAACATAATTTCTGAAGAAGACAAGRCTCATTTGCTCAGTCACTCATCTATCTCCATTTTCTTCCTAAAAGTATTTGAACCAGTTTTGACTTTACCTGATATTAAGGTAAAGGTTTCAAAAGAYATCATGAAAATATGCTCTCAGATACAGGAAAAAGATCCGTGTAATGTGACCATTGAAGGTCAATGTGAATTCCTTGTTGTGTAATAAAGTATAAGATTGTGTTTCCGCAAAACTTATTAAAAAAATTTAGTCAACCATAAGAATAAAGTGATTAGAAACCAGTCATTCTTAGTTCTGTTTCTTACAGACCCATACAGATTTTCTGGAGAAGAAGAAAAGATAAGCAAAGCATACAAGTAAGGTTCTGTTTTACTGAAAGTTTTGTACACAGTCTGAACAGATRTCTTTGGTTCAGTGTATATTCTTTWGCAATAACACTTCAATACTATTAAAGAGGGTATCAGGAGTATGTACAAGTAAGCAGCAACAGCACTGAGCTGCTAAGAGCTTTGTATTTGATCTAATTACCCCAATTTGAAAGACTAGAAGCAACAAAAGCTACAAGTTGTGACATTTCACTGTTAGAGAGGTAAGAAATAACTAAGACATTTGCATGTATCATGAATATCATTTGGTTGGAGTGCAGATATTTATACCTGTTTTGGTCCTCTTTAGCGAATGTAAGGCTACATTTCTTTTTCCCAGAATATTCCAACAGATGTGGAATTTCCTCTCCTCAGCAGGACTGTATCTCCCAGGACACAGGACAGTCCTACGACTGTCCAGCTGGGGTGGATCTTGAAAGTCCTCRTGGCAGCAGGAAAGGCAGGAACATAGCTCAGCCGGGGAAGCCAGATATAGGATACATTGCTTCTCTCATAACCCACTGTCTTAACATATTTTAACTGAAGTGTTCTGGTTTTGATCAAAACTCCCCAAACCACTCATTTTGGACATGTTTTATCAAGTAAAAGTTATATTTCTCCCTTGTATTGTTCATGAAGAATATCATGTAACACAAAACCCGGTTTTTCATCTAAAATAATTTCCAGGGCAAATGTACCCCCAGTACTTGATTTAAATTTGCTATGTATACCAGATTTTTCAGTTTGCTCACTGAAATGAAGAGCTGGGAGAAAAAGTTTATGTTTCAGGATTTTTAGGAATGATTTTTTAAAACTTGGATAGTAATAATACTAGTACAAAAATTTAGTACAAGAATTACAAAATGCAATCTACCATCTTTTTAAAAAAAATCTGGGTCTGCTTGCCTCTGGTTTTGAACGACAATGTCACAGATGTCCATCATCAGATATCTGTGAATAGGTTTAGTAAACTCTAAAGTATATATTTCATTATTCTGCTGAATACTTTTTCTAGTATAAGTAAAGGGAGGAAAAAGCTCCTAAGGCCTTTGTATGTTGCATATGCACAGAGAGGCAAGAATTASTTCACATTTAAGTTTTATTTCATATTCAACCTTTACTTTTCTGTCTCTTAATATCATATCATCTCTTTACAAGGTTTTAAAGCATATCAAATGATAATATTAAATCAAAGGAAATTCCTGACCATGGTAATTGTAAATACTATTATAATAGAATTTCCATAACATGATGCATATTATGATTTTGATTTCAACAATATCTAAACAAAAAAMCAGTTGCTTCTCAAACAAACAGATATAAAGAAGTAGCTGCTCTACAGGATCAGCCATATCTGTGACTCAGCCTCAAGACAGTTCGAATTTCTTTGTACTCATAGTTTATGTATAAAGCATATTTTGCTGTCTTTAGTAGATTATAAATATTTGAAGACTTTTTTATTGTTTTTGAGATATCCTTCTGCTGCCTATATTGTACAATAAATTAGTTGCTAATAAAAATGAATTTGACTCAGCCAAGATAGTAGTGAATAGTGGCTGTTGTGCTGCCAGTGAAGGCTTTGCTTCCCAGGCCTCCATCCAACACAGACTAAGCAGATTAAAGAGGGATCTTGCTTAGTGTTGATGAAAGATGAGAATAGGTCATACTAAGATACTATCTCTTTTTTTGTTAGCATCTCATATGCCAGTTGGTAGGTCTTAAAATATAGAGAAATACAGAGATACTRCACATTGCAGACTCTTAGTCTGCAATGCTCCCTCCAGAACAAGTTTCATTATCTAGAGTTGAATTGTGTGCAGACTTCCATCTACTTTTAGGAATAACTCCCTTGACTAGTATTTGGTATCCTTGCATCAGTTCTATTTCCTAGCTGTGTACAAAGATGAGGTAGGGTTTCCAACCTCCAGTCAAACCATTTCAAGCAGAAGGAACCTGTATTTACTCAGCTGGCAGGCTTTACATGTCCTTATACGTACTTGGGGAGCACCAACAGTACAGCTGTGCTGGCTTCTAGCCATCAGCCGCCTACTTCACAGTAGAGAGTTTATGAACTTGCTTGGATTCATCCCCATTGAAACTTAAATATGAGTTTAATTCTAGTAAAGTCAGCAGTACTTAAACACATACAGAAAGCTAAGCGTGGGTTTGCTAAATAAAAATGGTTACAGGAAGAGAACCTGCCTGGTTTCATGCCACTTTCTGCTTTGGCTCCTCAGCTTCCAATCAGGTAGGTCCAACAATGGCTCCAAGACCTTCTGGCCAACCTTCAACTCCCTCTCTTGGAGAAAGTTCACATTTATTTTRTTTTCATTCCCAAATCAGAATAAAATCTAATTTGAAATGGCAAAGAACTATATGAAATGGAATTTTCTTTTTCTGCCCAGCTCTCATAATTACTTAGAGTTGCAGTTTAAGTCAAAGATAATGATATTTTTATTAAACTAAACAACACTTGCTATCAACACTAAAGAGTCAAACTAGAATTGGTGTTTCTTCATATTGCCTAAATGAGTAATAAAATGCAGTTATATTTCCCCTTCAAAATGCTATGATGATTTTTTTCCACTTATTTATGTAGTATCTGAGCAGAGGCATTCTGATTAAATATTCCTGCCATGAGAACTCATGAAAACACACACTTATCTGTAATTTAAAGTATTTCTCAATTCTATCTCAAAGCTGAGCTTATCAGAATTTTATTTGCAGACCTCTGTATTTTTCATTCCTCCCAAMGTGAACTTATGAAATATGTTTAAAGAGAACTATGCAGTATTCAAGATTCAAGGTTTTTATATGTTGAGAACTAAGAATATAAAAAGAATTGCATAAAAGGAATATCAAAGTATTTAATGCTCTTCTCTGATGAAAGTAAAGACAGAGACACTGGATAATGCCAAGAATAAAAATACAGTATGTGCAACATGGCCTATTTCTAATACCATAGTTTTAACCGGTGCCACGTGACAGCCATAACTTCCATCATCTACATAGGGTTTAGTTAGCATCAAATGTCCGTGGAAGGTGCCATGACAGGCAGCCATGCACATTGTGAATGGAGAGTGTGTGAGGTTTTTTTTTTTTGTTGTGGATGACAAAATCCTACCAAGCCGTGTATTGCTCAGTGCAGCTGGTGTCCACAGTATTTCCAGATACAGATTCTTCAGATGAAGTTAGTGTAAACCCAGGAAGGCCAATGGTATCCTGGGGTGCATTAGGAAGATTGCTGCCAGCAGGTCGAGGAAGGTGATCCTGCCCCTCTACTCAGCCCATTATCAATGTGCATAAGTATCTGAAAGGAGGGTGTCAAGAGGATGGGGACAAACTCTTTTCRGTTGTCCCATGTGACAGGACAAGAGGCAATGGGCAGAAATTGAAGCACAGCAAGTTCCGCCTGAATGCGAGGGGGAATTTTTTYACTGTGAGARTGATGGAGCACTGGAACAGGTTGCCCASAGAGGTTGTGGAGTCTCCTTCTCTGGAGACATTCAAAGCTAGCTGGATGCAACCCTGTCTAACATGCTCTAGGTGACCCTGCTGAGCAGGGAGGTTGGACTATATGATCTCCAGAGGTCCCTTCCAACCTTACCAATTCTATGAAAGGTGCAGGGCCTCATGAGATGGGATGTGTGACTACTATTGGAAATACGGTGTTAGCTGCATTCAGTACTGTAGACTTCCCAACTTTATTAAGGCAAAATATTTATGAATGAAGGCGGTACAATAACAAAATCACATTTCAGTTCTCATAAAGGACTATGTAAATGGGTTTCCAGACAAATTATAGGAAATGAATATACACGTATTTCTATCAAATTATTTTTGATCAGAATAGCATATTGCAAGGTGAGAAATACCAACTTCTGCTCCTCTTGTTTCACATCACTCACTATAAGGCTTTTTGTATTGTGGCCGAATTCAACCCAACGTCTAGGTTGTGCATGAATGTACATTAAGTAAGGAAAAGGATAGTTAGATTGCAGCAGTTTTTTGGTGCTGAATCCTCACGCACATCCTCTGGTAGTGATAGGAGAGAGGAGGAAGAGGGAGGATTATGCAGCACCACCTTACTGCCAGGCAGGCCTTGCCTAGTAAGGCACAGGGCAGTGAGCTCTATCTCCTCTAATCCTGCTCCTTCAGTCTCACTGCCAGGAGACATTTTACACCGTTCCCCAACCTGATCTATGGTGACCCCTTTGGGACAGCACAAAGCAGCTCCTACTGAAACTGCTGAGAACTGTCATCATCTTCRACAAAAATAGATCTGGGCTTCTTAGATTTTATCTACTCTCATTTTGCATTTTTTTTTTTCCGCATGTATGAGGCAAGTTGTTTAATTCTGTCATGTTTCTGGCAATATTTTGTGGTATGAATTTTTCTGTTCTGTAGTTTTCAGTTTTCACCTTATTATTCCCACTCACAACCTGCTTAAGTAGTTACCTTTTCTCTCGGATACCACTACTTCACTGTTCACATGTTAAAATATTTTCCCACATCCTTCCTTCCGTAAACGCCTTTCCTAATCTGTATATGGTAAACTTTTAAGCTGACTCTGTTGGTCAGATACAGTTGTCCTTTTAATCAGTTTTTGCATTCTGTTTTGTTCCTAGTTGTATTGGCAAAAAATATATATACATTTATAAATATAAAAATGTATAAWTTTTTTTTACTAAAAAGCTTAAAGATAGAATAAATACCCTGAAGGACAACAGAAGCTCTGTGTTAAAGATTGACAAGACCTTGATCTCACCTATGACCTTAATGTAAAAATCRTTGTTTTAGCAGCAGCATACATCTCATATTAAGCTTATGTATACTTGTCCTCCAGGATTCTTCCCTCTTTTACTCCACTCAGTACACCCTCATGTGTTGTGTCTCTAATTAGGCATCTGTATGGTTGGAAACTTCTTAATCACATCCATACGAACCAGGGAGCAGGTTGCTGGATGAGAAAGCAGAGGAGAGCCAGAAATGCTCAGCAAGTTGCATCCATAAGACGGAATGCAAAAGACCAGGTATCTTGCCTGTCTGTCTTCATCTACGTCAGTTGGAACTTCCTTTTCAGCTGGGGTTTTGCTTTGCAAGGGATGTATGCAGCTGCCACAGAGTGCAAGCTGGTATGCAATTTTCTGACAAGACGGATTTTTGCTAGAAAATGCTGACTCACTGAAACTAGAGCTTTTTGTAGGCTGTGCCAGTTTCAATGAAACACCGATTAGGAAAGAGTTCTCTGCTTGAGGATGGAATTTCTGCTCAAAACTACAGACGGCCCACCACAGAATAGCTAAAAATGGAGCTGTCAGAATAGTCACCTAAGATGAGCAAGGTCTGTGGCTCAAATTCTTTCTCCAGCACAGATTCTCCTGAAGTCCAATAGCTGCTAAATAATGAGATAACATTTGGAAGCCAAAACTTTGATTTTCTATAGTTTGTCGTCATAGCGAACTGCAAAAGTTTGACCTGAATAGAACCTAATAGTATTTTCACTTGATAATGTATGTGGAATGTAATTTTCCATTACTACATATACACCTGGTACTTTAGCTTTAGCAGTTTCTGTATTGAAATTATAAATGCATGACAGTGCTAGATTAGACTTCTCTGCTTGGCTCTGGAATATATTGTTAAGAATATTTCTAAACAAACTGGCGTAACAACTGCATTAGGCTATTCCTGCACTGCTCAATTTATTTACTTTAGAGTCTTTAAAGAGATGCAAAACTCATTTTGATAGAAAATAAAATCAAAACCTCTCTTGCTCTTTATTGCACTTTATTAATCCCCCTGACATGTCAAATATAGCAAGTTCTACTAAATGACTTTCCTATGGCTCCTGTGCCTCCCCAGCAGTTTGTCAAATAGTTTCTGCAGGACATTTGCATGTGATTATAGCACAGAATAATAGGTTTGGGGAAGCCAAAACTCTTTCTTGGTGTGTGAACCAAATAGTAGCAATACAATCCTGTGCTCCTGCAGCAGGAATTGTCCCACAATGGGACCAGAAAGAAGAGACTGGGAGTTGTTGACCTAAAGTCCCAAAGAGTAGCCTGCAAAAAGTCTTTTTACTGCAAGGATAGTTTTTTTGCATCTACTGTTACATCTGCTGAATTTAAAGTATTGAGTTGCAGATTTTTTTTATATATATGGCTCACAGTCTAATGTCCTAAACTTTGAGAACCTCTGTACCAGACCTTACTGCACTAGAGATAGATACAGTGTCATTTTTGCTAACTTGTTTGCCACTGGGCCTTGCCCACTGTGATAGAGGTTGGACAATCTCTCTGAGTCAGTTCAGGAGAACATTAGGGACTGAAATTAGTTTTTGCCATTACCTAAATCATTTTACAAGAAATATGCTTTGATTATACTCACTGCCTTCAACAGCTCTGGACTCTTGAAATCAGTTCAAGATCTAGAGTCAAATATGGATAGATGCATTTGCAGAATCCAAAAATTTGGTCAGAACGGGATAACCTAAATGCCTAAATCTGGGGTAGATGTCTCATCTCAGTGGCTTCCATTTAGGCAGTACTACAGAAAAGGCAAAATCTATTGCAACCGTAGTGGGGCTAACGGGGCTAAGACTTGCAATTCTCACTGTACAGCAAAGATAATCTTCTGTTTATATAGCACCTTTTATCCAGATGTATTCCAAAGAAGTATACAAAACTATGTTTGTGTATACAAGACTTCACCCAGTGCAAGCCTGCAGGTCCTTCCAGAGTGGAAGCTCTGCAGCTGTTTAAACACCRTACAATACCCAACAGTTCAGAGAGAAAGACACACTACTCGCCATAAGTGGTTTGCAACAGAGGCAGAGCTAAGTGCCAGCTTCAGAAAGGAACTTGGGTGCCAGCACATTTTTTATCTCATTTGATCTTTCTGAGTCCTATCTCCGAAATGCAGTAAGGTGGTAGCATCCTTACATAAGACCTGGAGACACTCACATTCCTCAGACCAGATTTCACATGGTAAAATGGCTTTCTACACAGAGTGTTTAATCTAGGGAATACTAAAGAGGGCCATCTTCAGTCCTGATAATCTGCATACTTTAGATAGATTTTCACTACACTGAAAGTTAAAGGCCAGACGTGTCTTCCCTGTGCTGAGGGCAAACCCTCGCTTTGTGCAGCATTCATGGTCTTAAACTGTCTTCTGCAGCCAAGGTACCAAAGCAATTTTTATCAGAATCAGCTATTTTAGTGCAACAGGGTTAGGCATTACCTTGGCGTCTGGGCTTGTTTGGCTATCTCAAGGGCTGAGGCACATTTTAACATGTACAGAGCCAGAACTTCCTTTCTCACAAATGACAAAAAAGTATGTACCTTTGAAATCAGAAGAAAATGAAGCTGCAATTCTGGCTTCAAACATCTCAAGCCTGTCTTCATTTCTCTTTGAATTCTTCAGTGAATTAGAGATTTAACTCTAAAAGAGATTTTATAATTAACTAAACTAATCTGGCTTTTCATTTTTCATAAGRAAAAAAATATCACACACTTAACAAAATATACTTCTCTAGCATCATTTGAAGTGTCCTCCGGGGATGTCAGTTCAGTAAGAACTAGAAGCCCGAGCCAGAAGAAATTGTTATTCCTCGTACCCTGACACAGCTGGGCACTATCACCCCCAGGAAGGTCTTTTCCAGGAAGCTGTCACTGCTCTGTTGCTCCTTCCAGAGCAAGGAGGGTGCTTTTCACTTCGTGTCACCCAGCAGCCACCTGCTGGCCACCTTTGAAAACAGTGGAGAGAAGTAGGTTCTTATAGGACTTGATTTTTCTGACCAACTGTAAACACCTAAGGTAGGATAGAGTTTAAGAACATCATATCAAAAGTAGGCACCTAAGTATAAGCAAGGTGTCTAAGTTTCTAGTATAGTCATGGAACCATGCAGTCAGTGAAAATCAGAGAAAAATTCAGTTCATCCTACAACAGATGATCTGCAGTGGGCTGAACTGCCCACTCATCTGCCTTGACTGTAGAGACCATCTCTTCACTAACTATATTGGACAGTTGAAAACCTGGCTCACAAGTAGCAACCTGCATGTAGATACCTCAATTCAGGTGTCAGTCTGGAGCAGAATCCTACTTCTACTCTAAGGCTGAGATGAATCACAGCCATTTTCTCGCCACTCACTACAAGGGGAGCTGAGCTAGAGGTGGATGTCTGTCTCTTCTCATGTGAGCTGGGCTCTCAAATCAGTGTCTTTTTGCAAGCTGCAAAACTGAGCTCAGACCGAGCAGGTCCCAGGCTGAGTCTTGGTGCTTGGAAAGAGGTTCCTCCTCTTTCTGTCTGCCACACACTTCCTACTGCCCTTCTCCAGTAGGAAATGATTAGTTAGGAGCCTCTTCCTGCCATCCTGAGAAGTTCCCAAAGCTGGTTTGTGCTGTAAGTGCAGAAGCCATTAATAGAGGTGCCAGGCTGGACCAGGAACACCCAGGCTGCTGGCTTTCTCAGGGCTACTCTGCAGATGAAGACAGTGACCCATGCAGGCAGCCTCACCTGCAAACTGGATGCTCACTCACATAAATATAGCCTGTGTGCCTGGAGCTTAGGAGCTTGGCTGTGATCTGATAAACCTGGAAGAGTAGGACTYGTCCCAGGACTTTACCACTTCTCATTACATTAAAATACATCTTGCAGCATTGAGAGTTTGCTGTGACAAGTTCTTCTCAGAAGGATGCTGGCTCTGCCTAACTCCCATACACCTAGTGGCAAACAGCTAAGCTTGTGTACAGACAAGATGAAACACATGTGAGGATTACAGCAGATGGTTTACTGAGCAATTGGGCAATAATACTGTGAGCTGAGCCTTGTAACCAGGTAAGCAGAGCTACTGAACTCATCAGAGCTACCACACCAAGGAAGGGAGATGAACCACTAGAACTCATTCAAATTAAAGTCCCAATTCTGCAACCAGATTCCCTCGTATTAATAGGGTTTTGCTACGGCTCACATTAGCAACTGGGGGCTTAGTTATACATGTCTAATTAAAGCTAAACAGAATTTGACAGTGCAACCTTTTCCTTATGTTAGGAAACTACATCTGTGTGCCAAATATTCAAGATAAAAGAATATAAAARAACTGAAGCAGTATAAAAATAGGTTACAATAAGTATACATTTTTATAGCTACGTATTTTTTCCAGTTGATTCCACCCAGTCCATCTTTCTTCAAATAACTGTCATTAATCAAATACAAATATAGGCCGCATGGGTCTAACACAAACTCAAAGCTAAGCATATGTGTAAGTGTTTGTTGGTCTGCAGTCTTAGTTGTTGCAGTTTTATTGAAAAACATTCTACAATATTTTTTTCACAGCACCTCCCCTCCTCACACCTAGCAAATAAAATTACAGAGAGATTGATCTAATCATTTTCAAAAATATTTTCATATATCAAATATATTCTTAACCAAAAAATAGAAAGTAAGAACAAACCTGCTTTTTGCATTGTCAACAGCAGATACAGGCAAAGTCTTTTTYAAAAAACTTGCAGATGGACAGCAGCTTCAGAGACAAGCAGTGCAGCAACAGTTACAGAGAAAACAAGTAAGCTCATAAAATTTCAATTCACACAGTTTAGGAAAAGCAGGAGCAAAAGTTTGGGTAGGCTGCTACTCCCATAGGCAGCTTCTCTAAAAACACTAGAGACTCAGCAGTCTTCTGACAATCAGAAGCCAAATGCCTGGATTTGGGCTCAGAACCGAAAAAGCTAATCTGTATTCTGAATTGTCAAAACTTACCTTATGCATCCTCCTTTACTGGAAGTAATCTTGATTTCAGTAGGATTATTTATGGTTAGGAAGATAAGCATGCGGCTGTGCTTTTGCACAACTTGGTATATAAGAAGTTCTATTCTTAAAGAAGTTTTTCATATGTACAYCCACAYATGYATATGTATATATATTTYTATATATACATAATTATATTRTATACAAACATAMAATGCATTCCCACAAACACACAAAGAAAGGCTTTTTTTTCCAACCTGCAGCTAAAGAAGAACAAAGTACAAAGCTCAATAACTCTTTGGCACCCCTACAAACTCAGAGAACCCAAGAAATTTTCAGAAAAAAATCCAAGAAACCAGAATGTGGCCTTCCCCACATATCATAAGGAATCCAAACTACATCCTTACCAAGAGCAGCCCTCAGAAGTGTTTCTGGGTATAACCCTCCTTTCTGCAACATGGTCCAGCATTTTCACATTTCTCCTCTCCACAAAACAGACTTCTGATAAGCAAAGTTAACTAGCCCTTATTTTCTTTTCCTATTCTAGCATCCTGAGACACATCTTTTGGTTTCCAGTTGCCCTATGATTTACTGTTAGCAGGAAGATTTGCTATTTTCCTACATCTCTGTGAGAAACTTTTTAGGAAACTTTGTATTTTGGAAATGATCTTTGCATCAAAGTAACTTCTAACATTTGGTGGGAAGCAAGACACTGTTATGCTACTTTGTTTTAATCTTGTCCTTGAAGAAGGATTTGCACAATGAACATTTCAGCATAGAGTCAACCTTGCACCTTTCCTTTAGCAACATAACATTAGATSGAGGGGATACAGACTTCCAGGAAAGCAGCAAAAAAGATTGCAGGCTCCCAATGTATCTTTTTCACACACCTTCTGCAAACCTTGGAAATTCCTAGAAGAGCAGATGAATTACTCAAGCTCTATAAGATCAAGGAGCAAAACCCTCCACGAGGAAAAATTGTGTAGAAGTTAAGGGTCAGATATGCCTCAAATGTTCTCAGTTATCTATTTCACTATGAACCTACCACAAGAACAGAAAAGGACTTCTTGATTCTACTTTTCTTCTTCCCTCATCTTGTAGTAGGGGGATTTGCTTAATTCTTTACAGCTGACCCAGCCCTTCTACCCTGGCAATCTTTGTGCTAAGTTTACGGCATGCAGCTGCGGTCCTTCTGCTCAGGGCAAGAATGTTAACCCTTCCCCTGACAATCCTTGAACTGGTTATTATATACAGTCCATCACACAAATCTGATTTGAGACACAACCAGATGGTTGTTATTTAGGTGAAAGCAGACCCAAATAGAATAATCGTCCAAAACAATACAGGGTCAGTTACTAAACTACTAATTTGTGATCAGAAGTTGGAAGAGAAAAAAATATGCTGGCATGGAGAAGGGGCAAGATGGGAGTTTGAGTTCATTAGTTCCTTTGCATTCCTACTCTTGAAGAACTTTCAAACCTAAGCCTAGAGCTTTTGCTTCCATTAAACTATCCTGTCTGGGGGCTTGGGTAGGGTTTTTTAATGAGCTGTTCTGAAACACAAACCTTTTTAAGGAAAGGTTCAACTTAATTCTCAGTTGAGCCAGAAAGAGAGAGCCAACCTTTCATTGGCACTTCTTCTTCTGAAAAAAGAAGAAAATTGACACCTGGAAATGCTGACATTTCAGAAAACAAATCTTACCCACTCTGAGTACAAGCTCGATGCTGGCAAACCACATTGACATTGAAGCAGGAGGAATGTAGAAAAACTTACAAAGCAAAACTTGAGAGGACTATTTAGGAACAAATAAATAATGTCTGTGTTGAGCAGCACCATGGGTAATTAATTTTTATTATCACTTTTTGAACCACAGACAGAGCCTGGTAGGTACTACTTATCCTTCCCCTCGTAACAGCTGCGCAGATATTAACACAAAAATGCCTAAGGTGGGCTATTGAAACTGTTGGATTTATACCAGCCTACCTCAAATCAGCATGACAGCCTCCTTTAGGGCTTTGCAGATAGTCCATATTTCAGTTTGGGTGCCAAGTTATACACAGATTTGGTTCATACTGAACTGAGTTTAGATTTTCTTTTTATTTGCTTTCCTCACCAAAGTGAAAAAATGCCAAAATTCTGCTTTACTAAAAATAAAACAGGCAAATGAAGGATTAGACCCCTAATGTTGCAGGGGAAATCTCCGTGCTTTCATCCAGCAGTGCATATCTTGGGACCCTCCACAGTAGAAAGGAAAAAACAGGTAGTGTCCTGTCCTCTTTCTGAGAGCATTCGTGTCCCCTTTCCTAGGGAAGCATCGTCACACATAGACTGTAGAGATGTTATCAATTTCCCTAGCACATCCCCTGAGCTGTGAGACTTCACCACCCTGTCTAAATTAAATGTTTCCTAGCAGGTAGTCTGGAGCCAACATCTCCCTCGCTGCAGGTGAGAAGTTCAGCCACCTGGCCAGAAAGCAAGCTGTGCTCCTTGCATATAGCGGGCTATATACATCTGACTGATCACAGCTATGGGGGGGACAGGGGAATGATGTCACCGTCTCACCCAACGTGCAGCACAGACTGCAGCACTTTCATCCTTTCACTTTCCATCTCCCCTCTTTGCCCCGTCTCTCCCTCCATAAAGCTGCTTCAAGTGCATGATGCAGAGCAGAGCAGCTCTGCCAGGTACATGGAAAGGATTACGTGAGGTGGTTTAGTGGAACATTAGGGGTCTAATCTTCCAACATTAGGGGGTCTAATCCCCCCTCCCACCAGGGAGGGGGGGAGATGCCAGTTTTGGCAGCAGGAATATCTGCCTACTTGGGAAGCACTGGCATCACCAACCGCAATGTTCTGGATTAGACTATGACCCATGTATGTTTTAAAGAGCATTTCTTACAAACTGGAAAACTTCCTTTTTAAGCCAATGTACTTGTGACAGTCTTCTCTTCTTGGGACATGAAGTATTTACCCCCTTTAACATCAAGCACTGAGTTAGCTCGYGTAATACCTGAATCACCCTCTCTTCACTCTTCATAAAGAGACATCAGCATAGCCACACTTCTAACACACAAACARCAGTTTAGTGGCAGGTCGGACTGGATGAGCTAAGCCCAGACACCTATGCTGCTGCATCTTGGTAGAGGAGCTACTTTTATGCTAACACACTCTCCAGGGTTGTCCATGCCCTCTCTTGCATCCTGTTATTCAGCTGTCTTCTTCATTTGAGATATTTTACAAGCTGTTCAAGAAAGGAACTGATTTTTGAATAATAATGTGCTATATAGATCTGTAATGCTCTATTGTCATTCAGAGAACAGTAAGATATAGTATGACAGCATTTGGAATACAAATGCACTATAATAAAGTCCAAACATTATAAGGTTTACATCCAGTCCAAGTAGGCGACAATTGGAATTAATTTAGTTCTTACACTTTAATATATCATATATGTATACAAAAGGAATGCTTGTAAATCAAAAACAATTTACAAGCAAAATAGGAACAAATCAGCAACACTCAGTACACTCATACGGTAAGTGCATTTTTGTTCCATAATGCTAGATTTGTTGTTTTTTTTCTTTTCTGTGTTCTTGTGCATAATTTGTTCTTTTTAATAGAAAACTCCAGAATGTGCAGGTTGTAGGAGCTTTTTCTATGCTAGTAAATAACAGAAACAGCATCGCAATAATTTAGGGCACTTTCCACTTAAACAGTRTTCCTGCAAGATATTTTCATAGATACTATCTTTAATAAATAAATGCATATACCAGGCTTTTCAGAGCTAGAGGTTTTGTGGGTCATACAGTGGAAACAATCTTACTCCGGAACCTGTTTTTCCCTATCAGGTTATTTTCATCTTTTCATCTAAATATTTATGGAAAAAGTAGCCACAATCCTCCAAAAYTGTCACTGGAGACTACTTTCCCAGTTCAGTGGAAAGGTGGTCATATCTGTGGGTCTGAAATTTCTGCAMGGGTAGAATGCTTTGGTTTGTTTCTTGAAAGATGGAAATTATATTTTAATGGGGATTATAATGGAAAATAGCATTAGGCTAAAGAAATAGCACCAGTGGTATAATTTGGCAGAAAAATAAAGGCCATACAAACAAAGGGGTTTGCATTTCTGGAAAAATAATTTTAGTTTTGTGCCAACACTGTCTGGACTGAGCAAAAATATGATTTACACCTTTCTAGAACTTGAACCCATTGCCAGAAGTATGTAAGAAAAGTCAAAATCCTAAGGAGCAAATTTCTTGGGCTGCCATTTCCAATGAGTAATTTTGATAAATAAAACAATTTTTACATCTGCCGTGGATTCTGGGATATGATTAATAGTTAGAACATTGTGGCTAGTAGCCAATGTATGTATGTGATTACAGCAATCTTAAATATAGTACATTTTGAATAAATATGCCAAAAAAGAGTATAAAAATCACTCCATGCATGCTTGGAAAAAATTTTGTCACTGTGTCAAATATTAAATCCTTATGAAAGTTAAATACCACAGGCACAGTTAGGCAGAATCACAGAAGCATGGGGTGCCACTGGCATCAAATCAGCTTTGGGAGCTTAATCACTGAAACACCAATTCTGTTCATTTTGTTTTCTACATTTTGTTTCAGCTGCTTTTCTACATATGGTAGTGGAAAAAAAACAAACAAACCAGAAAACCYGTACTCTGCCAAAAGTACCATATTAAACTGGTTGTCTTTCAGAGTTGGTTGCCAAGAAAAAGACTACTTTATTTTTCATTTTGTTCATTTTGAAATTGTACTTTGCTAACTTGGATTTGATCATCAGCACCATTTCCCTCTTCTCTTTGAAGGGCATCATGTTTTCACCTGTGTTGAAAGTAGCAGGAGGATCGTGGAGAATTACTAAACTGTGTTGAACTTGCACCATAGAGCTACTCATTTAATTCAGTTCTTACAAGGGTGAGTTCACTGGCAATTCAGAGGAAATACARCATATCTTCTAAATCCCTATATCTGCTGGACAGGGAAATTTTCTTCCTTCTATCTCCTTTATCTTCATGCCAGCCTCTCTTCTACTTCAGCAGTCCTGCGGCTCTCAGCTCTTCTTTCAGCATCCCCACCATCTATACCTCTGCTGCGCACAGGAGTACAGATCCGCAGTAGAGCTATACTTACCTCGGGATCATTTCTGGGTAGGAGCAAAAGGGTTGGAAGCTCCTGGAAGTTCAGAGCCTAAATAAGGCTCGTCCAAAGCAATCAATAATCCTAGCCTTAACACTAGCCATGTGGTCGTAGCAACTTTGAAAATGAAAACTTAATGTGTGCCTTTCTTTCGTGCAGCAGGTCTCAAGTGTCTGAGCTGAATAAGTCAGTCTCCTTGCTGTATAAAGTGGAAGATAGCCTTACAATGTTTCTAGGATACTCTTTTTTCTAGAAAATCTGTTCTATATTTAGTAGAAATTTTAGACATCAGGTTCCCAATTCGGCCAAACTGTTYGGGGTAGATAAATCTGCAGAGCGATGCAGAACATCAGCTATGTAACGGAGGCTCCGTTGCAAGCTTAACTTTTCAAGGAAGGGAGACAGAAACACCTTTGCTGTTAATGCCTRTCCTCTGCCTGCCTCCAAATGAGCCAGGTTACCACTTGCTATAGCTACATCCCTTACCTAAATACGTACTTTAATAATAATCACCTCTACAAGCAAGGCTTACTGTGCTCTGAGGAATGAATTCTGAGCCAACATTTGTATTAAGCAGTATTGACATCCAGTGGAGAGTCAGAATAATTACAGGCATACAGATAACCAAGCGCAATAGTCCAGTTTGCATTCTGAGCTCAGCCTGAAAACGGCAGTCAAACTGCCTCGACCTGCAGATACTATCTTCCTATAAAATGTTGCTCTTAACCTTAGTGTATTACCTTTGTTAAGACAAAATGAAATAATATCATACAAATGCTCCTATTTCTCTATAAGGGGATTACATTTTGTGTAGGGTTTCCTTTTCTTCCACATAGTTCCCTTTTTTTATTACAGTTGTTCATAAGTAATGTCTGAGCTGCAGGCACTGTTGTTTTTTTTTTAATAAAAGGAAAGCATAGAAGCATGTGTTTGACTGTTTTCCAGGGCAACAAAAATGAATCCATATTTGAAAATAGTATTATAATGCAGTTTAAAACCAGAATCAGAGTCTCAGACTTGATCATGTTCGCTGAGAGTTAGAGAAGATGAACTTGCACAGGCCATCTAAGTACCTCCACACTGCTGTGGAAGCAATATGCAATCGAGCTCTTACAATAAAGGAAGAATCAGTATGACACTTGGAGCACTAGCAATAATCTCATCAGCACTAGTCTAGGAAGAGTTTGGTGACCCTTTCTGATTCTAATAGACCTATCTTCTTGATAGCTAATTAAAAATATTCACATTTTACTGCAAAGCAGTGGACTACGCATCATAAAAATAATCACTGGTCAGTTTTCAGCAATCAAGAACTGAACAACTCCYGAAAGAAGTGGTGAAAATCAAATAAAAATCACAGTAAGATTGAGAGAAAAGAAAAAAAGAAACACAAACCATAGCAATATGTTGTACAAGTCTTTGGCTTCTGTCCTTGTTACTGCCTTCTCTTTCTGTACCTCAGCAAAATCCATCCTGGGGCAACTGAAGATATCTGACCATCAGCAGTAGAACATAGAGCTTTCATCTAGCAATCACCAGTTAAAAATTTGCCATCTTACTGTRCTTTGATGGCCTATGCTATATAACTTTGTGTTGCCAACAGGCATTCACATTATAGTAAAAAAATTTGTAAGTGCTAACTCAGGCTCCAGTGTATTTGTTGAACATCTGGTCCTAGTATAACTGCTCAAAACTGCAGAACACTAAACATGTTCGGCAATACAGACACAGGTTTGGAGAACTGTTGTATACTCCCAATGCATCATTCAGAGAAAAAAAGAGAGAAAAAAACAGATATAAAAACAAAGAATAGAATCCACGATGCTGTAAATGTATTAAGCTGTGTCCACGTGCTACTGTTACTCCAAGACCCTAGATGGCCTCAGTCTTAGTCTTGGAGAATGCACTGGGGACTGAGTAATAAGAACACCCCATGGGGTTGCTGGGAGGGAGAATGTCCAATTCAGATACACCATACTTTACCCTAAGAAGCACTCTCTTGCACTGTCTGGGTGACCCCACCATTAGCAGTGCTCCCTAAGAATATGACTAAATATGGCTATTCATACCAGAGCCCAGGAGAGTCAACGAGACTTTTCAAGGGCTTGGTAGTACCCATGAAGTATGTGGCCCTCTTGTTTAAGAGGCCAAATGCTCTGCCATCAGGAGTACCTGCCTCACAGCACAGTCTCGTACCAGAGCCTCATTAAGGAAAGACTACATGCGATGAAGAGTAGAGGGCTGCCTGTGGGCATACATCACAGTCTACCAGGTCCAGGTAGACATAGGCTCTGCGGAAGGGTGTGAAAGGCTGTTCTTGACAAACATTTAGCTCTTGGGTGGTGCTGGCAGATAATATAGGCAGCATCTTTTAAATAGTCCAGGACAGCACTAAAAAGGCCACTGTAGAGTATTATGAGTGCCACGGGATGGGTGTCACATGGAGAGCATGGTCCAGTCTGAATATACCTGAGATGCTCTGAAAGTATCAGCAAGATCTGAAGTGCAGATGCCCATGGAGAGATGAATCTGCACTGGCAGCCTTCTGGAGTGAACTGACAAAGTAGTTAGTTATATGTTGATATGAACACAGCAACTGTTCTTTGAAAAGAGTCCAAATTTATAAAGTTCCTTGCAAGACAATAGGTAATATGTAATACATATACATAAGTGTAGAATGCCACTCTTTTTGTAAAGTCTATGTAATACCAGACATTTTTGCTTTTAACTGTGCAYGCACTGAYGTACAACTCTCATGCTGTAGTCACCTGGYAGGTTCGATTAGGGCAATCAGTTAATTACCCACATTTTCTTTCTCCCAGATCAATTCACCTGCATAATTTAATTGTTTCATCTGCCCTATTCCTCAATATTTTTCCTTGTCATACMCTAATTGGTTCCTAATCCTAATTATGTGTACTTTTTCTACTAAAAAAAAGAATTCGGTTTGCTCCAATATATTCAGCAATTTGTTCTCCGTACATAATTACTCTTGCTTTAGCCAGTTTTTCTTATATCTGTTCTGATTGCTCTTGATTTCTTGCAATTAGATGGCTTCCCTGGGATCCTCGGAAGTATGAGTGCCAGGAAATGTACTGTAAAGATCTGTAGTTAATAGATTTTTCACATCTCTGATTAATTTATAACATTTTGCACAAAACAAATGTACGAAGCCACAAATTACAGAGGTTTTACAAGCTCACAAATGAGACTATTAAAAAAAAGAAGCATTTGAGAAAGACTAACAAGCTAAAAAGGATTTTAAATTTCTAAATACAATTTTAACCTTAATATACCAGTTATTTTAATGAAATATTTATCAACTGACTAGTAGGAACACATTGAGGTTTGAGAACTATGAGAGCTTTGCATCACTTATTACAGATCCATGTGAAACAGTTGTCTCTCTCTGCAGCAGCTTAGGAATCCACCCAATAAACTAACAATAGCCACTGGAGAGGGTCCTACACATTCTGTTTGATTTTTTTTAATCCTTCCTTCTTTGAAGGAGATATTCTCTAGATTTCTGCTGAGTTTAGGTGGGGAGGAGCTGCTTGTCACTCCCAGGTCTCAAGCCAACACAACACCAAGCCCAATCCTATCTTCAGAGAAGCCAGCTGGCAATGGCTCCCACAGCGCTGTGTGCTGGCTGAGACGAGTGAGAGAGTAGTAGCTTTCTGGCTGCATACCTGTGACCCTGGAAAAACAGGTAGCAACATAGGCACTGGCTCAGCACAAAGTGCCTGCGATGTGCCAGGCAATCTGGCTCAGTATTTCTGGTTAGAAGAGTGGATAACTGTTCACATTACAAAATAGCCCTTATCACAAGGGGCATCTGTGCTGTACTGCAACGGAATGGCCAAGGAATAAAWGAAGCTGTCTGTTTCCTCACTCTTAGAAAGTTCTTAGACATTAGCATCATTGTGGGCCTACAAATCTCCTATCTGATTCTTTGACTCTTTGAATGTAAGGGGCTATATATAGCTCTTTATCTCATGCCGCCTAYGAAATATATGTGTTTGGGTTTGGTTTTGCTTTTTTAATGGCACATCTGAATCCTATTTTCTTCACAGTAAAATGTATAACCAAGACCAAAAATTCTACTTGAATCTGTGTACTGTCTTTTTTTTCAGACCATGTATATGCTTATAAGAGCTTACAAGAACTCCTTGCCTTAAAGGTTGTGCATCCATAGCTTTGCATTGTTAGAAATTGGTAGCCCTGTTTTAGAGTAAACCCTTTTACTGATTTCTTCCAAGTATACACAGGAAAAAAAAAATCTGTATTCCAGTCATCACAGATATGGTTGTATATGGCAACATATCATCTAATTAAAACTCACCTATTTGTCTCCAYCATTAACAATCATCCTTTTATTATTAGCAGCTTATTATTATTGCTTTCAGTGAAATGTGGGAGYTGTACAGTCACAAGACTTCATGTGCTGGAAGTTTAAGGCAAAGATTAAATGTCATAAAATGACCTTTCTATTCCATGTACATCAGCATGTAAATCAGTGGATACCTAGCGCAGAGAGGAGATGTTCACAAAAGCTGAGTTTAGATGAGTAATACTATTCTCTCTATATACTCAGTGCTAATGCTATTTCACTCTTCAGAGAATCCTATGTTGATGACAGGAATATTAAGAAAACTAACCTGGCCAAGCTAGAGTTAGCCCAAGTTGTCCTTCTGAAGTGTTCTGTCCAGAGGAGTATAGTAGCAAGCCAGGATCTTCTAAATCATTCCACTAACCTAAAGAAATTCATTTTAGCTCTAGACACTATGGAAAACATTTATGGTTTCTGATTTTTGTTCCTCTCCTGTGTACATCCTTCTCCTTTTCAATTCTCACATGACATTGCCACAGTACAGTTCTCCTTGGATCTCAGAGCTAGTGAGGTAGTACCTTAGTGATGCTGCAGAAAGAGGTTTTGTTCACTGTAGTTCCTTATCCCTTCAAAACTGAGGACCTCAGACCTGTCTTAGGTTTTAGAAGTTTGAATAACTTCATCAAAAAGATAGAATTCAGGACATTATCCTTAGCATCTCGTACTCCTACCGTAAAACCTGATATCTGTTCAATGTCTAGCCTATTCTTTTTCTTTTGTGTGTCACACATTTCAGACACTAGAGATAAATGCTTGTTCCATTTCACCACTCTCTTCTGGGACAGCTGTAAGATTTCAGAGCACTTACAAACTGTATGAGAGTTGCCATCTCTCTACATGTATTCAAGACATCAAGATAGTATCAGGTACTGTATTTGTGACAACTGGAGTAATCAAAAGTTATTCAATCAGGATTCACTTAGAGACAATATAGGCAGTGTAACTTTTGATGTTGGAGAGCTTTCTTAAAGAGCTTACAAAATTATAACTAACCCTGCGGGAAGCYCTTCTGGCCTGAAACCATAACCAGGCTTTTCCAGAGCAGTGTCCCATTTGGGCCTGTGGTCCTTTGCTCTCACTTTCAACCATTAGCAAAAGCCCTGGTTTTAGCTGTTAAAAGCATTAGAGAAGAAGAGGTGAAGACATTTATCATGAAAGTTCAATGTAAAATATTTTTTTAMGGATAAAGCCTCTTGACTATGTCTATACTAGTAACTTAAAAGCAGCCAGAGCACAGCTCTGGTGTTAAATGGCTAGCACACTCTTGCATGGTTCTGACTTGTGCCTATTTGCATTCTCACAGACTTTGCCATGGCCCATTCCCATGGCCCATGAGCCAGGGCCCATTCCCTTGAGGCCATCTGGCACCTCTGTTTTGAGATGGAGGTGAGTTCAGCTCCGTAGGTGTGATCGGTGTCTTGCTAGCTTCWCTCCAGAGAACGCTCCCTGGCCTGCTTTGTTTAGTGGTGCAGGCACTGCCTCTCAGACAACACCAAAATTTCTGTTAAAAGTTATATCAAGCAAACTGTTTATCAGTCTTCTTTCCAAATTCTAGTACCTGGAAAGATGAGAATACATTATGTTCTCCTGATAGGTACTCAGCCTGAGCAGGACCTTGCAATACCAGCCCCACCTATGTTCTTCACACACTAAAACAATAAAAGGTTGTTCCCGTAGATTTGATTAAAGCAATTGGATTCACTTATCTTGAACTCCTGTGTTTGAATGAGGTGACTCGCCCTCTAGATGTACCAATTTCTCTTCATTCCCACCAGTAATAGAATAACTAACTTAGATTTTAGCTATTTAGTATTGAGACAGCTAGGAAAAGCTCTCTGAAAATTTAAGTTTCRTTTCTATGAAGCAAAGAGGAATATCCCAACATAAACATTATAGCAGGGTACGTTTTCTGCAGCAATTCAGCAAAGGTGCAACTGTTCCTTTGGTGGGCCAAGATTTGGTACTCAGTGGTATTGTGATCTTGTTCCGCTTACTTGCTCAAAGCAATCTACTAATTTATCAGAATGGGTAGAGTGGGCAAAAGTCTCCTTATAGCCCTGCTAGCGGTTTTTTAGAACAAAGAGACTTCTGTGCTTTTCATATGTGGAGCACCTTGTTAAAATTCTCTTCAAGATCTGTAGCTATTACTAATTAAACTTCCTTACCATCAAAGTAGCCACATAAATCAGCCACACAATAATGGTTCTATGAAAAATACTTATCAAGCCTTCTGAACACACTTTAATGCAGTGCAACTGAAAAATAACAGAAGATCCACAACTTATTTCCTCTAGTCACACAAAACCAACCATTTTAGCGAAAAGCAACTCTCTTTTTATGCCTACAGCTTTGATTCATCCAATAGTTCTGAATACAGTATGTGATGAATTCAGCTTTTACCGAAGATATAAGCATACACCAAAGGACTGAAATGTCAATTGTGAGGCCTTAAATGACATCCTTATTTCTCTGTAAGACTCATGTCATGTTCTCAAGTGTCTTTCTCAGATGCACTACCTAATGAGAGATAGTACTTGATAGAATAAACCTGCAATGCTGCCGATAAGAGTTAGGTGATATTTCTCCCTYGTGTTATCTTTTATCTTCCCTGTCAGTTGTTATAACTCTCTTTCTGACATTCTCTTATTTTGTATTTTTATTCACTGTCCCTGAAGGCCAAAACTATATGATTTTTCTRTAATACCTAGGTCCACAGAGATTCTGATTCCTACCTCCCTGGCACTGATATATTATTTAAATTAACATTAAATTTGGCCCAGACTCTTCCATGSGCTGGCCACTAGCTATCTTAGCCTTGAGCGCTGTCACTGTCAAAATGCAGATTGCCACTGTACGCGTCTTTCACTCCCTGTCCTGAGCTACTGCATACTTTTTCCCAAGAGAATTGGGGAAAAATTAGTCAAGGAAAACTATAATAGTTTAAATATCCCCAAAAGTGTTTTATTTATCTATTCATAAGAACCTGGTAGTAGAAAGAGCAAAGAAATATGACTGAGGCTTCTTTTATTTCMTTATAGTTAGTGCCTCTTCCTATCTGACAGAGATCAAGGCAACTGGTCTGGTTTCTTGGCTGCAGGATGCATAAAGTGTCTTAATTTCCTCTGTTACCTATTTTTGCATGGTGCCAGTGTCTGCATCWTCTGGGGCTTCACAAAGGGGACATAGGTGCCAAATCCTCCTGTGACAAGCCTGATGCTGTCTTGATCTAAGCATACGGCATCCAGACAAGCAGCATTTTAAATAATGGGGAAGCATCTACTTCCCATCCTGACTGGATGTATGAAAGTAGAAGTTGAAAAAAATCTCAAATGAGAAAATTATTTGGAGATGTACACTCTGGCATAATATTACTGAATGAGAGCATAGACCTARCAAYGTATATAGCAATGTTACCGCTGGTTTCAGTTAGCCCAGTGTTGCTTCTAATKTCTTTAACATAACAAAGGATTTAGGGTTTGGGTTTGGGGTTTTTTTTAAGTGAGAAAAGMGAAATTTTGGCTGCCTCTTCTGCATAGAGACTGTCATACTGGCAGACAAGAAAGAGGTGTTTAATTAAAAGAAAACTTACACACGACAGAGAAGAGAGAGGCCTTCTCACAGTACTGAGAGATATTCGAGCTTTCCTGATGCACGCACRAACTGTAAGTAAGTAACCTACTTCTTCCTGCGTATGGATAAAGTAGGTGTGTTTTGGCGAGAGAAACACTGAGTGGCATGATACAATAACTCATAGAACTGCTGAAATCAACAGCAATCATCTCTGGAAAGCAAACAAATTTGTGGGATGACGGTTGTAACAAGGCTCACAATGATATTGATCTCCACCCATCCGGCCCATATAATTAGAAAATAAACCAAAGGAGGAAACCAAAACAAATTGGTGGCAAGAGTTCTTTAGACCAGTGCCAGCTAACAGACCCCAACAAGAAAACAAAAGAAATTGTTTATAGCTTTAAAAATATTTTCCATTTTGAAATTACTCACAAATGAATTTCCTAAAAACAAATAGAGAGAGAGAGAGAGAGAGAAAGAGACAAGTGGGCAAGAGACCAAGCTAAAAGAAAGAGCAAAAATCCAAGCTATAGTGACAAGTATTCCAGGAAATACAAGAGATTGTTGCTTGAGGGTGCTCTGTTGCAGTAATTTATGTAAGTAGACCAGAGCCACAAGATTTTCACCAGCCAACTTTGGTCTGCAGCCATTGGGGTAAATTTTAAAATGCCTTTGAGACACGGTGTAGTTCCTGAGTCCCATCTTTCCCTCAGACACATACTCCGTGACTATCCATTCCCATTACTTGTACCAGTCAGTTTAAGGTTCAAAGAGGCAATGCTTCTGCAATTGCTCGAGTTATTCCAGTGAATCTGAGACACCAAATAGGCAGAGCTGATTTACAGATGTCTTAAAACCAACCACAGTTCCACAGCATATGAGTACAGAGTGTTAGAGTTATCGACCTTCTTGCAGGCTGAACTYTGATCAGCCTATTTCTCCCTAAAATCCTATCCTAAAAGCATAAATGTCCAGCTTAGTCTTGAGCAATGTCCAGAATTTAGAGGAATGATTGAAAAAGGCCCTGTCCAGTACTAATGTCACAGGGCCTGCACATCCTGTGAGAAATCCCTTCAGTTCTGTCAGCCTCGGATGTGGCTCGCAGGAAACATGGCAGAAGCAGTATTTAAATTAGAAGAGGATCTGAGGAGCCTCGTTTCAACTGTGTCTCCATTGACATCTGTATCTGAGACGACTTGAGTTGTATTGCAGCTTTTCACATGCTTGATGCAATGATAAATCTCTCTGTTTCTTCTTCTGGTAAATTCTCCAGAATACGTGTGACTAAGCTATCTTCGTAACCCCCACCACATCTCACTGAAATCACCAAATATGTTCAAAAGATAGGGGGTAAACAACGCAGATTGTCTGACCTTATAAACCCTGTTTCTTCAGGAGATTCAGCTAAATTGTTTTCTTTTTACTGAGTTGTGTAACATAATGCTCAGAGAAGAGCTTGGATTCTTAATACCACCCTCTCCTYGTCTGTATTTTCAGGAGGCTGCAGATCAGAGCGTGGCCCCTGCCTGGGAAGCAGATGCAACTAGGGACACAAGCAATTTCAAAGCAGTTCACAGCTGCAGGGCCAAATGACTCCTTCCTTGTGTGCAGCACGTACTGAGCCCGGCACAAAGTGGGACCTGCTGCCACTGCCCGCACGCTGTCTCTAAAATGTTCTTACAGTTTCTCGGTTTTCTCTTCAATAGCTCAGATTTTGTGACCCTGAGGAACAGAGGATGATCAAGGGAATCACGACTCTGAAAAGAGATGTGATTAGTCTCTCAAAGAGGAAAAAAGCTCTCATCAGGACTCTTTCTATGTGGAGGAAGGAACTGGGCTCCATGCCAAAGTGCTATTAAATCTACCTGGAAACAGATTAAATTCGAGGTCACCGCTCTGGACATGGAAGCTTTTTGCTTCTTCCACGTTTTTAGCTGGGCTCTGGAGTTTTGGCAGTGTTTTAAGCATTGTGCTCCATAAAGCAGTGTTAAATACTGCACAGTTACAGTCAGGAAACACCTCTAAGTCCCCTAATGTCAATTAGCTACTTCCTCTGCAAAGTTGTAAGCAGATGCATGAGCAGCTCTCCAGGAATATATTTGCTAGCAGGTGCATTATTAGGAAGGAAAGAAGGTTGTTTTTATTAACAGAAGGTTCCCTTCAAAATCACTCATCCAGTATTTTYTGTCTGCCGCTGGCCCTGCTGCTGCCTCTCACTTTTCACCCACATGTGTTGGATAATTAGGGGTTCAAACGATGCATGAAGGGCCTCTGTTTCTAGTGACTCATAGCTTCAGGGATTATCCAAGATTACCAGAAGGCTTATGATTCCCTGTGGCCCAGAAAAAAAGCTGTCCACACTGATCTTAATAGATGCTGTAAGATTAAAATTACAGGGGTTGCTGACAGTAATGATAAATTATAGCAAGTAAGGTCTTCAGCTGGCATCAGCTAAGGCAGCTTCTTTGAAGGCAGCAGAGCTTTGCCGAGTTATACCAGGTTGATGATCTACCCCATTACAAATAGCTGCTGCATCAGGCGTTTTTCTTCTCTATTGTAAGTCAGCTTCTTTCTTACAATTCATCTCTCAAGGCACAAACAGACAAACACAGATTTTTTTTTCCTTGGTTTAGATCACCAAAGTCATAGGATTTACACAAACAAAAGTCATAATCCTGGCTATGCTGACATGTTTTCTAGTGAACTCTTTTTGACATGGGACCAACGACACATTTGTATTCAAACCTTACATTTTAGTACACTGAGTCCATTCAGACTACATTTGATATTCTAATGGTAAGAAACCATTCCTGTTTATAACTCCACAGTCAATGGGTGACAAAGCATTTTAACTGGAAGAGCTCAACTGCACACTCCAAACTTTAAAATAAGGAACTCTGAGTGTTTACAAGAAACTGTTGCAGAACTTGGAGTGAAATAATGCATTTTGCAAACATTTTAACCTGCTTGCCATGACAAATGGATTAGCACTGTCTTGTGCTCTTGTGAGGGAGAAAAGGACCTTCTGAATTAAAACAAATTAACCTGTTTGTACTGGCCACATGTTGCAAGCGAGATGGAGACCTCTACATATGCATGGCAGCCCTCTGAAGGGGGCWGAATTTGAGAATGAGTCTGTCTGCCTGCTCAGATGGTGCCAACACCTCAGTTGGATGAAGTCTCTTCCAGAGATGGCAATGGGTGCACGGAGCAAATGCACAGCCACATCATCTGATCRTGTTGCCAGTTTTTGCTGCATCTAACATGCCTTAGAACAGCATGGATAATATTCTGTTGGACTGCTTGACCCTTCCTTTTTAGGTACAACCAATAAAGGGATTTATCTTGCCCTATTTGAGCTACCTAGTACAATGCATGTTTMATGAGGAAAGGCATAGCATATCAGATCTACACCGAGGGCTTTCCTCCAGGCAAAAGCATCTGGCCCTCATGATTTCCAAGGAAATTTTGCAGAAGTGTCCAGTTAACTTAGGAGCTGAAGTCCCATTTTAAATTTGACTCAAGACAGATCTACACTAAGCAAGCAAACAGYGTACAGGTAACAAAACTCTCAGGCTGATGCAGAAATGTGTGTGAATACCAGCTCTGGTGTCCACAGTGCTACAGCTGTGTCAGCTGAGTGAACAAGCTCTGCCTCCAGCTGTGGTACAGCACAGTCAGGATGGCCACACTCCTGCTGCTGCTGGGRCAAGCATGGTGCCTGCTACAGCAGATAACTCCTCATCGTTCTCTGTGGCACAGCACAAGCAAATCCCTGGGCTTCAAAACTTCAGGGAAGAGTCCCTAGAATCACTTTGGTGCTTTTGAAGATGTTACTTTTCAGCTTTAGTGAGGCAAGCTCTATTATTGCTTCAGCAACAGATACAGGGAAAGAGTAAAGTCAAGATTACGGAATTTGGCCTAGAGCCCTTTCAAATGCACTTCTATGGGTAATTTAATAGCTGTATTATAAAATGTTAATGCTAGTATAAAAATCTGGAGAATTTCAGGCCCAAACCAGGTTAACTTTTTTCTTTTACTATCTTTCCTCTTGAGAAGCTTGTTTTCTTTTTATTGCATTCCAATAACGAGAGACCATTTCACACAGGTACATCTGCAATATGTTACAGGCAGCATAGAATATTAAAACAACCTGTGCTACTGCTAGTGAAACTAATAAGGGAGTTAAAACTTTTCTCATGCTGAAAGGAAAAAGGTGCATACAACAGGAACTCCATTACTGAACTACATTAGTGAAGGTACTGCAGTGAACGCTGAAGTCATTTTTAATTCTCAGTCTTGTTTCAAATAGCARTTCTGCTGTTGTAAGAAGGGAGCTGGGCTAAGGTGAAGTGGTGGTGATGGTGGTGGTGGCCAGGCAGTTCACATGAGGTTGTGTTTAGATATGGATCAGAGTTTTAAAGCAGAACAGTAAGTTAAGATAATAAAAATGAGCAGAATATAAAGCAGAGAGGAAGTTTATACATTAACCTGACCTACTGAGTAGAGAGAGGCAAACCTGTCTATCCTAATCCTCTGAATCGACATGACCATGAAAGTTCACCTCCAGTGTTACTGAGTTCATGCTCAGCAAAGGATCAGCTGTGAAATAAATTGCAAAGCCAGGAGTGAGAAAACAATTCATCTGAGAAATGAAGAGGTGAAAGGGGAAAAATGAGCATAAGGGGAAAAAAAGGGAGTGGGAAGGGTAGCTGAGTGAGAGAAGCCAAAGAAGCAAAAAGAAAGAGCCAAACGGAAAAATAAACAAATAGTTTCTTTTTTGGTTGGAGCTGCAGGAATTCCTGTTCCATAGAAAAATTTACCATTTACCATTTATTTTTTATTTCAAATTGGAAAGAAAAGCCAGAAAGACAAAAGAAATTTGTAATGGATTTTTTTTTAATGGCTTTTGTGGCTCAGGCCACCCACCTGCTTACCACATTGGCTCCCAGTGCAAATTTTGACAAAATCAACACATTCCACCAAAATGTCACTGTCCAATGGAAAGTGGCTCCACTGGAAATACTCTATCCAGCTGTATATCCTGTCACTGCTTTTTAAGCTCTGTTGCTATCCAAGGGGAGTTCGGCTTCAAAAATAAGAGYACAATATGGTCTGGTAGTGCACATAACTCTTCAATTTAGATTTTCAAAAGGGAAATTACTAATGTGCAGCTCAGCTTTCCACAAGCAAAAAACAAAAGCAAATTTGTTTTATTGCTGTGCCTATATTGGTGGAGAGAGAGGGTGAAAATGTGGGAGGAAGAGGACAGGATAGACACATGTTCATTTAAATAGCATGTGTCTGTCTGTGAGAGGAAATTCACAGAACTGAATTTATTCTGCAACCCCCTGAAGGACTCTTTGCTCCATATCTAGTTCTTCTAACTCCAAATGTTCAAATCTTTCTTACTTTTATTTTAAGTTTGGTGAATGACTATTTGCCCTTTGTTAGTGGATTGGTCAAGCCTCAAGGACTGACCTTTCCTGCAGCTGGCTCCTGCCTCTTGCTCTCCCTCAGCAAAGCTGGTGCCTTGTGTATCGGGAAAGCAACACCACGGCACCTTCCCCATGGTAGGGAGGGAAGTCATCAGTATCATTCTGAAAACGGGCAGAGTTACAGCAGAGGGACAAATGTGAGCACTGGGAGGAAAGGCACAAGGAGGAGGGCTGGGAGTACCGGGCAGGAGAATTTGGGGATAGGCAGGGGTGGAGAGGCTTGAAGCAAGGAGGAGTCTGGAGACTTGCAAAATAAAAACGGCTGGAGGATCAGGGTTGAAAAAATTGGGGGTGAGAGGAATATGAGAGCCCTGGGGTAGGTAGGAATGATAGTTAGCATGGGACATCTCTCCACCACCCAATAATGCTAGACTGGGATCGTGGTCCATTTGCCATCACGTGAGGCTCTTCATTTCCTTTCCTGCCAATTTTACTTAATTTTGCTTTAACTAAATGCTAAATGCAGCTCATGTGCTTGATCTAAAGTCTACCTAGCTGATCAGGCAAAAGGTGTCCTGGAGCAGGGGAAAGGCTGTGATCCAACCTTGTAACCTGGACCCCATGTTCAGAAATTGCTCTCCTAGGCTGGCATGGTTGGCACTCGTGCCAGCTGCCATAGATGGCACTCGTAGGCCTGCCCCTCATCACATTTCTCCATGCAGCTATGGCTGTTCTTTGGGACGTTTACCTTAGAATATATGAAACTACAAGAACAAAAAATATATTGCTTCAGACTGGATGCAAACACCTACAAAAAGCATACAAATGGACTATCAGATTACTTTGTCTTGAGAGCTTAAACATCTACATCTCTTTCTCTGAAAGCAATCCAGATGCTGTGAATTCACTTGCACATATAGATGTTTGGCAGAAGTATCAGAGAAAAAAAAATGTGACTCCACATACATCATTAATAGGTTAGTTTATCTAAGGTAAGGGACATAATGCTGGCTAAGAAGACCTTTTTTTCCTGTATCAGTTCTTTGAAACTGATCTGGAAGCAGTTCAGGTTTCATTCAGATTCAGKATTCATTTCCAACAAATTTATGTTCAGTGCCCCTTATATTTATGCTTCCTTCAGCCTGTTTTCCTTCCATTTGGCAATCTGCATGTGCAACTCTAGCTGCTAGCTGTTGGGCCTAGTTGCTGCAATGAGAACTGGCTGAGGTCTTAAATTATATTTGAGAGCTTGATCCCACTTGAATAAAGTCAAAGAGAGTTTTCCATTAACTATAACATGAACAGCAGAGAAATCAGAAATGAGGAATATTTCGCTGCTTCATCCAGGAAGCTCCACAGCCTTGAACTTCAATAGATGTTTACCACTAAGTCACAAAGATGAGATATAAGGCTGATATCAGAATTCAGCCCTTAAATTTAAATTAGTAGGTATACTTACAATCAGTCGGATAAATTCTACACTCGGATACATATCCTTCCTTGCAGTTCTATTAGCTTCAAATTTTGCATTATGTATAAACACAGACTATAGTTTCTCACAGTTTGTTTTCTAAAAGYAACAGAATGTTTCAGGTGTCATCTCCAAGTTAGTGTTTTTGCACAGATAATCAAGCGTTTGGGGAAAATAGCCTCTTTGAACTAACAGAACAAGTCTGAGTTATCCTAAAAGACAAGCTAATGCAATGCTGCTTGTAGTGCATCCTGCTGATTTGCACAAAACCCTTTTGTTGATTTCCTTTGGGGTTTTTGGCCTTTAGATGTGAATTCCAGGAGGCAGAGACCATCTCCTTTTAGTTGTATGGAAATTGCTTAGCTCAAGAGGCGTGCTACTACCAGGAAAAGATAATTCTGAAACCTTGTGAAACTGTGAGTGTTAGATGGCGAGACCTTTCCCTGCGGTGATGTGTGCTTTCTCATACAAACAGTCCCTGCAAAAACTGGCTGGACTCCTGCAGAGAATAAATGCTTRCCGTTGAAAGTTACCACTGCAATCTAGACCTTAAAGGTTTTCTGCTAGCCAGACAGACAATAATTCATTTGTCCTTGATTTTTCATTAACTCCTTTTTTGCTGTTTAAGGGAATCTCCTGAAAGCTTTTTCAAGTTGTGTTAACCCCAGGATCTTTATCTTCCATGTGATCTTCCTCTGTGTRAAGGAGAAAAGTGAAACCACATGAAACTGGGCAACACACCAGAAAACATTTATGAAATTTCTGGTGAAGTGTTTTGGCATAACTACATAACAATAACATACCATTTTCATTAACTTGAACAAACAAACTCAATAGATTATTAAAAAATGAAATGAAGAAGACAGTACAGATGCAATATAACTTCACATCTGAGAACTCAGAGGACAGAGTTACTAGCTTGTTTACTGCTCCTCTTGGTGAAGGAGAATGTGCCAGCCCAAAAGCCATAGGCAGGAAGTATAGCAAAGAACTTTGGGGAAATTACAGGCTGTCTTGGTCCTATTGGTGCCATTAAACCAGCAAGATCCACAGGCCTGTTAAAGATAAGACATTTGCAATCCTGTACTAGGATGCAGTTAAACTTGATGATAGCAAAGATAATGGATGCTCAAGAGAGCATTGGGCCGTTTCCTGAAGTGACAGGTGTGTATTTCTCATTTTCTCCCCAGCAAGCATGGGTTAATAATTGGTCTAGAACCATTTTCTTCTCTTTTTCAGAAGATACACTGTTGCTGAATACAGGAATAAGTTCAGTATCATAAAGCACATAAGAGTATATGGTCTGTTTAATAATTGGAGGGAGAAACTCACCTGAGTGAAGAGTCACCCTGTCTTCTCCACTGCTGAGCCAAATTAGAGTTATGTAGTTCGTGATGCCGCTGCCATACAGTCTGCCTTGACCTTACACAAGCTAACTGGACAGTAGAAACAATAGAGCCACATTCACACTGAGCTCCAGAGAGATAATTTTACTCTAATTCTGAGGATAAATTTATCCTCAGATAAAACTGAAGGTTGGTTTATCCTGCAAAGAGCTCTGTGCTATGGTGTCTSTGCTCACAGCACCTGAGCCTGTTCACAGGCAGCCTGCTCAGACCACCTCTTTGCAGGACTGCACTGTTCGATACAGACATATGTCTATGTTAAATGCACATGAAACTCATTCTTTCCGTGGAGAACACACATGACAAACAGGAGATGGGAGAAAGAAGTATCATCAGGTCCATATATCTCCCTTTGCCCAAGGGCACAAAGGCACCAAGAAGAAGAAGAACCAGGAGCTCAAAACTGTTTCAGTGTGCTAATTAAATGAAAAATCAAAATGTTTAGAGACAAATGCAGCAAGGGTGCAGATGAGGGGAGGAAAGGATTGCTTAAGGTCACAGCTGCTACGCTGTTGTGCAACTAGGAAGGTACCCAGCTCAGCCTTTCCAGAAAATACATCTCTAGGCTTTTGAAGAAATTTAGCTATGCTTGTTCAGAATAGTGGGTCTCATGAGATAATCTAAAAAGACCAATGGGGCATTTATAAAAGTCTAACAGCTATTTCAAAAATGAAAGAACAAGGAGGCTGGGATTCAGGGATCYCACAGTATAAGAAAGCATTTGCAGTCAAGGAAGCACAAGTGGACTGTGTATCCTACGTTTAAGCAGAGTAGTTGAGAAGAAGTGATAAGTTTTGTGCATTTTTTAATTCCTTTTTATGTGAACTTGTACATCTGTTAGATGTTGTATACTAGTTTGTAACTAGCAGAGCTATTTAAGCTGGTAAGACRTAGAAATACCCTGAAGGGAACAAGTAAGTTAACATGTACAGCTGTTACGAAACYGGCATTTTCTGAGCTAGGTCAAAAAATTATCATCACTGTGGCATTTTCACTAACCCAGAGTGAATATAAATGTTGAAAATATTATTTGGTTTTTCATAAAATGAAGATCAATCTGTAAGATTTCATTTTTCTTTTTAAATTAGGATGGCACCACACTTTCCATTCTTTCCACTTTGTTCCAGCAGATCCTTCTGAGGTGAGTCTCACATTTTGTGAAATAACCTGATTCAATCTAATTCACAAGGAATAATTTCCTACTATTATACCTGCACATATTTTGGAAGATGGTTTTGTTGTTGTTGTTTTAAATGTACTCCTGCTGTTCCAGCTCATGCYTCTTTTCTCTAAGCAAAAAGAAAAATAACTAGAAAATGGATGAGAATTGCATCGTTCTCAGCCCTACACTTTCTTTCTGTTCTTTTAATTAATTACAGTGTCGCAATACTCGGTAACACTGAACTGAGAGCTGAAATGAGCTGACCATTGTAAAGGAAAACAGGTTGACAACAGAAGAAAGCGTCAAAGTGTGTGCCAAGGGCCAGCTTGRGAGTGAGACGCAGAAAAAAAACATGAGGGACATTAGTCACCCAAGTCCAGAACYGCAGTTTCTCCACCCTTTCCTACCTCACTCATACAGCAGTTCAGAGTCTGCGTTACATCCCTCACCTTGGTATGAAGCTGTTGGTTAGGTTAGGACATTCCTCTGGCAAATAGGGCCACTGAGCTCTAGGCCTTCCTCTGCTTAAATGGCTGCAAACTCACCTGTCTTCATTATCAGGAAATRTCCCTAATTTTCAGGCCTGCAAAATGGGGAGGTGGTGGTTTGTTGGCAGGCAGGAAGGTGTGCAACGTGCATACTACTGCAAGGACAACTGGCAAGCACAACTGCCCATGGCTCTGGAGCCTCTTAGTCACTAAGGAGGCCTTACAATACTGTGAGAGAGTAAAGTCTGACCCCTGCAACAACAGGTTAGTCTGTTATGACAGACTGGAGCTCTGAAGGAGGTTTTTGTATCCCAGCTTTGCAAATAGGAGCCCAGCACAAGGGCAAGGTGGTCCCTGCCTGCACCTCTTCCCTAGCAAGGTGCCTTGCAGCCCACTGAGTCCAGGCTGTCATGGCCAGTGCTCTTATGGACCTCATGATCTACACAGAGGACAGCTAACTTGGGCCACTCCTTGGATATACGAATTCCTCTTCAGCCCAGCCCTTAGCGTTGCACCGCTGCGTATCATGATGATCAGTCTCTTTGTATGCTTGTTTAAAATGGAGTAGAAATAGCAAGTCTCTTCATGCAGATGAACTTTGCTTAGAGTCAGAGGTAAAAGCATAAAGACCTGCYGGGTGCTTCAGCACTTCAGATCACACCCACCACAACTTGCGCTGGCCATGGTGGACTCCCATCCCAAAGGATGCCCTGCAGTCGTTTATAATTAGAGCTGTGCAGAGAAAATCATCCCATGATGGAGAAGATTTATTTTYGTGTCTCAGTTTTTTGCTTTGTCACCAGCTCAAAATTCTTCTCTTCTCTCAAACGCCACATCAGCCTAACTGGCTGGCTTTTCTTGATGTCTGCACGTGTTCGGACCACCTTTCCAACTAATGGAGAAAGATACACGCTTCAAGAGAATGATTTTTCTCGCCTCGGTTGGATGTCAACCTGAGGCTGAGATGAATCTGGRCCAAGCTGCTGTCAAGAGCCTGGGTTTTCCTTCAGCCTCTGCTCCTACAGCAGATGTCAGATGATGGAGAATGGGGAGGCCTGCTGTATAGCAGGCCATGGGGTGGTTTGCCTCTACCAGGCCATTTGGAAGGAAGCTAGACATTGTAATGGAAATTTTTCTGCTTCCCTTCCATTCCTCACCCAAGTCAGGCCACCCCTGTGGAAAGTTTTGATTGTGACTAACCAAAGGAGTGGYATGCCATTGAGCAATTTCTAAGCCAACATTACTTTTAATTGTTGTATATTCTCCTGAAGCATTRCTTTTTAAACATTAATGAGAATATGGACTTAAAAGTCGGAAGTGGCCAGTGGAAGAGGACTTAATTGTCTGAGGTTACCATAATCTTCTGCACTAATAACCCAAGTAAGACATTGTCAACCACTTTTCTTAGCATCTGTCTGTTTATACCATCCTCCGCTTCCAGCTGTGGGCTAGCAGATTGCTGGAAATGGGCGGATGCTCATCTTAACCAAAAAGAGACATCAGAAGGAAGCTGCATTAGTGCTGAGAAGGGAAGGATCATTTTTTAAAAGATACTCATGCTTGTCACAGTGGAATTAAGAAATCTTATTCTTCTCACTTGATATATAGCACATTCCTACTCCCATACATCTGTCTGGATATATACCTAAGCAGCGCACTTTCAAAGTGTCCTTAGGAGTGGTTCATCTTTTGTGCACGAGTTACAGGATGATAAAGTCTCTGTAATAATTATTTATTGTTTCCAATTTCCATCTGTATCTGGGTGTAATGTTCACAGATTCAAAAAGCTGGAACAGCCAGGTATTGGCTAAGTAGCCCACCTGGCTCCACTTATCCCCCTTTCAAATTAGAGGCAATGTAACCCAAAACCTCTATCTTCTGCTTTTTAACATTTCACACAAACTCATTTGGGAAATTTATTGTGGCTTTAAAAAGATCTGACTTTTTTATTTGGTGTGTCACGCTGCAAGAACAGTACAGTACCTGTTAGCCAGATGGTATAGGAATAACAGGCCAAAAGGTACCAGATTTCTTATTTAGAGTCTGCTGTGAAACACGCATATCAGATTCAGGTGATATTAATGAAAAAATAATGCTGGAAAAGTTACAAGCCATTATTCCATGCAGAAATGGCATTTTTCCCCTTTTACAAGAGCTCTCAAGCTAAATAAGCTTTGAACTTTCAGATCATTCTGTTTGCGGGGGTTTGCTTATAACAGTCATGTAGCCAGTATGACGACAAGTTTGGAAGAGGCCCAGGTATTTTTAATCAGTGAGACCCACGCTGCAATGTATGAAACAGATTTAAACTGCTTTTGCCTTTACATGACTAAAATTTTCTCTAACTTAATATAAAATCAGTGCAACCAACCAACCAAGTTCCAGAGAAATTACTGCTTCTTAGCAGGCTTGGCTGCATTATAATCTTAATTGCCAGCCCTAATAGGATCTTGCTAGGGTTGTRTGAAAATCAATTTACTTTAGGAGATCATAAATGGTACGGCGACTCTGTCAGTATGAACTGACTTTACTCTCATAATCAAAATTCATATCCAGCTTTCTCTCTTGTCCCTATTAAAGCGGGCCAGATGTTTGCTCCGAGTCCGTAAACCTCTGGTAATGGGATGAAAGTTGCAGCGGGGAAACACCGCCAACGACTATCCACAGTCCGGCGAGGGCCCTTCCCATGCCAGCGGTACCGCGGCGCGTTGGGCTCGCTCCCTCGGCAACTTCTCCCCTCTGAGGGTCAGAGACAGACCCAGGTGAGTCTCACCCAGTGGAGAGGTGGCTCTGCCCCCTCGAAGGCGCCTGCAGCCTCCTCCTGGGCAGCATCCTCAACGTCTTTCTTCCAGGGTCCCTGCTACGTTCCCCGTAGATCTTGCCTCTTGGCCTTTTTACTCACCATCTATGGAGTGGTTTTCTAGGTCTACCACAAAAAATACAAAGTGAAATGAATGCACAAACCTACTTCAGTTAATAACACGCTAACTTGTTAAGGCAGAGGCTTGCAAAAATAACCGCCAAACATAATCACCTCAGGGAGAAAGGTACAAAACTCCTGATATCTGCTGCTAAAAATGTGTTCCTGCTGCGTAAAATGGCAAATGGCAAGCCCTATCGCTTTCTGCTTTGTAGGAGCATCATCGTTTACCTGACTTGTGAGATGAGTTAGGGTGCTGAGGTCTTAGAACAAGGTAATAYAATATTGGAACTGTTAGTTTCAATAAAGACAAAGTTATATCTTTAACAGTGAATTTTCAGAATTTTCTAAAAATAAGCCAGGCTATTTTTTAACGTAACACCTGAAAGAAAAAAAAGAAATAACAAGGAAAAAGAAAGAGTGCTTTTCTAACCTAAAATAATATTGATATGATTTTCTTGGATTTTCAACAGTATTTTGAAAAGACCTTCAAAGCAGGAGTGTGTAAGGTGTTATTAATAAGGTGTATAATTGCTCATACTTTAACTTTCTTCACATTTCATTACAAATTACAAAAAAGGAAAAAAGAGAGAAATCACTTCTGCAAAGTAAACTTAACTTAAGTGCATTATTATTTTTTTCAGCAAAATGAGACTCTGGCGTGAACCTGTGAACATTTTTTGGTTTTCCATGCTTTGGTGAATATTAGACAGATTCCATTAAACTCCTATGATGGATGTGCAAAATCATGTGAAACAGAAAGGAAAAACATATCCGAACAGGCTTTTTGCAACAAGATTTAAACTGCACACAGCTTCAGTCAGAAGACTTGGAAAGCAACTTAATTTCTTTGAGCTAGGAGATGGAGGGCCAAAGCCCTCCGCAGCTGTAAGTTGGTGCTGCTCCACTGAGCACACTGGAGCCATGCTAATGGCAAAGGAATCACACTGATTGACATCAGATGAGGATTTGGCCCTGTTTTGTCTCCTGGGTGAATAAGATTTTCTGCATTAAAGAAAACATTATTATTCCACAAATGGCGCAGCACTGTCGCCGTAAACATTAATTCATTTTTTTTGCATTCCCAAAGATTCCTTAGTCTAAATCAGGGTGAACAGGACAAATAGCTTTTCCTTTTTACAAGACTGTGATGTGGCACTATTTGTTACTGCTCTGAGCTTGTATAAATCCACTGTATCTGCTTGAACACGGATTCCTGCCTGCGAAGGTTGTCTAGGCACGAAACTGACACTCTCAAATTTTTGTTTAAAAATAAATACTTTTCTAAGAAACAAATGCTAACAGTTTTAACAGCTTAAGTGTTTAACATTAAGAAAGTACCATCCTTTGCAGAATTCTGCAGCTTCAGAAAAAGGTAGAGAGCACGGCTKAAAAATCTGCAAATTGATCCTGATATCTTATTAGTTCTTTGCCATTCTGTAACTCCATCTCATCTGCTACCACCTCACCTGCCCTGCAGAGTCCTTCAGTCTTAGTTCTGCTCTCTACCAGTTGCAAAATTATATGGACAAGTCAAAATAACAAATCATAAGGTGCTGTGGAAGGTTATTTTCCATGTGCAGTGCTCCAGTGGGGTAGGTAGGTGTTGCCTGCATGCGGATGCTRGGCTCTTAAGTGTGTCTGGACTGTGTTTTGTGATTCACAAGAGGCTACTGGCACGAAGGCCACTGTAACCTGTATCTCCAGTGATGACCTGRCACATCTTTCAGTGCATCTGAGCCCTAATAATTGTGTATCCATGTTAGAGTTTGTCACACTGTGAGCTAGGGGTGACCTTCTGAGCCCTGCGACAGGCATAGCAACACCATTGAGTGGATTAGAGCAGCAAGACACATACCTCATGCAAGATACAGTCAAGAGACATGCCCTGAAGAGCCAATGGAAAGTAGAAATCTGGGGTCATGGATTTGCCAAATGTCTTACAGCTCTAATACAGGAGAAAGCCATCCCAGCCATATGGAAGAGCCTCAGGGGACAACCCACCACTATTAACTTCAGCATCCAGTGCTGCCTTGCTTTCTTCTGTCACCTGAGTTTCAAATAGCCCAGTATTTCCCATGCCAATATAATTTTGCTCCAAGGAAACTGTAGCTGGATTGCCCTTTGCAGCTTTAAAATATTTCAGTTGTTCCCTCCTGGCAGCCTTCTCTCCCTCACTGCTGCACACCAAATTAATTCAGCCAAAATGCATATGGCCTTGCTGATTCCCTGGCACGTCTTCGTGTGAACAAGTCACTAATTCTGCAAGATGATCAAGAGCATTTTTGTGTGTTTCTCAGCCTCAGAGCTTGGTCAACTGTTGCACGCCATATTGTCCTCCTATTTCCAGGACAGCATGAGCCAGCATAGCCCCATTAGCATTCCCAAAGGAACATTCTTGGATATCTACCTTAKAGCAGAATTTAGACACAACTATCCTATAGTCAGCATAGCCAAACTTTTCTAGACTTCTAACTTTTTCATCAAAGCAGCCTTACTGACTGTCAGGATAACCTAAACAGCAGCTAGTTGAGACAAACTCTTTTCTAGAAACCAAGGGAATAAATCAGATGCCTGAAAATAGTTATCTCATTTTGAATCTCCTCAATTGACCAAGAAATCTGCACAGGGCTGCCAGATGCGACACAGTACCCAAGGGATACACCTGGTCTCTGCAAGCAGCAGCTGGAGCCCAAGCATAAGACCTCAACGGTCTGTCTAAAGAGGCACTAAATGCAGTTAGGTAACTGAATTCCACTTCATTTATCTAATCTTAATTTGATAAATAGTTCCACTGAAGTTCAGAACAGCTCAGAGAAGCCCTCTGTATTTTGTATTTTGGAGACGTTTATATGTTTGTGATATGATGTTCCATAATATGTCACAATACATGAATTTTGTTATGAATTATCTAAATATTCAAGCTGGTGGCTTGCCTTTCTTGAGTAAGTTTCAACATTTGTTGCTGGTTTCATCTCTTGCACATATTTCTAGTTTCTGCCTACATAGTTCCTGGTTCTCTAATACATTTATATTCCAATATAACTTAGAGTATAGCCATCAGAGAACATGCATAAATTCAAACAGTGGATTTGCAAGCACAGAAAGTTTGTACCACCTGTACAGTCTATAGTTTCAAACATCAGGAATGGCTGCCATATGACTAGAAATATGTCAAGTGCCCCTCTTGGAAGATATAAAACACACTCCGCCTGCTCACGAAAGTCTTCATACCAGCATGAAATTCAGGGTTTCTTTTGTATAAATTTGTTATAGTTATTACAGTTAGAACCACATATTATTAAAATCAACTTGCAGTCACTGCCATCCCCAAAAAATAGTCCTTTGAGAATATTTGAAGTAGAGCCAGCTTCAGATCTGAAAAACTGCTCTTGAAGTCTTTTTGTCCACAACTTTTCATATCTGTAGTGCATTTCCTATCCTAAAACTATTGGTATTTCTTTTCTTCTCAGATGATTTGTGTATTTCTTTGTGTGTATGTGTGGGAATATATATATATATATTTAATTATATTTAAACAAGTTAGCCACATTGTAAACTCCAGGTTCAAAAATCCTTTGTCCACCAACTGAAAGGTTGAGAGATAGCAATCCCAAAAGGATAATGACAGCAAAGTTCTTCATGTGATAATAGGAGTCTATGCATAGAACAAGAGCAGAATCTGAAATTAAGGAGAGAAAGTAATTCATCATCGCTGTGCCATGGTATTAAGCGTGTCGGAGATAGCACATCTGGATCCTCTGTACCACAATCACAATACCCAAAACAGTATCTGACAGACAATTTCCTGTACCTAATGTGACGAACTCTTCAGAGTCTGGAAGGTCTCTTAGCCCAGAGGACATTTCTGAAATCCAGCCACTATAAAACAAGCCCTCATTTCCTTCCCCTTTCAGCACACACTGTTCTGTTCAGTAGTCTGTAATTTCTCATCTGTGCTGACAAACGCTACGGACCTTGATCCGTTTGCCAGAGGCTCCAGGGGTCCATCATGCTTCCCATCAGATTAGGTTGTAAGCTTCTGTCTCGTCACTCTGGTCGCATGGCAGTGCACACAATTTCCATTCCAGCTCCTTAAATTCCTCTCCCRGTTGCAATTAGTTATGCCATTCTCATCCACTTCCTTCCCTGATGTTTTGAGCCCTGTTGCCACAGGATCTGTCTGTTTGCCTGCCTGCATACGAAACCACAATAGCGCAGGTAGCAATGCAGTGTGCTTACAACACTTTTGTTACAGCACAGGGAAAAGTGGTTGCAATACAATTCCTACTCGRTAATGGAGTGTGAGCATATTTTGTTGGTGTATGCTCCATTACTATGTTCATTCTCTTCATTATACAAGGTCCTAAGTCAGTGCTTCTCTTGAAAGAGAGAATTTTGATCCTGTGTTAGAGRGTCTCAACATAAAATGAATTCTGTACTTGCAACAGATTGTATCCATGGGAAAATTATTTACAGCAGTAGACATTTGTCCAGGCAGGGAATAGAAATAAAGAATGGATCCCTGCATGCCTTATCCAACACTCATTTCCATGGCTTCATGTCCTAATAGTCATCATTCTTAATATAGCGTCGATCAATAATACTAAGACTTAGTCAAAGATGCATTTGACAAGCATTTTAAAGTAAAAAACAATACTATTTAACAGATTTTTTTTTAACAAAGACAATGATGAGTACATTCAACCTCTTTCTCAATCCAAGCAGAATCAAATATACAGATGATCTTTCCTGGTCTGATTTTAACTGTAATACCAAYGAAATTAATGCCGAGTTGAATAATGATAACTTCAATGGTTCAGAATATAGCAGCTGCTTTAGTTCATGAATGTAATGAAATGGAGTTTTGGAAACATTTATGTTAYAGTGAAATAATATGTTCAGCTGAAAGTTAAGCAAGAAAATGCATTACRGAAACAAAATAGTCAATAGCAACCTGAGTTTAGCTGTCCTGGCAAATCTTTTAGAGACCAAGTACCACAAAAATGCAGTCTTAGAAACAGTCACATTATATTCATTTAATTGCAAGTTTGAAGCTGCTGATACTTTGATCCTATTAATTCAGTCCCTGGAGCCTTCTCCACTAATTAACCTTCTTATGTTAACGAGATAACAGGGTTTCAATGTAAATGGCTAACATGATGAAATGTTTTGAGACTGTTTGGTGAGGCTGGGCTGAGAGAGATGTGGGTGAGAGCCTGAGTCTATTGCATCAGCCAGTACTCAGTGCCTGGTGGCAAAAAAACAGTTTCCTGCRTGACCTTGTATTTGCAAGTCTTTTAGTGCACTTTAGACTTCWTGAAAAATGGGTTTACCAGTTTTTTCCAACCTTGCACTGGTCAATGTAGGTGAAGAAATTGAAGATTCTCTGATAAAATACATGAGTTGAATTTGAGCTCCTCACAGCCTGGGAAGGAAAATATTATACCTTTCTTATCCCTTTTCCTGCTCAAGGACTCCTCTTGCCTGTTATCTYTTCATGCCTTTTCTACTTCTCTAGTTCCTGTCTTTTAAAGAACTTTGGACTGCTCTAGCAAATTTTATAAAACCTAAAGGTGAAGGGATATTGCTGTGAAGACTTGTTATTCTGTACAAGGAAAAAAKGTATGTGAGTAGATCTGAGAAAGAAAGGGAGGGGCAGAGTTTTCCCATTCCTCCATAATGTCCAAGTTCAGAGAGATAGAGGATTCAGTCTTATCAAGTGGTGAATGACATCACTCTTCTACCTCCCAGAGAAATCCAAGCAGGTTCAGCATTTCACAAAATTTACCAGGGGTCAGCTTTCAGTTCAATAGAGAACGATTCAAAAAGAGCAAAAAGCAATTTAATCCAAACCACTGCACAAAAAGAGAGCCCTTCAGTGAAAGGTTGAAAATATTGCTACTGGCAGGGGGGAAAAACCTGCCAGTTCTCTTGATATATAATTATCAAGAGTAAGCAAGTTGCCGTGGATRACATCAGAAGAGATCCAAATCTCCTCTTGGTCCCCGAATGAAGTCCTAGCGTAACATTTCCACAGATCTGGACAGCTCTGTCCCTCCTGGTGGAGCAGTTTTTCAGTGGATTCCCCAGCCCGAACCTTTACAGGGGTGGTTTTCAGGTCTGGCCCCACAGCAGGGTTAGGTATTTGCTGTGTAATTGGCTGACCCCAAAAGCTCAAAGTCACACATCCTCTAGTTTGGGGAGAGTTGAATCCAGCCTAAATCAGCTTAAATAGGATGAATTTTCTCCCATACCAGAAAACCTTTTGTTAAGCAATCTGGACAGGTCTTATAGCAGAGCCAAGGATCTGGCTTTTAATTTTGTGGTTTCAATCCTCTCTCAGAATTTAAACTGATAATCCCCCTTATTAATTTTAAAATAAACCCTGTTGCCTTATTTAATCATGTCTCTAAAAATAYTTGGGCCAGATTTGCTATGCCCTAGGATCCTTCCCAGGTGGAAATCCAGTGGTTCCAGTTCCTTGGGCAAATTCTGACAGTGTCGCTGGAGGCAATACACCTGGCAGAGTTGTCTCTGGGGTCAGCCTTTGGCTGCCAGACTCTGCTCTGGTGACCACCACCTGTGACACTGGCTTCTTAGAGGTTGTGACAGCCCATCAAATTTGGGGGAGATTTGACGTTGCCTGAAGAAAAGGTTGAACTGGCTTTCAACATGGCAGACTGGACACAAATGTGGATCGGTGTCAAACAGCCCTCACACCGAGCTAAGTGCAGCAAATCATAAGTTCAATATCTTTCTTCTTTCTTCTTTCTAATGAACTTCCTTGTTTTGCTTGATTCTTCTTTCTTTTTCAAAATTAGATTTCCTTTTGTCTGTTTGTCTGTCTCTGTCTTTTTCTTCATTGTTGATTTTCTTTCCAGTAATGGACCTATTAATACTCCCTTCTATGTTTATGGCATTCCTGACATTGCTTTACTGACTCACATTACCATAAACTATAACTTTTTCTTTTTCTATTCATGCTGTATTTTCCCCCCAAATGTAATCCCTTCTGAGAACAACAYGTTCCCCCAAAATCCCTTAAATGATGTAACAAATTATTCTTTGGAGATAGTTTGACCCAGGTGCGATATCTGATCTGTTGCCATTAAATAGTTCTTTGGCTTTGGCATGATAAATCACCAGCTTGCATTAAAGAGACATGCWTTTTAGTTGGGATTCATCTCCCCTTGCAAAGGCAGGGACTCATTGCTTTTCTTCCTACTATTCTTTTCTTATACTATTTAAGATTATAATGATATATGTTTTGTCCCTTTGCTRTTCCAAAGGGCTAAGGTCTTGGCTGCGTGTCTTTCCTCTGTACGTTTGATTTTATTGGGTAACACTGAGAAGAACATAACCTTGGATGAGATTGTTGTTCAAAAGCAAAAATAACCTCCCCACGCCACCCTACAAAACCCTCACAGTTTTATTGTTCCGTTGAGGATTTATTGTCAAATTCCATTGTAATGATTCCAGACATCATGATTAAAAAGTGGATGTGGGCTCAAAAAAATGTCCCTTTGTTACTTTGAGTCATTTGCTAATGCAAAGTGCTCTCTGATAAGAATACCAGGAGGTGTCTGTGAAGGAGTTGTTTTGGTGGTGCTGGAATCTCTGTTACAACATCATGGCACTAACAGAGATATTTCAGCACAGCGGAAGAATCTCCTCGTACCAGCCTGGCAAGTAAGCAGGCTTATTTCCTAGCAGGCTGGATTATGGCTGAGCAAAAAGGTCAGTGAATCAATGAGTAATCGTGGCATCCTTATGGAATATAATACTCATGCTCTTTGCTGACTGACTGTTGCTTCTATTGATTTTAATAAGTTCAGTATAGTGATTTGTTTCACCCTAACTTTACATATCTACAATGTAAACTCATCTAACTTCTTTGGACATCTATTTTATAATTAAATGACTCTCAGCCTAGATTTGCTTATTTCTCTACATTGATTATAACAGGTAGCTCAGATATGAATTCTATGCTGTTGGCATGTACGTATGGCCAGGTGAATCCCATCCAGACAGATTTCTCTTTGTTGCAAGCTACAGCGGTCATCCTTAGTATTTTGCTATTTCCACAGGAAAGAGAACACTTCAGGAGGCTACAGAATATTACACGTAAAGAAGTTGTGTAATGTCAAAGGMAATGGACATGTTTCAGAGACAAACCTGTGTCATCAACTAGTTAGTAATCATCTGATTGGCTTTATTGGCCATTCAATCCCATCTAAAGGGTCATGGTAGCTTATAATCATAGTACTTCAGTTTTATTCCTAAGAGTATTAGGAAATAAAGAAAAAACTCAAAAAATAAGCAGAACTATTCACCTCAGCTCCATGCAAAAAAAAAAATATAAATAAATAAAAAATCCTCTCTGAAGACAATGAACTTGTTGCTGTTGATATTAATGGCATCATAGTTTCAATGAAAAAGTCTAAGGTAACATGTGTCATTATTCTGTTGCAAAAATTAGATATCTAGGTACTTTATCCAATAAAAGTTGTGGACAACCAAAACTTAGATATCCTAACACCTTACTTCTATATATCTGTCACCCCCAGAGTAGTGTACAGGACCAGACTGGTATCCAAGCCAGCCTACCTACCCTTGCRCCCACCTAGCATCAATGCTTTTCACAAAGTTTCTCCTGTGTGCTTATCAGAGCAACAGTCTGCAGCTGCCTGAAGCTAACCACTTCTGGGAAGAAACGTGAGCTGTGATTTCCTCTTCATGTTCATCCATCAGGTTTTTACAGCTCTAAACTATCTCTATGAGAGGCTCTATGGACGCTATAGTCAAAGAAGAGAGCATTCTTTCTCGTGAGAAGGAGGATGATGAGAAAGATGCAATTCTTTCTGTATTTTGCCTTTTCATTCCCAAATTTTTGTATAGTGATAATCCAAGAGTCAAGCTGCCATTCCACAATCTGTGTGATGCAGGGTCAGTTCCCAGCACTGTCTGAAGGATTTCTAATCGTGGGTAACATATACAGCAAAAAATATTTGGGGGAACAGGAAGCAGAACCCAATATTCCTTCCTTCCTTCCCAGGAAGTACCATAACGACTGGGCTACAGAGTCATGTTTTTTCTTTCTTGGTTCAACAAAGTTAAATTCTTTTGGCACAGTCYCCCAGGTTCAGTGGAGCGAAGGGAAAGTGCCCAAGTTGTCTGGTAGTTAGAAAACTTACCTGGGAAACATGAATTTCTGAAAACAGCTCTCATTATTTGGTCAAATAGTCTAAGGAACCTAGGGAGAGTGGAAGGATGTGTCAGAGCCTTTTCTTCTGGATGTGTTTTAAAAGTGATTGCTGCAGCTGAATTTTACATTAACCCAGACTTCTCAGTATAAGGCATGGGTAAAGTTCTCCTCTTAAAGTTCTCAAAGCTTTTAAAATATTTAAAAAACAATACTCGCTTTCTTCAGTCAGATTTCCGCTGGGCATGTGTTGCATGACCCTGCCAAYATTGGAGCAGTCTGGGCATGCTTTGAGACACAGTCATAGGCACTAGAGGAATCTTAAAGTAGAAAAGTATGGTGCATAGTTTTCCCTTAACACCACCTGGGTAAAGATATTTAAATCTGCTGGTAAAGATGAGAAAAAGGGTCTAATGTGACATGACAGAACTATTAGTCCCCTAACTCACAGCACTGAGGCCACCCACATGCTTTGGAAACCTCAACAGATCCCAATTGGCATCATTAGATGTCTTCATCCTTTGAAAAAATTCTGTTCCCTGATGCCATTTATTTTCTTGCAGGGTGCTGGGGGGGGAAGGGGGGGGAGAGGATTGGGGGGGTGGCAGCTCCCTGGGCCAAAGTTGTCTCRGTATGTATTTGGATTTCACCCTCAATGCATATTTGCAGAACATGGCCCACTAAATCCAACTCCTGCACACGATCTAAGCATGATATAGACCTATCAGTGACCATTTCAGCTCCGAGGATATTGATTTAAACATCCCTGAAGGGAAATACGGGTTTCCTATTTGAATGAAAGTTAGGACCTTTGCTTCTCGCAAGTAACAAATCTCTGTCCATAATACTGTACAGAGCATCAGACTGACCMATGACACTAGTAATGAAAATCCCTGCCCCACAGACCAAGCTGCCTGGAATCATGTGATTCCCCAAACCACTGCAATATTRTTTTGCAACTGTTTAAGAAGACTCTGCTATGAGTGGTGTAACACCCATATAGACACATGTATGGGAAACTCAAAATCTCAGCGTGACTTAAATGCTATCTTCAGACAAAATAAACTCATCAGAAATATAAACAAAGACATTTTTATTGCAAATAAAAATTCACATTCACATCATTAAGTCTTATGAATTATAAAGAGGTCATTTTGCAATTTGTGAAGTATCTGTGCACACAAGGGCTGCTGTTTTCGTCAGAACAGCTGTCTGGGACATGCATGTATTTATCTGAAAGTGCCAAGCTAAATATCTCTCTATCTATAAAGGTTTTGATTTGGCTGGTGACRTTGTTCTGACACTTCCACAGTTTCATTTTCTCTGGATCTGGCAGTACAGGCTCATAGAAAACCCCAAACCAAGAATCTGGAAAACAAAGACATTTCTGGTATTACTTGGCAGTTCTGGAAATCCCAGGATACAACTGATACACAGTGGGAACATTTTGTTTGCAAATGTTTTGGATTTACATGCAGGCTAAATCAGCTATGCAAAAGATCTTTTTCAATGTAATTCTTAAAGAACATGACTCTACAATATTGCCATTTTGATGAAATCAGTATGTACCACAGGTAAGATTGCAAATAGAAAGCTTTCATTTCTTTAAAAGATAGATGCCCCTGTAGATGGGGAGTCCTATAATTCTGTTATTTTTTAAATGTAGTTGTTAGCTGCAATGAAGCAGCACATACATAGAAGTTTAAGCAACTTTGACCAAAGTTCAATCTTTTATTTTCTAAAAAGTTGGAAGAACTTTCTGATTCTATTGCACACACAGATTTTTTTTGCCTTTGAATTCTTCTTTTYGGCTATCACTCTCTTCTTTGTAAATATATGCACACATGTATTCATGTGTATACATACATGGGCATACCTCTATATACACATACATCCCCCATCATGCAACAATTTTTCATTTATCAGCAAGATAATTGGGATGGAAACACTGAGTCCACAGAAAAGCTGTTGCTGGAACTATAGTCCAAAATATTCAGTAGGATCATCCCTGTTGTAAGAATTACTGGGTAAAATTCCATAGCCTGTGACTGACAGCTGGTAAGATCAGAAGATCAGAAAGCTTCCTTCTGGATTTGAAACTAATCAGTTTGTGAAGGTGTTACACAAAACTAGGAAGTATCCAACTGACTATTAYGAATCTATGTGCACCAGGATGTTTCATTTATTCAGGTTAGGGACAGTGGAGAGCATATAGAACATATGGAATAAAAGGAAGACAAGGAGTTGGGCTCACAGCTGGAATAAGCTGTCACAGCTTCCCTGATGAATCATGCCTGCATTTTCACTTATGCCCAAGTGAAACTGAGTCCTTCTTCTCAATATTATTTCCACTGATAAAGTGAGCTAAAATAATTAGCAGCCCACAAGTGGCAAAAAGCAGCAGGCAAAGGGGGAATGCTAGGGAACCTTTTTCCTTGTCTAGTTCTTTTTGTTTTTTTTTTTTCCAGAGGAGAAAATGGTTAAGCATGTAGCCTTTGATCTACAGTTACTTGAGCTGTGATAACATGTTTGTCTATCTTTGGAAGGGATAAATCTTTAGAGGGTGTTAATTRCCAGCTGACTATTTGTATCAGCTGAAGCTTTTCTCATATTATTTATTCATTTTGTTTTCTAATCCTTTTATGATTGGGAGAGGCAACTACCAAAGAATCTGCCTGGAGAACAGGGAAGAATCATGGCCAGTGAACTGAAGGATATAACTCATTATATTAGATTAAAGTAAAGCGACCTGCAACTTACTTTCTGGATAGATATGCAACACTTCTATTTTTAAAAGTTATCTTTTAATATCGGTATATATTTTCCCCCATAATTCTACATACAGACAAGAAACTTGCCACCCCCCCCATATAGTATCTTAAATAACATTAAGCTGATGCCAAATAAGAAGTTAGCGGCATGTCATCTCAGTGCTGCAGCTGCATAACTCTTTCCTGCTTACTATTATTTTCCTGGAAATGTATTTTTGAGTTGGGGCTCTTGCCCGCTCTTGGACCACGAGGAACAGTCTTCTGCCAATGATGTTAAGAAGTCTGCAATCTGAATAACAGATTGAACTCTGCACAATGATCTTCATCATTCTGCTTTTACCTCAAACATCCACTTGTTGTGGGGGGGAGCAGAAACCACAAAGGAATAGTGAAAAGAATGAAAAATGAYGGAAGAAAGTAATTTGATGAAACTCCCAGTTTCTCTGTCATTTTCTCCTAATCAAAGCCTATCATTCATCAAGAAGCTGGTTGGATAACCTCAGTTTTCCTTCTCTCTTTGGGAAAATTCTGCATGTTATTCTTCAGTAAATGAGGAAACAAGTAAAAGAAAGAGCTCACATACTCTGGTTTCTYTAAGTACAGGAATATACGAAGCAATACAGGTGTGCACTCAGATACATTCACATACCATCCAGATGGTTAMATTATGCCCTTGAAATAATAATTTCATATAATAATGTAAGTATTCTCTCCATTATACAAATACGCACTTTAGAGACCACTAAGATATAACTACCTTGAACTATTATAAATGCCAGGCATTTCTTACTGRAGAACTAGGTCAGTTAGTCTTTGCCTTCTCTCTCCTGTCTTGAAGGGAAAGCTCCAAGGCCAGCTGGTGAGGACTGGCTGATCTTCTCACTAGTTGAAGTTTACAGCATAGTTGGGTCATTTCTGCTCTAAGCCTGTRTGGCAGATATGTGGCCCCAAAACATTTTTTTTCTCCTCACTTTGCTTCTCATTTCTCAAAATAATGAAGGGGCTGTACAGCCACCTGATGAGTGGYGTTTTTATAGCATGAAGTGCATACGGCATAGGGCATGAAATGAGGGCAGTGAAAGAATGGTCCTAACACAGGGACCCAAACTTAATGCATTTGTGTCCGTAAAGTCAGTCCAAAGCAGGAGCACATAAGGTCACTTATTTCAGCTGTGCTGAGGGTTTCTCTTGGAAAATGAGTTAGCTTTCAGAAAAAGAAAACTAGCTTATGTGCAACATGAATAAAGAGAGGTTGAGAGAGTGGTCTGAATTCTTACTAAAGGCACATCAGAGACATCAGTCAAGATTTGAGGAAGCTCAAATCCTCCTCAAAAGGAGGATTTTCTTTTGACTTTWATAAGATTTGGTGTAAGCCCACTTATGACTAAACTGAAAAAGAAGACAATGGACTTCAGGCTGCACTTAGCAGCAATGGRTCAATATAGAAAGTTGCAAGAAAATGGACAGTGAGCTTGGGTTAAGTGGTTCTCCAGAAGTTTGGATCCTCAGACAAGCATTTTGGACATCAGAAAGTTGAATGGGAATCTCATAACAGTAAGTTTTCTTATGAGTTGACTCTTCCTTCAAATGAGGAAGGGAATGAGGAAGAAAAGATCAGCCAWTCTGCCCCATGTGTTTCTGGGGTTAGAATCTACATACTGCTCCATCCTCTGGGCTTACTCTCATGTCACAGTCTGGCTCTAAGGCTGTTAAATCTTTGGAGGAAAAGTCCCTTGTGATATGCTTATACAGGCAGAAGGGTGGTCTGATCCCACCTGAAGTTTTTAGCTCTGCAACCATATATGGTTTATATGAAATGACAGTAAGATTATGGCTAAAGTTAGAGGCTGTCTTCCCTCATCTGTTGATTGAATGAGCCAGGTGTTTTATCCCATTCCCAGTGCATCTTGAAGTAGAGTATATTGTTTGCCAGCTAATAAATATTTTAATGGTATATACTGGTACCTCAATAACTGCCAGTCCAAATGCTATCCCCATAATTATGATCATATGGTCTTTAAGTTGTTTGATTATTATCTCTCCACAAGGCTGAAAAATAAGACAAAATGATTAATTATAGGTAAGTCCTCTTATTATTCTAAGGTTATTATTAGAAATACATCCTCTAAAATCACTCTACTCTCTCTCTGTAAAAAAAAAAAAAAAAAAAAAAGGCTATTTGAATTCACTCTGACTTGTTGCTAATGAACACAAAGTATATAGCTATACATAGCTTGTGCTCTGAAACAGATGTCTAGTCTTTGCCTTCCCAAACATGAATATGAATTTAGTAGCTGAACATAGAAAGCTATGAAATCAAACTAAGACACATGAACGTAACGCCTAAGGTTTGAATGATTTTCAGTTGACAGGGAAAGAATCATTTATTCTTACTTTCGTTTGGTAATCATTCATTACTAGGAAATGGCCCATGCAGCAAAGATCAGATTTGAAAGAGAGCTTCAATTTCTTACTAAGACGATCTTTGGAATTGAGACCTCTAATCAAGCTTATCGTTAGCATCAGATTTATCTCAATATTTGGATATGAAACCAAGCTTAAATATTAATTTTGACAAATGCTTGGTGGTTATGGACTGGAGCTGGGAAAGAGTGAGTAATCAGGTCTGAAGTTGTATGCAGAGCTACTCTCCTTTTTAATAAATGCATACATCTGTTCCTGTAACGACTACATCTTCTCCAGGCATTGACAATGCTCCTTTTGCAAACTGTAGGGAAAGCCAAGTGTGGCTTAAATCCATCAAAACCACAGTTATGTTCCAACACTATATCTGYCTTTCCCCAAAATCAATGTGTAGCTATATTCTTTCACCATGTTTACTCTCTYACAGCAAACACATAGGTTCTTTCCTTTTCCAGCCCTTCTAGAAAACTTTTCATTTAAGTTGACTCAAAACTGATCTGAGTTTCAAATCATTTTTCCTGGATCACAAGAACTGACTGCCTCTACTAACATCTAACACCACCTTGAAATGTGCATGTTTATGTGAGCCATACCCATCCTGCACCTGCAGTAATTTCTCCGATGATTTCTCATGCATCCTTTGAGGGTTTGTCTGAGGTCAAAGACATAAAAACATGGCCAAAACAGCCTCTTTGTGTACAACTTATTTTCAGATTGGTTCTGGCACCTCTGCTTGATCAGACTGTTCCCTTGTTTTAAAGCAGCATTTGCTTCCATGAGACTGCACAGGGAAGAAATTAGTGTGCATTTATATTCAACCAAATTTGGACTTTGGCTAAAATCTGATTTGTACTAGATGCAGAGACTGGTAAACTTCACACCACTAGCATTCCAAAAATGCAGCTATTTTGTGCTAGTTTTCCACTTTTTTGTGTGTGTGCTTTTTATTTCTATGCATGGAGTCCAAATTTCCATATTAGGAGACAGCTAAAGCTTGTAATTAATGAACTGAGATCTCTGCTGCCCACCCATCAATTTTTGAGTACTCTTTCATTGGTGTCTGTCAGCAGACATTTTGCTTTATTGTTATATTAATTGTCACAAGCTTTTCAAAAGGCCATAGTTGTAGGAAATTATACTTTGAGTATGCTGCCAGGAAGCCTACATCGTGTAAGATTCCTTTCCAGCATATTCTGAAAAATGAATGTGATATTTTTAGAAAAAAAAATATCAAAAAMCAAAGGTCTTGTATTTAATTAGTTCATTTTTCAATAACCCTTTGCCTTTGAAAGCACTAGGTCAAACTCTGAGCCAACATGTCTACCAGTGAAATGAGGCTGGGGAGGATCATTACATTCTGAGGGAGCAAGGAGAGGCAACGGGTAGCCGACTTGCTGCTCTGGCTAAGTGGCCTATGCTAACCCAGGAGCTGTAATAGCAGTTTTCACCTGTAGTAACCAGGCAGACTGCTGAGATCCTAAGTGTACAGCACCGTACGGCTTAATAGAGGCATTTCAGGAAGAGGAAGCAGCAGCATATTCCATGTTGCACAGTAATCTCGTAACAGATGGACCGGGGCAATTCTGGCAAAGGAAATGAAGGCAAAACTTGGTCTTTTTGGTGTGAGCAGGAGTGCTGAYTGTGTCTGCCACTAAAGACAAACTTGTGTTAAAACCTCTTTTGGAAAGAAGAACAGGGCATTGCATTTTTCTTACCGTTTTATAAATGTATCTGCCTTGAGCATAGGTGCAGAGRTCTGTTGATTGGTTCTCTGATGCACATTGACAGGCTTTATAGTTATTCAAATTTTTTCCCCAGTCTTCTGGCCCATTCAGCAAACCACAGCACTGATTCTGCAAGAAATGAGGAAAAAGATGAGGATAAAAGTGGTGACTTGCAGTGAGGGGAGAGTATGGAAGGGAGCTGGGGGGAACAAAGGAGGAGAAATTGTCCTTCCATTTTTTCCCATGTGGAAATTTTCCCAAATTGATGCCTGTCTCAAATATTGTTTAAATTTCCATGCCAGTTATCAGAATGGTGAGTGCACAAGTTCTCTGCAGGTTATACTTGCATGTGGGTAAGTAACATCTACAGTAAATCACATCCTAAGAAGCCAGGCTGAAGAAGTAAAATTCAGATACATAAAACTGTGAAATCCAGAAAAATAAGCACCTTGAATGATGGTTTACCCTTTAAATTAGAAATGGATTGAGGAGGCCAGGGGTCCATTTGGGGTCTGTGAAACCTAAACCAGGTGCAGTTTCATTTCAGGTTCCACTTTATTCAAGCCACTAAAGCTCAGAGGTGCAGATTTGGGTTTGTGGTCCTCTGTTTGAAAAGGCAGCTGGAAATGTTCACATTGTTTTGTATAAAAGCAAAGCTATGGGACATAATAAAAGCAATTTTGGTCTATTTAAAAATTAATATAGTAATTATGGGCTTTTTCATTTTGCTCACCCTTCACTCATCTCTCCAGGGACCTGCTTATTTTATTAGAAGAAATAAATTGGCTMAGAAGCAGGAGACCGGGATGGAGGTAGAATGGGGAAGAAAGGGAAGTAATATAAACTACTCAAATATCATCTCTTGCTTCCTTTCCTTTCACAGTATAGCTTTTAAAAATATAGGTGTCCTTTAAGCTTATCCATCAAGTCCACAGGGAGGCCCACACCACCAGTGATATCAGTGAGATTCAAGGGTATTCTCTGTGTGATATACAGGAGGAGGCTGGCACTAAGTGTCCACCTCCCAGTGTCCTGCGAGTGGGAGAGGTCTGAACAAATATAAGCACAGGGGAAACAAACCTCCTTTGTATTGTATTTTCTTTCCCCTTCTTATACAGTAAAACATGGCATTGCAAGAGACTATTCCAAATGAAATATACCCTAAGAGCTTTCCTTGTCCCTGGAGTAACCTTCTTGCCTGCAGAGTACTGGATGGGGAGCAGTACTGTGATACTTAAAGGAGCAATTTCCCTCCAGAAGGGAAAGAAAAGTAGCAGGCAGCCTTCTTCTCCTAAAAGCCTTTATCTAACTTTATCTCGTTGCTTGGGGACATACGTAAGGGGAGACCAGGCTCTGTCATCCCCTTAGTGATGAGACAGGCTTGTATGCCCCGGAGGGCAACCAGATGCAGAAACAGCTTCCTGTGGATGGGGACACGAGCCCTCCCAGGCAGTGGCAGCTATCCAGCTCCATGTTACCATCTCATTAAGGACCTGTGAAGTGATGAACTCAGACTAGGAAAGAAAGGAAGAGTGGGGATAGCAGAGCTTCTTAAAATTTTATAACCCTTTGTTTAGCATTATCATTAATATAGGCCTTGTAAAAATGCCTGCCACTGTGYCAACAATGGAATGAAGATTATTTGCTTTAAAGTAAGAAGGCTAATTTCAGTAGGTGATAAGCAACTCCATCTTTCATATTCTACTGAAAAGAAATAGAAACACTGCAGCTAAACAAACTGCTCTACATTCCGTCTTCTTATCTCACATTTGAGTTGGAAAGGAAGATTTTCCAGAGATCAGGAAATACTGCTGAGACATTTCAGGCATTAGAAGAACTGGCCATCACCAGACCAAACTGAAGCAGATGCCAGTTTTTGTATGTGAAAGTGATCCAAGCATCTGAGAAAGCAGGGAGTTTTGGACACTGAAAAATTCTGCAGTGCTTTTAAGAAAAAAAAAAAAAAA
>NW_028186801.1:3448684-3592099 GCF_003343005.1 Rhea americana | reverse complement strand
CAGAGGTATTGCTTAATATTTTGTTCCCAACTTGAGACAGGGATCAGAAATCTTTAAGCATTTCTTACATAGGTTCATCTAATTGAAGCTCTGAGAAGGCCTAGACAGAGTTCGGAAAAGGAGACTAAAAATCAGCATCTCAGTCCACCCTGAGGAAAACCCCTTGCTACAGGTAGATAAAACAAGCTGCACCTTTTAGGTAACCATAGCTAGAACAAAACATATTCTTTATAAAATGTATAACTTCCACTAGCTAACTAGCTAGTGCAAGAGTGGCAGCTCTAGCATTACACAACAGTCTCATAAAAATCAGTAGGTTTATGGCCAAGATACAAAGTCCAATTCCTTGGTTCCTGAAAGCTGTTTGAACTTGCACATTTGGTCTATCACATTCCACAGAGAATTACAAGCCTTAAAATTATCCTTCCTCCAACATATGCACAAATTTCTCTGGTGACCTGCAGTAAGGCTGCTAGATTGACAAAGCCTATAAGAACCATGAAAAGCAAATACAAACACATGCAGAGTTTGTAAAGGTCCAATAGCAATTATGGGGCTTCCAAACCCCACAGGCATGCTCTGTAGGCTCTATGAGCTCTATAGCATGGCCTCAAAGAAGGAACTGATAACATCTTACAACCACTTCCCAGTGAAAGGGGACCTTTGTTTTGGTTGTGTTGTTTGTTTTCAGAGAATTATAATTTTTCTAAGTGCACTGAGGAATTTATAATCACTGATGCAAAATTATGGGGTTTCAGGTGGTGGAACATGGCAAATGGATCTAGGAAGAATGCGTACGTATAGCCTTCAGACTTCATTAGCTTGTGTTGCCTTTAAAGGCTTTTCATCATCTACTCAAGAGTTCAAATATATGTTGCAAATTAACCACCCAGATATTTAAGACATCATCCTATGCATTTTTTGTTGTTGAATAAAAATATATGAAACATATTTAGAGCTGCCACACAAGCTGATAAAATAGTCCTACACAGACGTACAGACAAATAGAAAGAGATCTTTCGTAAAACCTTTCTCCGAATGTGTAAATCTCAAAAAACAGCTAATTGTTCTGAGACCATGGAGATGTGGACACAAGGAAATGATCCATAGACATACAGATATCCAGATTATGAAACTATTTCCTCCAGAATCAGTCTTTCAGACAATCCCAGTGTGGCTCACAAGGAATGCTGTCCTTTCTGTATGTAAAAAGAACTTTTTCAAATACAACAAAATCCGTCAATAGATTCACTGCATGTCGTGTGTCCTTGCCTCATTTCTCTCACCATCTCTTTCATGCAAAGAAATTATTATAGAAAGCCCATGCCATGTAAAAAGACCAGAAAACACCTTGTGTAGTTAGTGTTTTAACTTGTATTTAAGTCAGATTCTTTCTTATCCACAGGAATGAAATCCAAATCTTTGGTAGAGTAACTRTAAAATAAAGCATGGGCAAATGCTAGAGACTGGATGGATAACAACAACCCTTGCCCCTTCATACATTTTAATTACCTTACTCTCAAACTTCTGTAACGTCTCTTGAAATGCTTTTGATTCTTCTGTAGAGCTTTGCAATGTCTTAACACTCTCTTGGAGAATGGTGTTAAGGGCTGTTTCAATCTGTAAGTACRAATATTATATTATTTGCTTTGTAGAAACAAAACTCGAGGAACAGTACAAAGAAAATTCAGCCTAATACTGTACCTGAGATCTGTATACTGCTCCTAAGATACCTGCTGTGATTTGAAGGATCAGGATCAGAAGCAGTCCAATAAAAAACTAGTGAGAAAACAGAGGGGGAGAAAACTATAAAACCTTTTGCCAAAATCATTTCTTCTAAGTGAATGTTAAGCTCTCATGTGCTTGAATAAACATTTAGGTAGAATGAACTTAAGTTCTAGTCAGTGSTGCTCAAGTTATTTCTTTTGAGGAGGATGAGAAAAGGGGGTGCTTGAGACAGAGTGTGTTTCTGATCCTCCAGGGTGGTCAATACAAGGTGCACATCAGAGTRGTTGCATGATGGGCAGTGTGTGGATGAGAGTTGTGGGCAGAAGGACAGGGAGGAAGTTCTGGGAGGACTAGCAGAGGGAGCAGCTGCAAATTTAGGAGATGAAATGGGATAGGTAGCAGGGGATGACTGATGGCAGCAACTTCTGTGAYAGCTGGATGAGGAAAAAGGAGTGACCTGCTAGATGCTCTCTGGACTTAAYTTCTTTGCTGTTGAGGCCACCCATCTTTTCTTCTGCACTAGAACTTAGCAGGGTCTCAAGTACAAGGTAAGCAATGAAAATACATTTCATAATTATAATCATAAATAAGCATTTGATTAAACAAAAGTGTCTCCCATCCTCAACTAAGGCCACTTGCAAGGACTTTATCCATCAAATGTAGCTTTGGTCAGTAAAAGCTTAGCTGATGGTTTTTGCTTCCTACCAAGAGCAGCATGCACCGGCTTTCTTTTATGGCCCCGCAGCACCCTAGAAATCCGAGGACCATGATGATGGAGCCCACAGCTATTAGTAGATCAACTCCTGCAAACATGCTGCTGTCCACCTGGAACTCCTGAAAAGAAAAAGGAAAAAAAATCTTTCAGCTACAAGAAAACTCTTCCTAAAAACATCTGTACCCCAACTCCAAAAGAAGAGATTTATTTTGTAATGGAGAAATATGCTTATTAGCAATCAYGAAAAAGCTCTGTACCATACAAAAATATATATCTATTTCATCTTCTTTTGTTTGGGAGCTCAGTAGAACTTAGCTTGTTACAGTGTCTTTGTCTTTTCACAAGATGAAAGTCACTTTTACACAGTAAATAAAGATCGATTGCCCTTAAAATAGCTTTGTTTTCAGTCRATGAATCTTTGCTTTTTATTGCAAGTAGCAAAATTGATTATCTTGAAATCTCTCCTACATTAACCTGAAGTTGAAGAAACAAAACCTCTGTTTGTCATTATAAGGCCAGGAATATATTCTGTTGCTGTTTCTGAGAGAACWCTTCTCAGAGCTAAGCTAGATATACTAGAAAAAAGTTAGATATATTTTCCAATGCAGATCTCTTTTTCTTTCCTTTTTTATGTRGGATTTCTAATATTACTCTCAGAGATGAGGACTGTATTTTGATGTGTGGAACAYTCAACTAAACAATTCATATAGCTCAGTATTATTAAATATCAAATTATTCAGTTCCCACAGGACTGACTATGGCCAAAGGTCAAAATGGAGAAAAATCTTCAAAGAATATTTTCCAATGTGGCTGGTGCCAAGATTAGCAAAAATGTCTGGAAGTTGTCACATTTATCTTCTGATGGAAATTGCAAAGGTATATAGACAAGCATAATTTGAAGAATGTGTTGTTCTTTCCCCTTCCAAGTTGGACCGTACATCCTGTTATTTATTCTTAGAAAGCTCTATTCATCTACAGCCAAATGCTTATGGTCTGTTCAATTATTAGTCAGGCAAAACATACATTGATTTGGAAAGGGATCTTTGGTTGCATAGGGGCAAAAACAAGAGAAAATCCTTTCAGTTTCGGCCCCTATTCTTAATTTCACGGCTTTTGGGGAGTACTCAATGTCACTTCAGGAAAGCAGTCTGGAATATGCTGAAGTATGCTTTTCTGAATAGGAAATCTCCCCAGAAATAAGAAAGAAAAATAGTGGATCTGGTTTCCCAAGCTACACTGTACCTGCACACTGTGTAAAATGCTTCCATGACACACCTGGCTATTTTTGCACTCCTACGGGCATAAAGCCTTTTTGGAAATAAAAGTATATAAATCAAATTTTCKAATTCATTTACCTTTCTATGGCCTTAACTCACAAAAAGAAATATATTGCTTAAATCTTGGAGTTCAATTGTTCTTCCTGTTACGATACGAAAGCAGCAAGATACAGAGATTACACAGCAGCCTTTGCAGAAGCATCTACTTGCTCTGGAATTGGCTTCACTACAGTAAGCACAGTAAGTACAGAAAACACCTTCCAAGGAAGATCTCAGWGCCACTGGGAGCACAGCTGGCAAGATATGGGCAGGGCCTGCAGGCACCAAGAGCCTTGATACAAACATGCCCAGCTGCTCAGGAGCTCTTCAAGACTGTATTTTTCCTACCTTTGAAGGGACAGTCATAAAGTCTGAAGTAATCTAATGACCCAGATAAAATCCAGGAAGAGAATTCAGGAACTTTTCTTCTCCCCTCTAGGAGGGCTGTTAGGAAAATTTCATCTTAAGTAAAGATTTTTGGGTGCCTAAAACTCTTTCTCTATAAATGCAAGTGAAACTATTTTTAAGAAGCCATTAAAAATACAAGGGAAAAATCCTTTATATATAAATAATAATAATATATATATACTTATATATATATACTTAATATATATAAGTATTGTTAAGACTGTGTGTGGCTATTCTGATGGGGAAAGACACTGAAAAGTTTAGAAGGTGAATGGCTCCTCACTGTTCTCTCTAATATTGAAATCAATAATAAAAATATCATGACTTTCATTAGAATAGAAAGGGGCCCACATTTTCTAACAGAAATCACTAGGTGACACTTCTTGTGGTCACATGTCTGTACTTWAATTAATCTGATTATCTGCATCATTTTATTTAATCATAAAATGCATTACTCTTTGCTCACACAAACCATCTCAACAAAAACAAATCGGTGGAAATGAGCATGGGAAATTAAAATGTATATAGTAGCTTCCACCATTAACATGGATCTGGTAAGACTGAATACATTTACCTGCTGAGCATCTTTGTTAACACGTATCCATATAGAGACACCCAAAATAATACAACCACACACCTGCAGGAGAAAACAAAGAATATTTAGAAAGATGAGCAATTTCAGATTAAAATTCAGCCTTCAAATTGCTCTAGATGCTGTCAAAAGAAAGAAAGAAAGAAAGAAAAAGAARGAAAGAAAGGGAAAGAAAGAAATCATTTGTTTGGTAAAGTGAAAGAAATATCAAATGCTAGAGCACAGAATGTTGGTTCATAGTCAGGAAATTTCATAAGAATAATTAAATCTTCAGGTACGCACTAAATCCCTGATGTTTCCACCCCCGAGGAACTTATGTTTCAATGATGATTTATGCATGTGATTGAGAAGCACAGAAGACATTCTGTCCGCTGAGAGAGTGATGTAAATTGCTATAATATAGACATAACATAGTTGTAAAGAACATTGTTTCTTGCATAATGGAAATACATGAGATTTGATATGGGATATTGAAATAAATGTTATCTCTAGAATTATTCAGGACACATTTCTAGAAACCTATTCTTCATGGTAAAACAAGCAAAAAAAAAGTTCAAAATGAAATTTTTCTGCTGTGTCATAATCTGACCATCTCCATTCCTTAGACTGTTTCTCCTCTAAACTGCTCATTGTGGTAGTTGTTATTCCCACTCCAAAATAATCTTGCTCAGCCCTACACATGTAAAAGTTAAACATCTAGGTCTAAYTCCTCAGACCCGTCACAGGCACATGTCCGCAGATGAGCTAAATCACCACAGGGGCCACGCGCCTCTCTGCGCTGGCTTTAAAAGAAGCCCAGAATGACTTGCTTTAAGATGTTAAGGTCAAGACAGATGAATCCTGACATGTTTCCTAATTACTAGCTGTGCTCCTATTTCATTGATCTTTGATGTACCATTCCAGGATGTGTCAGTCATTTTACTCCTAACCTTGTCTGTGATGATTCCCACATAAAGTTTCTCTTTATTAATAAGTGTGGAAGACAGTTAATTAAGAGGCTAAGCAGGAGTAAAGGCTGTAAGAAGACTGGCAGGAAAGAGGAATAACGGAGGACCAGAGTCCCATCATATTCATAATTTTCTTCCTGTATGTCATTAATAACCTTGAAAGTCATAAATGACCCTGAAATGGGATGATATGAGCTTCCTGTGATGACTTGGACTATTCCTCTTCAAAATTAAATGAGCTATTTTTATATGTTTTGGGTAATTTTTCTTAAAAAATACTTTCCCCTCAAAAGGTTTCATATGATATTCAGCATCAAAGACCATAATGACTACAGCAGATTATTTAATATGGAACGTGGCCAACAGTCAAACATGAATACCACACATTTTCCTGCTCTAAGTAAAGTTCCTTTAAGTACATTATAAACATGAAAAAGAAAGTTGTACAATTGATGACAGCTATATCATGTTATCAAAWTTTACTAGAATTCCCCACTGAAATCTTCTCAGTCCCACTGAATCTGCCCAGAAACTGATGGTATCATGACTCTATATTTGGGTCTTGCTCAGCAGCACTATGTGTTCAGCAACACTAATCGAGTTAGACAACACCAGACAATATGGGATCACTAATATGAAAATTTCCACTGGAGTAGCTACTGCATTTGTATTGCATATTTGTAGCAATTGCTACAAACCCAAACAGAAYTTGGCCATCTCCTTATCTGTTGTATAGGAACTCCCATAAAAATACAACACAGTAGTAGAAGTAAATGAAGCTGAATATAAAGGAACAAATCAATTAGATGAGAATTCTACAATATTAATTTCCTCCATTCAAAAAAGGATTATAAATTAATATTTCCATAAGGCATATATATTTTAATTATAAAAATAGTTGCTTCATTTCAGCAAAAATCTTGATATTTTGTTTTTGTCATGTTTCTCTGAACATTATACMGTATAAAATATATAATCATGCACAAAGAAAAAATTCCAAATAATGAATCAAAATGTTCTGTTCCCAAAGGGCCAAAATAGAATATTTCAATTTTTATTGAATACTCCATCCTAATTATCAGTCTTTCCTGAAATAAAATTTTAGTTAAAGAAACACATTTCAGGAAACTGTTTCACTTTTAATGAACTAATATTGTCCAATGGGAAGGAGAAGAACTTCTTCGAAAAGCTCCTCATTTGTTTTCCCAAAACTGGATAACTAACATAGCTTGGCCTCAAATCTTGACCAAGAATCAATCATCTCATCACAGTCTCATAAACCGTAAAGGAACAGGTCTCTTGTCCCTCAAATTCAGTGCGTCCTTCTCTTCTCGACCCCCTCAGTCTTGGTGCAATAAAGAAATACTGTCCAGCTCAGGTAATACCACCTCAGACAAGCCTGCCGTGACAGCGGGCCAGCACACCAGCTCTGCCTTTCCTGGGCATACCAGGCCCCTGGGGAACTCCCTCCACTGCTACATACATTTTAAGCAGCCAGTTTAAGGGTGTAAGAAGGAGGTTCATGCAAGCTTGCTCCCTGTTGAGGAAGGTATTTGACTGAAATACCTCCCTGAGATGCCTGAAATTAACAGTACTAGAAATGTCTTATGGAGAAGACRGAATATGATGGCTCTTTGTACTCGCTGAGTTTGCATTGCTGCTCACAGGGACAGAGGGGCTCAGCTTCTTTCCTGCTGTAAGGTATAAGGAAATGGCCGCTTTGATTGTAGATGGGACTGCATGTCTGGGCTGGTATCAACAACTGGTCAAAGATTACCCTATTACTGCTAAGAGTGGATCAAACTAGACAYYGACATTTAGTGCAAAAAATAAGAAYGATGTGGAGCAGCAGAGGCTGAAAGTGTGAGAGCAGCAGGGGAGACTGGACAGCCTGCAAGCTCTGCAGAAGGGAGAGAGAAAAAATCYGACCCGGCTGTCAGGTTTAGTACACCAAACTGTCTTGAGGCTTAACTTGAGGACGCTTAAAGCTTCAYATAGGTACTCAGCTCCCAAACACGTATCTTCATAACTCATGCTCAGTTTTTACTATACCAGGAAGATGCAAAACTCTGGAAACCCTGAAGCCCAACATGGGGCTGTGGGTTCCTGGGTGGTGCGAGTCACATGACAGCTGAGGCTGAGGATGGTGAAGCCAAAGCCCCTTTGCAGATGCAGCTTAGTCTCTTCCAGGGCCCATATGCTGAGGGATATGCTGTAAGAGCCATGGGRAAAAGGCACAGGGAAGCTAGAAAGCACATTCCTGATCCCCCTAAGAGAGGACACTCCCAGAAGGATTTGAAAGGCTTAAAAATGAAAGGTCATCATATAAATATGCAGCATTTGCTATTGTCTAGTTAAAGTCACCTTCATTTTCCAGTATCTGTTTAATTTTCCACCTGCCAACTGCCTCATGCACCCGGAAGAGCAACTGTGGGAACAGTAGCCATAAAGACATCATTAATCTCTGTGCTTTACCACAGCAATTTAACGTTTTCCAGGGATTAGAGACAGAAATGTGAATTAAAGAATTTGGTTTAATTGTATTCTGTTTGCACATACTCCTATGGTACATGTTTGTACCACGGCCTGTTCTTCCCTACCTTGGCAGTGCTAAACGCCTTCCTTTAAAAAAAGTTAAAATATCTGCATTTCTATCCTCCTCAGTCCCACCCAGTCTCGTCGCATGCACAGCAAACACTCTCACCGTATTCCTCCCCACAACGGAGTAGATATTTTGCTACTTTTGACATAAACACAGGCTGCGGAGGTTTGTTCCAAGCCTTACTGTTTTCTGTCTCCCCAAGGATCACGTCTGTCTTTTCCTAGAAAACTCACGTAGCCGCTAGAGATTTAGTCTTGGGGTATTATTCACKTTTTCACTCCAGAAGTCGTCCGGGGCTTTCCTAATGCCAGAGGCTGGCCTATGCTTTACCTTGCAGTAAATATAGATGTATATTAATAGAAAAAAATGTCTTGAGGAGCAGGAATTCTCCTAAAGTCCTATACTTAACCCTTTTTAAGTACTATTGCAGAAAAAACTTCAATAGAGATGTCAAATATCTTCAATCTGCATTGCTGGARGTGGAGGAAGAAGATGGGGAGGCAGTCCAAATTTGTAAATCATCACTGGCCTGTTAGGAATATATTTGCGAGGTCCACAAGTGATCAAAGAATTTTGCTAATCCTTTTGCTCATTTTGGCTAGCCACAGGTTTTCCAGGGCTACTGTYTGTGGTCCCTTTTGAACAGTATCACCTTTTCACTAGGAGAAATCCCTTGAGGCAAATCCCATATTGTGGCTAGTAGTTCCACTTCTGGTTTCAGTGAACTTCTGGCGAACCTAGCAAATCTCTGGCAGGAAACCTGACAGTGAGGCTGAACCATGAGGAAAATGCTTTTTAACTCAAACCTTTCCAAAACTGCCAAGGTCTAAAATTCTTGCAGATCAGTTGAGATGTGACAAATAGACAAATACAGTTCAAGCTGCACTAGAAAGCTGCCTACCGCGCTGTTTTGAGTGCAGGCCAGGACGATTTAGCACAGCTATTGATAGTACTGCCAGCCCATACCATTTTGACATTCACTGTCCCCTGTCGAAAACTAAGTATGAAACCGAACGTACAACAGAAAACCACAAAGAAGGACACACACACACACACACAAAAAAAAATTGTCAAATAAGAGCCTACAAATACAGGTGGGTTTTCTTTTGCTGCTACTCYACTTGTAGGATTGTGCAGTTTGGGTGCAAACAGTAGTCAGCAGAAGCAAGAGAAATGATGCATTTATGCGAGTGTCTTGTTGTCTTGTGACTGAAGCGAGGGGTATGTTACAGGCAGGGAGACAGACTGCAGGCTGTTCTAGTTTTGAATTGGAGGGAAGTCTATTTTAAAAGAAAAGAGGAAAGGGAAGGGCGAAGGTAAAAAATATTCTCCTCTCCCTGATTTAGACTCATACTCTGGTTCCACTTATACTCTATTTTCTTCACAAATTCTCAACTACAGCCTTCAGATAACACTGAACACATTTCATGCATCACTAATAACAATTTAAACGTCAACTTACCCAAAAAAAGAAGTTGAAGATGAACATGGAATATTTCATGCAGCTGCTTACCCCTGCCATTTTCAAAAAGCTGAGATAAAAATGAGAACTGCGGAAGAAGCTTTTGTAAGAGTTTGTGCTCAATAAAAGGTTCTCCTTCTTCTTCAGAAAACCTCTCAGACCAAGTCAAATGCGCTGTTCTCTGCTGCTTAAAGCAAAAATGGTGACTAAGGCAGCTACGATTATTTAAACAATTCATATACCACAGGTAAATATTAACTGAAGCACTGGGGAAGCACTACCAAGTGTTATCGCTGAGTCTCCAGACTCTCATTGTGTCTTTGTGAGTTATATGTTTTTACAGTTGTTAGTCTTCTCCTACACCCCAAAAGTAAATAAATACTTAGAAGTATAAGTCATAGTTTCAAGAGAAAGAGAAGYGAAAATACAAGTATTTCACAGAGCTGCTTTTAAGAGAAGAAATGACTGCATTTCTTAATGCTTTGAAGTTACAAYTCTTACTCTCTTTCATTTTGCACTGATCATTGCCAAAATTCATTCAGTCATGTTTGCAATCGCACTCTAGCTATTCAGCCGGAATAAAGGGATGGGTCTGCACGATCCCTGCAAAAGAAGGGCAAGGAATCTGCAGCCCTTACATCTGTCTTGCTGTCTGGCTTCAGAGCTTTTTCCTCCTCCTCCCCAAAGTGGGACCCTGAGCATTGTGGTGCACGAACGTCCTGCTGTGCAGGTTTCAAAAAGTGTTGTGAACTGCAGCACGGCAATCACAATTCTGGCTTCAGATTCAGGATATCTCTTGGCAATAGGAGCCAGATTTGTCCCAGAAGACAAGGCAATAAACTTGTTTCATTAGTTTTGTTTTATGTCTTGTTTGTTTTCTTTTGTGTTTCTCAAACTAGAAATCATTAGAGAAATATAAAAGTATCATTGCTCTGTCTTTTCTATCTGCCAGTTTTCTAGCAAAGCCCAATACGCCKGTCCTCGGGTGGATAAGGGTCACACCCATGTTCCCCTGGGTTCCTCATAAGAAGGAGGCTTTATTTTGTAGGTGAGCACAAAGGATTTAAATGAGAAAGATGAGGAACATGCTGAATGGAATTGATTTATGAAGCCCCTTTGGTACAAGCCCAATTTTTAGTCTTCACTGTCAGTTTGCATTCTCCAATTCTGTTGTCTGTGTTTGAAAAAAGGGCAACATGTTAGTATATTACACACCTGTAGATGGTGACAAAAAGATGCAACTTAAAGCCTCGCTTTTGTAGGAGCTACAAAAATCTACTCCACACAGAAAATAACTTCCTCTGGCTGCTTTCTATACCAGCTTTTAATGAAGGTGTGATGTCCAGGTGTGATCTCTCTGGTCACCTTCACTAATTTTATTTAAACAGACATAACTATTTCCACTTTTATGGGTGGCTGTATATCTGCCTTCAACTTTCTGGGCTCTTTTCTGGAGTAATTCTCTTTTTACTAACTCACAGAGATTGGCTGACTGACTAGTTTATTTCACAATATCCACCCTTAATCTGAGAATGTTCCTAAAAATAATTGCACTCATGAAATACAGATTGTGTATGGATTGGGAGAAACAACTGTGTGGTATGGTTTAGATCTAAAGCACTCAACAAATAAGTAAGTTGAGAAATGTGGGTGTCTTTATGGAGAGGCGCCATAGCCACAGATGAATCATGAGAATAKTTTAAAGTGCCATATAAAATCGTACGACAAGAGCCACGAAGGGTAATAAAAGAATCACAGATGACACAGGATTTGAGGAGATAAGCCTGAAATCAGACCAGCAATTTTAGTAAACTGAGTTTACTATCAGAGGAATTCAGAAACAGCTCTCTTGTACCAAAAGCTGCAGTTATAAATTGCCACGTGCAGCAGATGTTCATTAGAAAAGGCATGAGTTATAAGCGTTGTTTTTCATGAAATGCCTACTCCAGGCACTCAGTAAGAGATCTCTAAAGTAAATTTGCTTGGGTAGAAGGACTGTAACGCAGCAAGCAAGCATGACCATGCACACACTGGTCCTTCACGAGCGGCTGGTGTGCAAAGACCTGGCAYGTGTTTGAGGCCCGCTCCTGCTCACCTCCCTGCCCTCCCTCACATCACTCTTGGGCTTTGGGCACGGAGTAGGGTCTGCACCCACAATCCCATGGACTGACCTCCAGGGCAATGGCCAGAAGTCCCCAGACCTGCCTGGGAGGCAGTGTGCACTGCATCACCTCTGGGAATAATTTGCCAGGAATCCTAGGATATATATACTTTTTAATATGAATATTAAACACAAGCAAGTTCCAGTAATAYCTAGTTCTCCCTAAACCTTGAAGAACGGCCTCCTCAGTTGCCTGAACAGAATGACCAAGTTTGCTTTTATATATGCTTCATATTTACTGATCTCTCTGGTAAAAGAACAGACTTTCCTAGGACTTGACTTGCATCTTCTCTAAGATGGCAAATAGGAAACAAAGTCAATGTTAAATGTATTTCCTAGTGTGTTTCCAGTGTGTTAAGCATGGCTGCMGAAAATAAGCATTTACTACAATTCTAACATGTTTCCCCTCTTTATTTGATGGTACCTGAAGTAAAAATACGCTATCCAAATTAAAAGCATGCAAGCAGCTTCCATTAAGTGAGAGGTTTTCAAATCTTCTGTAGGCATTGATCATTTATTCCCTGACTACAAAGTTCTTTTTTTAATGCATCTTGGAGAAGAAGGGGGAAGACATAGTTATGGCATGGTTATAAATATTTGCAGTTGTACCTACAAACTGAAGTGTCTATTTTGCAAGGATATGCAGGTAATAGGAGCTGTGAATGAATGAAATGTCCCGAGAAATTTTGCCTGTAGATTTTTGCTGCTATTTAACTGCACAGACGAAATCGGTCCTGTTACCCTCCTGCGAACCATTTAGACAGCAGGACATGTCCTCCTAAAAACAAACCCTTTGCCATACACTGCTTGGAAGCTTTGCCCAGGGAAGAAGTAGAAATACCCTGCGCAAGTTCTGCCCCTCCTTACAGACTGGGCTTGCAGGATTATCGCCTGCCGGGGCACAGCGCGGGCTGGGAGCCCTGTGACGCCGTGCTGGGAGCGCCTCGTGGCGGGGYGGGAGGTGTGACGCCGTGCTGACTCTGCCTGCTGTGTCATGCAAGAAACCAGAGGTGAACGGGGATATTTTGCCAGAAGAAAATGTCAGTATGCCTGACCTGGACCTGAAATAAAGCGTCACCTCTTTGACGCTTGCAAAGCGGCCGCGCTTGGTTTTACAGTGCTTGCAGCCTCCTTCCCCTGCCCTTTCCTCACTCTGCCGTGCTTCTGGGGCAGATTGCCGGGGGCTGCGGGCAGCTTCCCCAGGCCTCAYGCACCTCCCAGGCTCTCTTCCACGCACATCTTTTCCAACAGCACCAGCCTTACAGCCCTCCAGGTTTACACTGAACAGCTCTTTTCTTCTCAGAAATGTTAGATAAAGGGTACACAGATTTTGTCGGGATACTTGAAAAATCACTCTTCAGCTTGCCTGTACAAGAAATACATGTGTGCTCTTTGTTTTTCACACTCCCAGAGACACTTAACACACGTAATACACACCTGGAGCCTTTTTCCTGCCTCAGTGTCCCCATCAGCCTGCATCTTTTTGATTAAGCTGGAGACCTTTAAGATCTTTCTTCCTTTTGCATATGCAGTTCTCTCTCACTTTAGCAGTGCATGTATGTGCTTCTCCCAGCTTTCTGTATCTTCTCTCTAATACATAAAGATTAAAAAAAAAGAAATCTCCAGTTCCTCCTGTGTAAGGTTGCCTTCCATGATCAGGCTAAGAGACTAAGAGACCAAAGCTCCATATCAGATGATTCASTCTATGTTTAGTCACTCCTTCCTTAAGGCTTGAACTTGAAAAACTGGTTTGTACTCAGCAGCAGCCTGCTCTTTGAACAGTCGATTATGGATAGTGGATGTAAAGAAGTTTTTTACCATCAAAATTTCTGATCAGTGTCATGACAAAAAGACAACAGAGTCTTGGTAAGAGGGGTAAGAGGGTAAGAACCRTATTTGGGGTGAAGTTTGCAGCCCAGAAAAAAGATCAGCAGTACTCTAAAGGAAGAACAGGTTTATTTCCACTTTAGGACTTCTTTACACTGTGAGGCTGATGTGGAAAGTGCAAAAGAGGAAATGAGAATCTGGCCTTAGTGTTTAACACTATGGGCAGGTCGGCACAGTTTTTCCCATGAGGTGGCTCTGCCATGACCTACCCGAAGCCAGGTACCTACCTTTCCATGACGTGGAGAGCAAAACGGCATGCCCAGTTTCTCGGAGGCGCTGATSTGTTGCAGCTCAGCAGTGCACTAACCATAGCTACCCCAGTTCAAGTTCAAGRCTAGCTGGAATCCACCTAAAAAGCAGTCCTGTGTGGTCCTTCGGTGAGAATTACTGCTGTTGCCTTCTCTGCTTTCTTTTCCTCCCTCCCCTTCCACATGCTGAACTGCTACGGGGTTGAAATTTAGAATTTCTGATGCTTTTCATAAAAACAAATGAACAAAAACCCACCTCAGAATAATTATCTGGGGTAAATATAACTGGGATATCACTTGGCACATGGCAGAACAAAGTCCTAGCTCTGAGTGGGATCTGGAGCCACTCAGTTTCTTGTGGCCCAAAGGAGTATACTGGGCTCCTGTTAGTGTTATACTGGGAACTGATTTCTTGCCTGTTAGAGCTTTTCTTTTTACTTTATAATAACCAGCATTTCTAGCCATTAAGAGTGTAACCCCTTTCCTTCATGACCACTACATTTCTCTGCACTCCAGCCAATAAAAATGTAACTCTCATACGAGATACAGCCCAACCGGTGAGTTGTACAGCTCAGAAGAGGCAATGGCCTGACCACCAAAAAAAACCCTAGATGTCCAAAACATGTCTTTATATTCAGGAGCAAGGAAAATCCTGCAATGTTGCATGCTGGACAGATGCATCTGAACTCTGGTCTAGGAAATGTATAGCTAGGTGGACCTAACGCTCTCTCTCCCTCCTTCGCTAGGGCTGGTGAAAGGCAGGGTGTATATATGCTACCTTTCATCCCAGAACAGGCACTTCAAAACAGGCTCTTCTGCCCCAGGTGAGATATTTGTMAGAGGTACATTATCCCCTTCCTCTGACTAGACATTTCGTTTTAGTGCTGGAAACCTTTTCTCTGGGGAGGAAGGAGGGAGTTTAAATGGGGATATATCTCTACAAAAGGTTTCTGTTCTGACAAAACAGTTTCATCAGAAAATTCCCAGCCAGCTCTGTGCTGGACTTCTATCCAGGCGCTCCATGGCCTGATGCCAACATCACTCATATGTTCTTGCTTTAGAAAGGTCTAAGTATCTTGAATGCTCTCACTTCCCCTAAAGCAACAACTCTTCCACCAGAAACCAACTACGCAGCTCCACTCTWACTCCCTCCCAAAGGATGCAGTCTCCTCTTCCGATATACTGGCAGTTTTCCTCCAAGCCTTTCATCTGAGAATTCTCACATGCAGAATACATATTTTTAAGCTTTCATTGATATCTGGCTCATATTAAACTAAGAAAAGTTTTGATAAGTCCTTAAGTACTAATAAAGTCACATACCTAATCCACACATTTCTATTTTCCCTTCTCCCCTTTCCCCCGCCCCACCCCCCACCCTGACCTTTTCATTTACTGCTAGCTTTCTTGGCTGTTTTACATCCTTTTTGGTTATTTACCTACTTCATGAACTAAGCTGTTCTTTTATGCAAGGCTCATGTCAGGGATTTCCTATTTCCCAGGGCCTGGTCAGGATTCATTTAGGCTAAATGACTCTGGGTTTAAAATATTCTGTTGGTTTCAGAACGAATCCCTCATGGATAAGCCCGCTAATCAATGTCAGTAAGGGTATCAGTATCTAGCCTGTAAGTATGGAAACCATTTATTAAGACTAACTTTGTTAACAAAATCCTTGCTAAGGAATGATTTTTGCAGGTTTGTACTGCTTGAGCAGGGCACAGTGTATGGGCACTGTTACTAACGCAAGAAGTGTTTTTCACCCTAGGCATTCTCAGTACRTCCTGAGACTATCTGCAGGGTACAGGAGAGACTACTGTGAAGAAAGATGCTTTAAAAACATAGAGAACAGCCATTTTCAAAGAAGCATCGAAAGACTTCAGATGTCACCTTCCTTTTCAAGGAGGAGCTAATCAGTTAGTACTTCTCCTGGAGAAGGACGTGCAGGTTTCATATTCAGCTCTAAACACAAGGAACTTGATTCTAATTTTATTTATGCTCACGTAAATCAGGACAAGTTTATAAGGCAAGTCGTTGTCAGTACAGATTAGAGACGAGATATTTAACCCACCTCTCTACCCTAATCTTTCCAAGGGAAAAAGAACAAACCTGCCAAAAAAATGTGGCACTTCCTTCATGAAGTGCTGCCCTCTAGTCATGGGTGGGAAAATTCTTAGTCTTGAATTATATGAGCACTAGACAGGTATACAGCTTAATATTTTGTGATCCAAAAAACCCAAGTATTAATAGGATTAGAAAATGGGGATTAGGCTATTCTGTTGCTGTCTTTTAGAYATCAGTTATGTAACTAGAATGATATTATTCCTTATAAAGATAGTTAAAATCACTTCAAGGTTTCTTAATGTCTTTTACAAAAACTTTCTGCATAATATGGGCATGCAGGCAATGTGGTCACCAGTGATGTTTAGAATTAGCAAATGGGAACCACATAGCATCTGTCATGAAATTTTGCTCCAAAAATGCAGATTTGATATGTATTTTGACAAGTGTGTTTCTTCTATTTCAGGATAATATGACACTCAATCTTCACTTTCACTGAGGCATACCTCTGTCTGGCAAAGTAAGTAAACACATACAAAAAATACAAAAACAAACATAAATTTGCAARCTTTAGCTTTCAAGGTTATTAATTCCTTAAGTCTCATTTGGTGTAAAACGTCAGTGGTCTGAAAGCTGAATGGAAGCTTCTTCATCTCTCTATGGTTGCTGTAGGCAGAGTAATGCTATCAGAACAACACCATATATGTCAGCTATGGGCTACACATCCCATTCAAACTCCGTGATCCCCTGGGACTATTCTACCAGATGTGTACAGTCCTTTTGCAATCCAAAGAGGAGTTTCCTTCCACCTTCATCTGCTCACTGACCTTCACAATCCTACTGACATTAAACTTTGCTGGTCTTCAGTGCTCTGCAGACACTGAAATCTTTTCTAAATTGGGCAGTTGTATTGCTTTTTCAGTTTAATCCACTCACACATGAACCTTTCATTTCTGCCTGAGTGTTGTATTTTTCAAAGCTTAAATAGGAAAATTTTATCATTTGCAGACTAAACGTTTGCTGAAAAACTCACAATTTCATTCCCACTCATCTTTGTCTCTCAAGTGCTATTCATTTATCCCCAATATACATGAAAAGGTTCTTTACTTTCCAAATGTTTTTCCTGTCCCTGAAAGGACGGAAGAGAACTGAAGGGTATTACTGAAAACTTTGTAATAACTACCAAAGAGCAGAGTTAGCGACTCTACCTATGGGCAACATTCCAGATTTGTAACTTGCACATGTGTGATTCACATTTGTACTAAAAACTAATTTCCTACTGAAACCATTGAAGAAAGATACTGTAAAGAACCCAGGCCTCAGCAAAACTAAGACGCTCATGCTGGGGAACTGTCAGTCTCGCAAGACTGCAATCAGAGCTGAGAACGCTGAGCTGCTTTCAGAGGAATTCAGTACCATCTAGCATCAAGCACCAAATGTTAGCCACTACTGTAGAAATAGCTCCCTTTTTTCACTTTTAACTGTTTATCTAGCTCCATCTGAACAGACAAACACATAGAGAGACCAGGGAACTAGGATATCACAGCAGGAGATAACTTAGTTCATGCATAAAGGTGATTCACTTTTTTAAAGCTGCAAGAAGTGTCCTACATGTCCAACTGTCCTAGTCTCTACAGAGAAGGAAAGAAAGATATACTCTGGAATAAACCAGGGGCTTCTGAATCTGAAGTTCCCAGAGACCATCTCAGCTTTTCTGAGACCCTGCTATATTTCCTCACTTGCTCTCTGATCCTCTTGGCTCACTCTGCATCAAACTGTGCAGTRCCAGAAGAGAGGAGTTGCTGAAGAAGAGTGTCTGATTGCTGGTATTCATGAAGGTTTTCACTGCTCTGCTCGGAGACACTCTCAGAGACGACTTTGAAATTTTAAAAACCTTCTCCAAAAGGCCAGGGAAGGATGGAACTACCCTCATACTGTCTACCCTGGACAGACAACTCAAATGGCAGAAGTTCATTAAGCTTAAGGTAGGAAGCATGCACAGCACCATGGTGCAGCCCTTTRGAAAACAGATGTGGTGACTAAGGCCAGAATTAAGTTAGGAAGGTTTTATGTTATCACGATTGCTATGACAAATACTTGCTCCTGCTAGTAATTGATCAAGTCAAAGCCAAATCTGGAGTGATCTTGCTTGTATCGATGACATGGGACAGAGGAACTTAGAGGAAGTGAGAATTAAAATCAATGTAAATTATGCAACTCAAGTTTTAATTTAAAACAGAATCTATATAACAGATAACATTTAAAAAAGAAGTAGGAGTGCCAAAACGAAGGATTGAGTGATAAATTCCCAGCTATAAGTAAAACGGATTATTTTCATGTCAGGCCTCCTTTGAGCATAATTGCTGTAGTCTTAACTGTTAGGTTAATAAAAGACACTTCCATTAAGCTGCAGGGTCCCCATCAGCATATGGTTAAGCTTTGTGTCTTCTCTGTGCAAAACCATTTGCTACCTCAGAGTGAAGTATTTCTTCCTTTGTCATGTCCCTAGAAGAGATTAACAAGCACACACACTTTATACACTTCATTAATCCTTGTGATGATTCATGCGCATGGGGGTCATACTCTAATCCAAGTCAGACCACTAAAAATACTTGACCTCCAGATGGCTGTGCTGACTGGCGTTGCTAACAGCAGAATTTGGACACAGTGTTTCTCTTTTCATATCACTGTAGTATAGACTAAACATATTCAAACCATCCTTATAAAAGGCATGCTTGACAGTATGCTGACTATACATAAAAAGGGCCCTTTGGGCAAGGGTTTTGATTAGTCTGAGATTTAGTTCAAAGTTAGGCACCACTGCACCTTGCTCTTGAAAGAGACTTTGGGCATCGGCTCACTACAAATAAAGAATAATCACAGCAGGGCAAACAATAAGCTGGTTGTCAAAAGATGTCATTTCTATTGGGAGCATCCTCCTGGCTGCACAGATCTGCTTTCTAGGGTGGCTGAGATCTCTGGAAGGGRTGACAGTGAAATACTTCAACCAAAGAGAAATGTTGTAAAGCAAGAATAACCGTGAATCTAATCATTATTTAGCTCTGCTAGAGTTCAGCTCCATACTTGGTTTTAAAGGTTTGTAGCTCTTTATAAGAAGTCAGATTTATTCCCAGATCTGAATGGGTTCCTCTCCTGTCTTTTTTCCCCATCCCATAGAAATCATATCTCTCTTTGCGTCTTTTTTCCAGCCTGATGGATTACTTACGAAAAAAACGCTCATCTCAGAAGGTCTGTTATGGATGTGAATAAAAGATCAGATTCTCACCTCATGTAAATTGGAATAGCTTCGCTGATTTCAAAATTCAGTTCAACAGCAGAAAGAACATACCACAGTCCATTAACTTCTTCAAAGACTGTTGAAAAGGAATTCATCAGATCACAATAGATGTCGGAAGTTTAATATCTTCCACAATGATCTGTCTGATGTATTTCTTCTTAATGTCTGTCAACAATGGCAAAAAAAAAATCACCAAGGTCAAAATCTGTTCTCTGAAAGCACATCTGCACTGCAGTTTCAATAGAAGTTGCTGTTAAAYGTGGTAGATTCTACTTCACTTCAAGCATTTAAATTAAATCTGGATACCTTTCTGAAAAGATATGCTATAGATCAAAGAGAAGTACTGGGCCTTAAGCAAAAAAATGAGTGAGTGAATTTCTACGTAGTGTATTACATTAGAGTTCAGAATAGATGATCTTAATGCTCTCTCCTCACCTGAACATATGAATCCAGTCTCATTTAACTAGACAGTGCTACATGGCCATATGATTGCTGATTTAATGAACTATAAAATTACATCTAAGTTAAGAAACTGGCCCCTGAGTTCAGGAAGTCCTCATGGGTCACAGAAACCATATTGCTCATGACTGGTTTACATTTATACAATTTATCCTTGATTTTTCTGCCAACCTTATCTTAAATTGTTATTTTCTTTCTGCAACATCCTTATGAACTGAAAGACCATGCTTTGCTAAAGACACCATATTCTTCCAATTTCTTCCTGCAAGATGCTTGTCATTCCCCTAACAGTGTCTCTCTGCACCTGCTCCCACCTGAGGTCACCTTGCCTGAATATGGGAGACCCATGTCATGGAGTTTCAGATGAGATCTGGAAAACAGCCTCTCCTCTTTCTACAGGAAATCTCTTCCTACTGTTTTTCTTCACGCTTTTCTGAATATTTTTCCTCTTCTTCCTCAGGCGGTGGTTGCCAGCTATCTCCATTTCTTCCTCCTGTCTTTTRTGAAGCTAACTGTTCTTCTCCAAATTCCCTCTCTCCCATCTTCTCTCTCTGCCTGTTCTTTTCACAGAACAGAAAACTTGTTCCTTAGTTAACATTATTAACTTATCTAGAATAGCCTTTAGATGGTCTTGTATATTAGGTATCAATAAATTTTGAGTTGTCRATGAAACTTTTCCTTTACTATATTTTCTACATTCATCTGTACTCCTGCGCTAGTTGATTCTTTAGCCTGCTCCACACCTTCTTCTCTTGGAGCTCTGCTGCATTATACCTAATGCTCCWATGAGATAGCCATTCCAAGATAACATACTTTCTTCCCCGAGTATCTCTACTGATCCTACAGCAGATTTCCTCTTCCCCTACCACAGTGGGCATTGTTGTCTTCTCCTAGTACTGCTTGCTTTTAAAGGCCAAAATAGATTGTATTTTTAAGAAAAAAAAGAAAAACAACGGCTATATGAAGTTAACTTTCCACTACTTTCTATTTGCTCCTGCAATAACTTAATCTTGATTACTGGAATGCAACATCTGGCTGAGACTTCTCAGCATTTAACTAGACTTTCATGTCCAGCTATTGTGTTCCTAGGCAATGTGTCTCCCAAATTATGACAACATACCAATGCAAACATAAAATGTGTTTTTGAGTCTTCAGCTGCCGTGGAAGATGTGAGATCACTGGGCTGAATACTTAACCACATTAGGCTTGTTTGGGTGCCATTGAAGCTCTCATGAGAAAACTTTAAGGTAGTCAGATAGCAAAATGAGTGCACAGAGGAATCCTCTATTTTCACCAAATGGGCATAACTACTCTRTCACCTGTTCTGGTTTCAAATGTCTTTTGAAGCATGTCCAGGCAATAGCGACCCTGACTTCTGGCATACAGCAGCACTCTAAGTAGATTTTTTCAGTTCTGACCCTGCTCCAAACCAAATGCTCTGCTCCAGCACTAGGAGTGGGGAAGAGAACAAGAAACAGAAACAAGACAGAGAACTCATGACTAGGAAACTACCAGAGAAATCAGCGGAAGGAAGAATACTGTGGGCTAGTTAGGGCAAAGGAAAACAAGGAGGACAGGCRCTAACATAGGCAAGGCTACAGAGTAGATTGTTAATAACAGAGATCAGAGACAAATTAAAACATTCCTGAGCATTTTCATAGTTTAAACAATAAGGCACAGCTCTGGACACACATTCAGACCCCTCTATTTGTGAGTCATGTAATTAAGGTTCAGCAACGGAAAACCTAGTTTTCAACTGCACCCAGCCTTTCCCCTCCCTTGTTCTGTTAATAAATAATTTTCCTAGATAACMGTTACTGGTATGTGTAACTTGTGTAACGATGGAGACTTCACTTACATTTACAAATTTTATCAAAAAACACACCTTGAAATGTGATAAGAATGCATGTGTGATGATGTGTAACTTTGGTGACTGGTACATTACTGATTAGGTGAAAACACGGTGTGTACTGTAGCACACACATTTGTTGAAGAATCAGGAAGGAAAAGGAATACTATGGCAGATAAAATGTTCTTCGACAAAAGTCTATTTTTTCCCAGCATGTAAAGAAGTGCGTCCTCCTTGTTCACTAAGGGTGCAACCGACACTTTTTAGCAACTTTTAGTGAGGTAATGCTGTCCCAGGAATTATAAACTAAACATAAATTTATCGTAATGCTTTACAGCTTAACCAGCTTTTAATTCATTTCTTGGAGGCTTTCTGTCAGTTGATTCTCCAGATCTCTGCATTTCTTACTCCTCAGTGTGTAAATAACATGCCTTTCTACTACTGGCAGCAATATTTATGCTATTTCTGGATTTGGCCGTGAAAGTCTCCCGCACCTGTGCTAGATCAGAGTCCTGCTGAGCCCCCAGTGACCACCTCTGTGTCTCTGCGCCAGGACGTGCTGCCTGGAAAGATGCATTGCCACCTGGGCTGCTTCTGGGGCCAGGCACATTAAACACGACTACTTGGACAGGACTGCACAGAGACTCCCCCTAACCACTCAAAAATGGCAAAAAATTGATGTAGTAAATATTTGTATTCACGAGCAAGGAAACAAACCTCACAGGTTAAGAATGTCTGAAAAGACTTGGTGGAGTAAATTGTTTTCCGTTAAAATAAATTACAGTGTAACCACAAGAAACAACATCCTCTGTGTTTTGAGATCTTAGGCAAGAATTATTTAGCTTGTATTGTCTTAACTTTTATGACAAAATCATTGTGCCAACGTTGATTAGATGTACATAACAGCACAAGAAAGTAATCCCAAGCAGAACTGGAAAAAACTTCGTTTTTCCAGTTAACTAAATCTCTGCAATATAGGAATTCTGCTGAAAACTTTAGCACTACAAAATCACACATACAAGTAGGCAGTTCTCTGTAAAAGTCACAATCATTCATAAAATGTAATGTGCAAGGTTACTGGAAAGAGCTAAGAGAAAGGCCTTTCTATTCTAAAACCAATTTGCAAAGTCCAAAATGAAATAAAGATGAGTGGAAGGTAAGTGAAAGCAGAACAGAAAGTATTAATTATTTTGCACAGAGACAAAAATGTAACAAAGGAAGGGAAATGAGAAGCAACATTTTGCCAGCAAAGCCTGATGAGGTTTTAGAGGCAGCTGTTCATAGGAATTGGCAGGGATGGCACATCTATGTTTGTAAGTCCAAGTCAGAGGTGAATGGGGTGGCCACTATTTTAACCTTGTGCTTCTGGGACAACATTTGTAAACAGAGACAAGAGAAAGACACATCCAGGGCTCAAATGAGTTGAAGAAAGCTTTTGGGGAAATGATAAAACRACTTCTTATGAACAGCAGAAAATAGCTGAACTCCTTCCACTTTCTCATGTAGAACTGTAGCTTAGATCCAAATAGTGGAAAGAAAAATTGGTAGCTGTCACTGTTACTGTTGTTCAAATGCCAGAGGCAAATGCCTCGCAGAATATGTGTGTGTATCTATCTTGTAGCTGGAGTCTTCTCAAAAGCTGAAAACGTTACTCACTGATATGAAAATAAATGCGGCAGAATAGCAATGCAAATCATGGAAGGTGTGAGATTGATGGATGGCTGCAGCTGGAAGGAAGTAATACTATATGTCACATTTACGCATGCAAAAGCTCTTCAAATATTTATACCCAACCCAGCAATGGCCAGGGCTAATCTGTACCGAGATGGGGGCAGACATCCAGAAGCTTCTATGCTTGGTGGTGCCCAACCAACAGCCTTTCACCTGACAGAATAAGTGTTATCCTTCATTCGGAAAGTTTAGAGAAAGGAGGCCAAAGGAGGGTTCCTCAGTCTTTATCCTATCCCAAGGGATCAGGAATGGTAACTACTGCTGTGTATAATTCTGCCATAATAGCTGAAGGAGAGAAACCCTACTTAAAGCCCAGGCACAAGACAGTCTTCGGTACCACTGTTAACCAGCCAAACCAAATTAAAGTGATCACTGTAATCCAGGTCTGTCAGATAGTCGACCATCTCTGTGGTGCATACTGTAGCTGGGTGCAATTTTTTAGGAGGTAGCAAAACACCTGGGCACCCGCGGAAGTGTGCATCCATCTACTGTCACGGAGAAGCGGATGATTTCTCGCTTCCTTCCCTTTCTGCTCTCTTGAGTGTCTCGAAGGATGCAAACCCCAGACCTCCTTGCAGGACTGCTGGGCAGCTCAGCTGCCTCACCTCATTCACATGGACAAAGCTTGTTGAGAGCCTCAGCAGAGGATATGTAGCTAGAAATTGGAGATCAGAATGAAAAGTCTCAGRGGAAAAGTGGTCTGTTACTTTTGTCAGCTATTTTTTTATCTCTCTATGCTCAGGCTACAGATGTTCAGGTGAGCACTTTAGAGTGTAATCTAAGTAAATATTAACTACTATTGTAAKCAAACAATTTTCTTAGTTACTTTTTAGTGTGTGAATATTATCAGGTTTTCTGCATTTGGGTAGAAGCCTGGGTCCTACTGCCAACCAAAGAGCTGTGCAGGAGGCAAAAGCTTGTTTGYTGAGCTGCAGTACTGCAAAGAGGCAGAAGATGGCAGAAGGAAGCCCTGAAATGGCATCCCCACCAACACAGGTGGTAAAGCCGGGCCCAGAGCTGCTCTGCACAAACGAAGAAATAGTCACATCTGACCTCCAGGTGAGGATGTCTTTTCATTTAGGCATTTTACAGTGTTTTCTTTGCCTTGGTGTATTATGTTTCTCAGATACCTGAGACATTGGAGAATAGCTGAACACTGCTCGAGAACATGAAACGTTTAATCCAATAATGGACTGAGTGTGAATTTCTCTTGTCACCCTGTTATTTTGTAGTGCTTTTGTAGCTATGGATATTGCTGAGATTAGAATCTATTATTTTGTGGTAACCTTTGAAGAGTCATGTTCCAAAAGGATACAAATTCTCAGAAACAGAYGAAAGACCAGATTTGGGGCTTTGGTGCAGAATTGGTATGTTTTAGCCTGGTATTTTCCTTAATGAGACCTTCCTGGGCTTTCTGCTTGCAACAGTTTGTTTGCAAGCTGGTCACATCATTCCATCAGGAAGAAGAAAACAACCATGCAGTGACCAGTGTCAGTCACTGTCATTTTCATCCAGTTAACCACGTTATTAAAGGTGATGATCCTTCCATGTGTCTGCCACTTGGGTGAAATCACAAAATGCTTTTATCCATGTTGAACTTCAAAGATGAGTTGCTAGGTTTTGACAAAGCCTGTAAGGCTGAAGACAGACACATGATTTGATATTTGAACATCTATTGAGCAATAGAWGTCCCTCTGACCTCCTCATGTGATCAAATCTTTAAAAATGAGRCTCAGCAGCAAAACTAAACTATTCTTGAACATATCCAGGCAGTCACTGAGTGAGCAGTGAACACAACTAAATCTCCTTAGGTAGCTGGACCGCCCACAGAAGGACTACTCTACAGTGGATGGAATATGAAACTCCTCCCCACCTCTTCATTCTCTCCTTTCTCCCCACTTCAATCTGCTTGGAAAGCTCAGCTGTCAGAATGGATCCCTCGCATCACTGCATTTCTGGCAAATTCCTCTTTACACCCTGCTTCCCCTACATACAGGGACAGCAAGGAGCAGGTGGCTTTCACTAAAGATCTCCCACCAGGTTGCTTCTCCCTGTGTGCCTGCTGCTGGCAGCACCCAGAGGTGACCACAAGGATGGGCAGCCTCTGCCCTCAGGGCTCTTCGCGGTGCTCTGCATCAGACAAATGCACCTATGCTCAGAACAGCAGTACTGGAGAAAAATATAGGCCTTTGTACTTAGTTTCACTAATGTGGGACATTTTTTGGACTGTTAAACTGACTGCAAAGGCCACCATCTTTTCTTTAAAATTACCCATGATGTTCAAGAAGAGGCAGCAAGTGGCTACACACTTTTACACGGACTAAACAGCTTTAATACGTCTATCTTCCCATCTATCCCTAGATGACTGTAAACAGGAACTGTGTTGCCCTGGTGTGCCATCAAAGGGCAGTCGAAGCACAGTGCCACTAACTGGCACTCATACCACATGCCTACTTGGCTCGCTGTCCACTGATACTCTCACTCTCACTCATACTAGCCTGATAATGTGTGGTACAAATTGAAGTTGTTTGGGCTGTTAAACAAAACCAGCTGTGTTAATTTTATCTCCATTCAAAACAAAGCAAAACAAACACAGACAAAAAGGGTTTGACAAGGGGAAGGAGAAGAAGGAAATCAATAGGGAAATAAATAATGTTTTTTAAGCTTCTAAGAAGGATATTAAAATAATGCAGATTAAAGAGCAAACAAAATCTATTTTGTTTAGCAAGCTGACGGTGTCCTTTTAAGTGAACATGTGTGGGTTTATACATTCACATATGCCCTACAGGTACACTTGCCAACTATCCAGTCAGACTGTATAAAATATACATATGGTTTTCCCTCCACCTCACCAGACATGTTTACTGTAAAAGAAGCTGAACAAGTTTGGTTTCTTTCTCATAAAAACTGCTAATAATTATTGCAACTATACAAATACTTGCTGCTTTTCTTATTCTCTTAAACCAAAATGATCTCTAAACTATTCTGTTTTATTACTCTCAGCACTTCAGCCATCATCCTGGTTTCAGACATTGGCTACAAATTTAGTAGGGAAAAAGAATCACTAATTTGTCTTCAAATAATTTCCTTGGCTTTTGGCCTCTGTTCGTCAGCAGAAATCTGTAAGAATGTTGTTGATACTCTTTGATGAAGTTAAAACCTGTCATGAGATGGTTCCTGCAGCAAGTTTGAAGGCTGTCTCATCCTGATGTTCAGCAGCAGAGAATGAGACAACCAAGGACCCTCTGCTATTCTAGGAGAGCAGGAGAAGACATGGAAGCCCTTCCTGCCCCTCTCCTCTTGAGACTGGCAGGGAGAGTGTCTTATCTCCTAACAAGATCAACAGGAGAGTGTATTGGGAAGCGCAAAAAGGCTGAACGGCATGCAGATGGGGCTTCCTCCAACATGGCTGAAAAGCTGGTGGCTTTGAAAAGAATGACATGGCCATAGAGGCTTATCTGGTCCGTCAGTCTGGTGATTCCCATCAGGATTCTCACTGCTGACCAGTCAGAAAAGCATGGCATTATCTCACTGTAAAAATTAAAGAAGCCAAATAAAGCTGCTTTAAGAATACCCGGGACCTTGTAACCAAATATATATATCCAGAGTACTTCTGTATCACATCCACAGAAGAATGGACCATTGTGCATCCAATARATTGCAGCACTTTGAGGTGGCTCCTGTCACCACACTGAAACTACTATCCTTTTCCATAAAACTCACAATCTCTGTTGTGACTGGTATTGACAGTACTCCCTGACCCTCCARTGGAGCAGAATCAACTAGCTGTGCAGCCCCAGCATAACCTATGTTAGAAGTGAGAAAAGCGTAACTAAATTAAGAAGCTGGTGCTTTAACTCATGCAGAGCAATGAAGAATTGCTATTGGTGATGCCAATGACTCTTCTTGCTGCGTTGGCAGCACAGAGAAGAGGGACAGAGAGGTGGAGTTTTTCAAAGGTCTTCTACCTGCACCCTGTCTGTAGGTACTCTTCTCCTAAAAATTAATCTCTGCAAATGATTCCCAAATGTCTCTCACTACCTCCTTGCCCATGTAATTCTCATTCTGTCACTTGACTTCCACATYGCTGACAACTGTTGATTTGTATTGGCTAAAGCCTAATTTTCTGTTCATCTTCCCTGATTTTTTCATTGCCCTTAACCTCGCTTCCTCCAGCCTATGATAAGGCAAAATTTTAGATTCTCCTACCTCTTTCAGTCACTGTATGATCCAGGTCTTGTTGCTTCCTCCTACATAATAGYTCACAGATTCCTCCCTTCCCTCAACAGCCTGCTAAGGCTCATAGCAGGATCCAATCATTTTGCACTTTGTCTGTAATAATCTGGTCTCCAGCCATGTTCCAGCCCTATTGCTGCCCTCACTTCCATCCAAAACACTGAGATTAGAACCACGTTCCTGGCTCATTGCTTTGGCTGTACCACCACACTCTTTGCGTCCTCCCAGTGGCTTTGCATTTTCAAACACAAACTTCTTTCCTTTGCCTTTAAGACCCTTCACATTTAGCCTCACTCTATTTGTCAAATATATTGGCCTATCAAACTGTCGGCTGCTGCCTGTGATCTGACAAAGATGACAGCCTTGATCATCATGTCTGCTTCTTCCTCAGCCACCTCTATGCTTTCATCTGGCTGTTCCCCCATGTGTAAGGAAAACTGCTATGAAGAATTCTTAATTTAATTGCTCCCAACCCCCCTGCCAGTCTTCCATCTAAGAACAGAAAAGTAATTCCCGTAACTCCTCTCTTGCACTAGCCAAGCAAGTGGAAAGCTGTGATTTCAGCATACCTGCTTAGCCCTGTTCACTTTATTCTTGTCTTATCCTTTCATCTAACTCCCACAGAGTTCATCCACCATTACTGAGAGAAACTGTATCTTTTTCTRTTTGCCTCTGACCTTCACTTCACATGTGAACCCCTACTACTGTCAGAAATGGCAGTACCAACCACCAGGAATCCTTATCTGGAATTTTCACTAAGGAATCCTAAATCATCTGATTTTTGGAGGGGCTGGGGGCTATGTCCATGAAAGGCGTTTAGGTGCCTAACTCCTCTTTAGATACCTAACCTGTCCTGGAAGTCCATAGTAATTTTGATACCCTATGGAAACTGGAGCCACCCATAGCTCTGCAGGTGTGCTTTAGAGACCACAAGCCTAGTAACAGCTGCAGCAGAGGCTGTCGGTGGTTAATACTGTCTATGCACAGCTATGGAGGGAGTATTTTTATGTAACTTTGCCTCTCTTCTCAGCAAAGAAATCTCAGTTTCAGAAACAGTGTTGTATTAGTCTCAGACTGCCATGACAGAACTCTTTTCTGCCTTTATACCAAGTTACCATTTTCTCTTCTCATTTCTTTTGCCATTCAGCAAAAGTCAGCTCTAGATAATGGCAGTATCCCACAGCCATAGTGTTATTCCTGCTTACACTAGCGATGTGGAGGCCAGCTCCAGCTTAGCTTGTCACTTGTAAGCGCTCACTCCCTTGGCCTGGTTACAAGTTGTACAAGGAACTGCTTCATGCCCTATGCATATGAACTTTTCCACTATGGTTGCTCAACTGTCACAGTCAGGACCTGCCTTTAAGGTAATGACCTGGTCATAGACTCTAGCATTGCAATGATTAATTTTACTAAACAAAGGTGTTTATTTCCAGCTATCATTATTACTCTGCTCGCTTAGGTCTTGGGAACCTCTTTAGGCTGTTGGCTTGGTGCATGCTGGGAAGGGTTGTACTACTGGATTGCTCAGCGATTTGAGACAGCTAATGGATATTAATGACTAGACTCATTGTTGTATAATTGCAGAATATGGGGAGGCTGTTATACTCAAGCAGTTTTGGCCACCTCCCCTTCTTTCACAGCAGCCAAATTCTTGTACCTGAGCTATTTTGCTTAACAAAACTGTGGTCTTTCTGGCCATTTTTCATTTGTTTCTTCTACTAGCGTGTATTCTTGGCAATAAACCTTACTGAAACAAGAGTTATGATATGGAGTTAAATGAGAGAGCGTGGAAGAAGTTTTAACTTTATTAACTCATAGCCACCAAAGTAGAATGGTGTTATATTTGGATTTCTTATTCTTTTGATGTTTTTAGAAATCTTGTTAAAATACTGCTGACTAAAGTTCAGTCACTCATAAAACTTTATAGATCATTAAAATTTCTGTTTATTCCAGCTCTGAGGGAGAGGTAGGTTACACTATTTTAGATGTTACTAACTCTTATTCCTTGAGGATCAATAAAAAACAGGCCTGAATTAAATCTCAGAGGTTTAGTTTAGAGATTAGTTTTTCCAGTGGACAATCTGGAAAATTAAATTTTACCTCAAAGTACTCACATTTATTTATATTTCATTTCATCTCCCTGTGTATATAACGTAGGATGGATATAATAAGTAGAGAGGTCTCTATCTTGACCTTGAGGCTTTATTAAGTTCTTGTCCCATCCTTTACATGAGGTGATACTTTTTAGTCTAATACACTTCTATCTATACAATCAATGTAGTTTATTTCCCATTTCACTTAACTGCATACCCTGACTGCTCACACTGCGCACACACAGGTTTACTCCCAGGCCCCATTCTGGATGAACCAAGTCCTTGAAAAACAAAGCCTTTGAAATTTATGCATGACAAATATTGTATAAATATTGATAATCCATTTTGTGCTGTTCATAAGGATCTCTAATGTGCCTTGTGAATTCCTTGGACATCCCAATCAGGGCTTTTCAATAGCATGTCCTGTGGAGGTAACCTTCTTTAGAGAAAGGGACTCACTGTATGACAGTAAATGCATTCATTCTGCCTTCTCTTCCACTGTTTTGTGGCTATTTGCTTTTTTGCTCTGTATACATGCTCATACTTCTATTCGTTTTCTCTTGTTTCCCAGTATTGCTGCAGGATACTGGGTTCCGTATAGACATAGCTCTGCCCCGGGGCAGCACTTAAGAACATTCATAACCTTCAGCATGTGAATTGCCTCGAGAAATGTAAGCTTGTGCTTAACTCTAATAACATTTAAATATTGAAATGCTGGCAAATATTCAGGTAATAGCATCAGGTAATTTTCTGTAGACTATCTCTGTCTCTGTACAAGTTTTGCAAGGTTGTTATTTTTAGATGCTGTCTGTGTGTGAGGCTGAAAAACTCCAGTGATTTTCCTGTGCTAAATTATCTTCCTGATCACCTTCTTTGCTGCTTCAGGTTTCAGTGATAACTAAAATTAGAGAGAAATCTTCAGCTACTCTGAAGTCAAAAAGATCTCCACTGGAATTTCTGTAACATTTAACATGCCCTATTGATGCTGCCATTCTCTACGAAAATCTTTTAGAAGCTTTGTGTAGTAAATGAGTGATTCACATACAGTCGATAAGTCATCAGTTTCAAAGGGTGTGCTTTTCTGTCCAATAGCTGCATAAATACATCATGGTTTTCCTTTCTTTATAGGATTACTTCAGAACAAACACATTGTGTTATGATCAGTAATTAAATCAATAAATCTCTAAAACAATTCACAGCTTTCTGATTTATTTGAATGGTCAGTGCAACATCTTGTGTTCACATTGTGCTCTTTGAAAATTATATATGGCTATGTTGACAAGTTAATTTTTTCCATGTGATCTCTTTCTCACTTCCTAATGAGACTGAAGACTGCACATAGCTCAGCTATTTTTCCTAATGTACTTTCTGGAGTACTTTGTACTTATGTTTTATATCAACATATATTTCCAGTAATGAATTAACGCTTCATCCCAGAAAATCCTCTAACAAAGGCCTAAATGTACATGTATTTTCCCAAGATTCACAAATAACACAAGAAAATTGCGCAAAATATACATGTGTGTTCATCAAGGAGGGAAAATTATTAAGACATTTATATCTTCAGTTCAAACAAACATGCAGAAGTCTAGATGTTTATTCAAGGTCTATGCAAATATATCTGAATCTCTTGGCTCTGAAAACCAATTGGAAATCTTGCAAGGTCAAACTTTCTCATGAGATTACCTTTAATACCTCTTCAGCTTCATTCCAGCCAGTAAAAATACCACAAAATAGTCTCTTGTCCACTTTTTATCCCAGCTGAAAATGGAAAAGATGAGGAATGTGAAAATTAAACAATTAATCAAATTTTTTCCAACTCTCAGGAAAACACTTGGTTTGATTCAAGTTTTTTTGCAAGGTTTGAAGTTTGCTCCATTTATGCAAACTTGTTCACTGAGCCCWGCTCTGCATATGAATTGTACTCATTTCTTGTGGTCAGAAGTCCTTCTGTTAACTTAATAACAGGTCCATAGTCTTTCAGTCTCAGAGTATGGTTTTTACGAGGGGTTTCTATCCTTACACGCAACCACATTCCCACTTTATTCCCACTTCCTGCCATTATGGGGTAGGTTTTCAACAACTCTCTTGACAAGTAAAGAAAACACTGCTCTATAAATCCATTTTAAATGTGCAGTGGCCTATTCAAGCCTATACCTTACACAAATTAAATAGGGCTAAAGTGGGATTTATTGTGATGCTGAAACATTGTGCAGGAATTTTGCATATCAATGTACCACACATGGTTTGTCCCCAGTGATGATGCTCTGAAACATTATCTTCTACTGGGAAAGAATTCCAGTTCCACTTTTGCCCTGATCCTGTAAAAATGATCTTCTTCAAAAGAGATGTCCTTCTGGAGTTCTTTTCAGTTCCTAAAGCCTAGTGCCTAATTCTCATGCAAACAAATAACATGTTTAGATTATTTATTAAATAGTATTTCTTAAATCATTGCAAATTGTTATTAGCATGAAAACAAACCGCATTGTAACACATAAAATAAAATACGTACGAACATGCAAACACCATTCACTGCTTTAATCTGAATTTTGAATAGCTGCTGATTGTCACATAATAAGTGGTAGCAAGAAATGGATAAATTCCAAATGGAAATCCCTCCTTCTCCTTCTCCATTTTCCTTTACACTGGTAAGTCAAATGTCAATGAAATTATTCCAGAAAGTTTTTTGCCAAAATGCTCTGTAACTGAAACAGAGTAAATAAACTCCTTTGACCATTTCACAAAAAAAGGAAATTAGAGCCATGAAATTGCATAAATTACATTATAAGATTGTTTGGTTTTTCTCTGTAAAGAAGCTGGTGATGCAACAGATGAAAAGTCTGAAATAATTAAGGAAAATAATATAGTAGCAAATACAGATTTTTATTGTTTTTGTTATCTCTAAAAATGTGAAATAGAATGCTAAGTTTTCATGTCTGAGGTTGTTCATATAACAATATGCAAAATATAAGTAGTTTTTCTTTCAGTTTGCAATGTCAAGTCTATTTATTTCCCCACTTGGACCGAAATGGTGTCATAAAGGTTTGCATGTTTGTCAGTCAYCTTGCTTTGTTGTGAGCATCACTCTTAACTTTGGAATCTGATGATTCAGTTTTCTACAGTCCTGTATATGTCTCATAGAAAARCATTCATACAGTGTGAGACAGAAAGAAATGAAAAGAACTTATCTCAACAAGAAGCCTTCACTTTTACATGAGGTCAGTAGACCAGAAGGTGTTTTGGACACTCATGGTGCAGTTAAAATGACTCATCATAATGAAGTCATTGGCTGGAATGAGGCAAGTAACTTTACTGGGATTAGTCCCAGTTGCTTTTCATTTCAGCTCCTGAATTTCAGCTGCACCAAATTATTCCTGTTTAGACAAGGGGAAAAAGTTATAGAAAAAGAAGAGAGATTGTGTTATTCCAGCGATCAAGAGAGCTGACCATCATTTGTTTGAACAGTTATATAGGTAAGTTTCTTCAACATTTGCAAAGACATGGGTTTATTTCTTAATAATGCGCTTACTCATCTTTAGTTTTTTTTTTCTCTTCCCAAATTATCATTAAATGGCAATATCCTTTTCATTTCCTGAAGTGGCAATATTCAGCAAGGTTTCAATTTAAGTCAGGAAGACCCATGAGAACTCCTAGTACAGTAAACTGTGTACTTCCCTTGCAAMCTAATTCAAGCTCATGCCTTAGCTTTCTAGGCTGAATGGGGTAGATTTTAGCTGTTTTAGACTACATTTATACTAGTAAAATGGTCACAGTCAGAACATAGATGTGAATAATTTCCCAGGATCATCCATTACATTTTATTGTTAGAATGCTCCCTGTTTTTGGCATGTGCCAGCTAATATTCTCCCCAACAATGCTAAGGTGTGAGCTACAGCGTAGCACTGGGCAGGGACTGTTCTCAGGAGGAGCATGAACAAGGCTATCATGTTTGGAAGAAGAAATGCGTGTAGCTGTCACAAGGCATGCCATTGCACCGGCCCCAGAGACTGAGATCTGCCCTTTCTCCCTGGGTTAAGCAGTCCATATGCAGGGCARGGAGGGAGATGTCCTTCCTGGGGGTGCAGTGGTCAGTGTAGCCAAAGATGGAACTTGAGTTGCCATGAAGAGTGGCAGGCCTTGGACAATTACATTCTTCATCAGCAGAGACCAAGATACATCTGAATTGGACTTGTTCAGAAGAACAGTACCAGGCCCTTTACATGTCATTTGTCTGGATGAAAAATGTATGAAAAAATGAGTTACATATCTTTCCTCATGCACAAGAAAACAAATTCAGTTATGGCAGATGATTCTTGAACTGATAGAATTAGGCTTTATTGCATATGAAATAAAAATCTATTAGTTTTATACTTAGGAACTAAGCAGAATCTGCATGCTTGAGAATGCAGTTACATGAGACAGCAAATAATAAGCTGAATTCCTCTTGAGATTTTTTTCATCCTGAAGACTGGCATAATTTTTCTGTTATGTTGCGTTAAACAGTTCTGAAATTCTTCTTCCAGTTGTTTATGCATTCCCTGGCAATAAAAAATACTTCTTTTTCTCTCTCTTTATTTTTCATTTAACTTTAGGAGAATTTAATCATAGTGAAAGGTGCCAGATTTGTAGCACTGGAAAAGGAAGACCACAGTTTTATGTGAGGTAAGCCAGTGGCAACGGTGCAAATAGCCTTATTGTCCATTTTCAAAAGGACATTAAGGGACTACTTCTCAGGCTTACAAGGAAAACAGGTCTTTGTATTATTTATTCTTTAATTGATCTTTACTCTTTATTGAGAGTTCTTACTACTCTCTAAATGGATCTTTGTATGTGTAAAAGTATGGGACAAAGTAGGTAATAGAAACATTTGTGCATGCTTTTCCCAGTGTTTTCTTTCTTCAGGCAGAACGTGTAGGTGCTGTCCCTGTGATGGAGCAGCAGTTTTCCCGAAACCTATTGGCTCTCCCAGAATCCAGTGTTCAAGGAGTTGCATCAAAACCAAAAGATCACGGGCAGAGAAGCCATGAGAACTCAGCAGTGATCTCCCAGAGCATGTCAGGAGCACTAGAATTTCTGTGATGTGAAAGAAGCACACGCTACTCAGGAACTGGACTAAAATCAACTACATATTTCACCGGATAAGAGCAATGATAAATTACCCAACTTGATAACTAGATTTTACAGAAGTATGAATTTTGTATGTATTCAGAAGAGAAGATTTAAAGTGAAATGAAATACAGTGTGGTAAGAAGGAATTCCAAATGGCTGCTGCTAATAAAAATACCATTTGTTTCTGTTGTCTAAGCAGAAAGATTCAGTTTTCCAGGGTATAAATAGAGTCGGTGAAGTTCTATGTCAACRAAAGAGCAAAAATGGTTTAAGGTAAATTAATATAAAGGCCATAGTTCAGTGCCAGTCATTTCAAATCAGCCTCTCCTGACTGCATATCAAATGTATGCAGACTGCTCTGGTTTCAGGCTTATTGGTCTGGGATTTTCCAGTGCTCTGTGCTGCTTGATCAGGAACACATGAGACCATAGAAGTGTCAAAGGATATCATTGGCAATATCCCAGTAGCAAATCTTTCCTCTTTTCTTGCATGGTCCATTTAATTGAACACTCGTATCAGTGGCAGATTCATTGCAAAACATATTTTTCATTATTAAGCCCTTTTTATGAAAGCTGTAAAGTTATATGCTTAAAAGACTTTGGCTAAAAAACATTATGTGAAAATGGATAACATTTATTTTTCCTAAGCTTGGTGTGGAGTAAGCAGTTCGAACAGTGGATGTCCCTGAATATGATGCGTTTTTATTAACATTTCTATTTACAAGCTATTACCAGATGTCTGACTTAAAATGCATTTCTCAAAGATTAAATTCAAAATACCTGCTACCCTTATGAATCTGAGGGGGGGTCCAGCTACTCACCAGGATACATTTGAGAATACTGGCAAAAACTGGCTGATGAGTTGTTTTTCCTTTTCTTTACTCTTTTATGCCAACTTGCAGACATCTTAATTACCTGAAAGATCTAGAAACTTTCTGCCCACCAGTAGATGTTTAGAACACTGGCACTATTTTAAGTGGCCTAAGCTGATAAAGAAAATCAGGGCCAAACCTAAGTCCCCAATTTTTATGGAAGGAAAATTCTCATTGACGTCAATGGGAGTTTTGCCTAACTACAAAATAAAGGAATTGGCCTCTAAAGATATCTCCAAAGGGGGCTTCACTCACAGCACACAGCTGGATCTCATGAGCCAGATCTCCAGAATTACGTTATTCTTCCCCCACCCTGTGAACTTACTAGCAGAGCCAAGCTAAGAATAATACCTCTGCTCCAGGAAGTCAGGTTAAAATGTGCGCCACACATTCTGAATGTACATGCACGGATTACAAKCGTGTCATTGTTCGCAGAAGGAAAACTGTAGTAACAGGCCACCATGCTTGCTACAGTAAAACTAAGGGAATTCACAACAGGGTCATCAAAGCAATATAGCACCATAAAAGTTAGCAATGAAAAGACCTATGGGCAAATCAAAAAAGGACTTGGGCCTCTGAGAAAGGTTTGTTTGGGTGTTTCTTTTTTTTTTTTAATTCAGTTCATTTTATCCAGTGACTTTTTGATACAATAAACAGAACCAGCTCTCTGAAAGTAGAGATCAAGAGCCCAGGACTCTTCTCTTGCTCACTAAATTGCCCAAATCTCCCTCTTTTTCTCTGACTCATTGAATTTTAGCTCCTTTTTTTGCCTTTAGTTTGACAAAATGCACAAAGATTATTTCCCCATGCTCTGCCACAGCCAAAGATTAAGGCGTTCTAGTGGGAGATCTGAATTTGAATGTTCTTAAAATAAGGAGGTCCTGAATCGAGATTTCTCACAGCTCCAGGCTGGAGGCTCATGTCTTTAGACTGCTACACAGAGGAGGATGATGAGGGTTTTCTTATGCTCCAGTTTAATATTAAAAACGGCAGCCGCAGACACTTTCTGTGAGGAATGCCTTTGTCAGTACCTTTGAGTAGATCCTGCTTAACAGATAAAGCTGCTCTGTGCACTTTGATGAGGAACTACCTACCTTCCGAATCRCAGCTGAGCTTGTGCATAACGTCTGTCCTAGACTAATTAGCTTAACCGGGGCAGTTTTCTCCCATATCCTTGATTTGAGGGACTCACCATTCCCCAACCTACAGAATTATACTGTATTTCAAGGGGCTTTTTGTCAGCACCCTAACAACAAAAATCAYATAGGGATCCTTTGTCACCAGTACAGCTGTGAAAACTTGYTCTTTGTATTCCCTCTACCTCTACGMTACCCAGACAGGAAGAAGATAAGGRGAATAAGCCCAYRTATATACTCTMTATTTAATAATTTTTCCTCCTCACATTACCAATGAGAGTGCTCAGCCACCATACCACTTGCTTTTGTTATTGGTAAGCCTTGYAGGATGCTACAAAACAGCTCTGTTGCAGCCATTACCACCATGATGGCACTTTTTTATCACCATGCTTTCTTCCAGCATTTGCTTTAGCCTGTATAGGCTCTCAGACTCTTTCCTACGCAATGACTGTCACATGACTTTTTTTTCCAATACCCCCAGACACAGGTCTCAGAATGCAATTTAGGTTCTGGGCAATGAAATCTGCACATTGCTGTTTCCGTGAGCAAAGCCTTGAATACAGGCTATGGRGAATGCACCCTGGTTGAACAATGAGACTCCTGACTAATAACGTATGTCTTTCTTTCTGATCTTCACTTCCTCTGGTATCAACACTATTACATATTATTATTAAAATATCTATGGAAAAATACGGACCAAAGGTATGAAAGGAGAGGAAAAGCAAGAATTCTTTGAAAGGTCATTGAAATTTCACCATGAAAATGTAGGGGCTTAAATCCCAGGATGTACACCAGAAATAACTTACCAACATGAGTCAGAAGTACTGTCAGGAACAGAACCCTATCAATCCCTATTTTTGTTCTTTTCCTATTTGGAATGGTCAGAGTTGATATTTGCTGAACTGTTCTCAAGTTGTGTGTGATAAAGTTCTGACAGTCTGCTGACATGCCTACATACAGCCATGTGCCAGCGAGCTACCCGAGAGCCACCTCTCTGAAGGCCTTAACTCTGTATCTTGGTGATCGGGGTATGTCACTGTGGATTGCTGCAAGGCACTTCGTTTACTTCAGCAGCTGAATGTGCTGCTATCATAGTAATGCTATCTCCACATAACCGTGCTCACGTAACCATGCTCAGCATCACCGTCAGGCTATCCTTTTAGAGAAGTCCAACAAGACGAAATATACTGGTCAGCAGCAAAGTAGGACTCTGCTGAGACCAATAGCAGTAGGAACTAGGGAGCAGAAAATGGTGAGGAACTACGAGAAGTAGCCTAAAAGAGAAATTAGTTACTCTGCTCTACGGGGACATTTTTAGGGCTGCTGTCAGGGATAATGGAGGCACTCATGTAAATACATGAAAAGGTAGCTGCCTCAGTCAGATTACACACATTGCTATATAACAAGTGCATGCTTTGAGCAGGTAATAGCCTCTTCCCTCCATAACCATGAAAAAAATTTGCAGTTTTTTAAACTGTAGCCTGATTTCTCATGATCTATTGATGAGTTCTCAACAAGTGCACAGGTTTCAAACTAGTTCCTAGCTAAAGTTTTGTGTCTGCCAAAAAGAAACAGCAATTAGTATGTAGAGTTATTTTTTGAAAATTGATGCAGAAAGCCATGACTGTGAAATGGACATGACAACAGGCAATGTGATCAGTTTGGTCTCCTAAAGCTGAAGTAGTAACATGTATTTCACCTTCATCAGGGTTCTTTCCCAACATACTTTTCCTTCCAGGACAAAGACCTTGCCAGTCTTCTGGGGTCAGTGCGCCTATACTGCCGCAGGGTTGGGTGCCAGCCAGAAAACAATTGTTTTTAGAGGATTACGGGTAATGCCTTGCTAATTAACTATAATGGTAACCTGGTAATGGTTAATAGCGGGTTAGGCATTGCCTTTCCCTTTTTCAGATGTTATCCGTTCAAGGAGAAAAATATTTGTAAGGTGATTTCACTTATGGTTTCAGCATATTCTAAGTGAACAATCTTTGCTCTCCCACAAATGGTATTGTGTTGGATAACAGAGTTGACAAGGTTTCATAAATCCTTTTCCAAGTTAGTTTAATTGCAGTTCAATATTCTTTTGTTTCTATTAACCCAGGTAAATAAATAGAGTGAACTGGCAATTTTGAACTGTGATCTATGGCATGGTCCCCAATGTACTGGCGCACATGGAATTCTTGCAGATCACAAATCTGCAAGAAACATGTCTATGTCTTCCAACAAAATGTCATCAAACCTCTGAAGGAATCCATATTTATACTCTGCATGGTGCAGTACAGTTTCACAATAGAAGCAGACAGAATCTAAAGCAGCAGGCTGGAAATAGGGAGAGAGGGAAGATTTCTCCTTTGACTCTTTCTCTTTCCAAATACTAGAATTGCAGCCTATTTAAACTAATTTATTGCATGATGAAAGCAATTACCTTTCTTTTCCATTCTTTCCAAGACACAGAATCCCAGATCCTATCTTTTTATTTCTTACAAAATGAYGTTCTGTGCCTCTTCTTCACTATATGATACCCCAATTCTCTGCTAGTATGATGCTACAGCTCACTTTCTCATTCTATGGTGTAAATCCCTTTTACTCACTAATTGGCAATACATCAAACATCATAAAATTTAAGAGATTTTTATCAAAGAAAAATACAGAACCTTAAATGTTAAAGGATAAACAACTATTGAAATATACAAAGCAAAGAATGTGGCTAAGAGGTCAGGTTTTATAGGAGGATATCTCTCTTCTATACTAATCTGTGCGGAGACCTCTTCTTTTCATTCACATTTACACAGGATTTGGATAAACAAGAAGCAGAGTARCCATAATCAAAATAAATGCAAAAAATGCAGAATAATTTCAGAATACTTTAGGACAAATACAGAAAAATGGAATCTGAAATTTAGTATTGACAAGTGCAAAGCAATGCACACAGAAAAAAGTACCTTACGGTTCATTCATTTATTTACTCTCACTGTTCAGGAAAGCAGTTCTGGAGTGATGCTAAATAACAACCTAAAAATGATAGTTTAATATCCAGTGGTGCTAAAAAGAGCTTGAATATTAGGCAATATTAGGAAAGTAAGTGAGAAAAAAAAGATTAATATAAATCTATGAGGTACCCTACATGCTAAATACAATATGCAATTCTGCTTCTCAGAGGACATAACAGAACTAGGTAAAGTATAAATAAAAGTATCAGAATGATCAGATTAAAACAGTTTTCGTGCATGAGCAGACTAAGACTAGTAGGACATTATTAATCTTGGACAAGAATCTTGAAGCCTTGGGGGAGGGTATGATGGTGAGGGCTAGTGATGTGTATTTATTCACTAGCTAAACAAGTGTATGGAAGACTAGTAACTACAATAAGCAATGATCCAGGCAAAATTTCTGGCTCAGRTAGACTCTAATCTGCAGACTGCCAGAAGCTGGGAGACCATTATGAGGAAAGATAATTCAGTACTTGCCTTAGTCTTGCATTATTCTTTAAGCATGTTGTCTCAGGCCACAGTCATTGATGAATTAGCTAGTATAGCTTTATGCAGTAGTTTATATTTTCTTATGATCTACTTGGGTGATATTCATCTCATCCTCCCTACAGTGTTTACAGTGCAGACAACTACATCTGAATTTGTCACCAAAGGTTCTCATTGTGGAAAGACTTAGGCATCTTTAGGACATGATTCATCCAAATTAGTTTAGACACCTACCTCATGAGATGAATCACACTCTACAAATATCTGTTTCTCTTCATTGACTACAAAGCAAGCCAAGAGCACTTATTTTTATTGTAGATGCTTATATTTAGTCAGATGAATTTCATCCACTTTATCTATTATTTCTCTCAGCTACCAGTGGAATAAAACTGGTTAGTAAACACCAGAGCAGAAACAAGGCTGGTTAAACATTGTAGGTGCATATTCATGATGAGTACCCAAACCATATTCTGTAATGYAATTTCCAGGGATTCAGAAGAGAGACAGATGGGCTCATGTGGCAGTTCAAATGTGAATACGGAAAACCTCCAACAGGAAATCTGTAGTTATGATCTGTACTATCCACTGAAGAAAGTTCTTTACTGCACCTGGTCARGATATCTTTGGTACAATGAAATGGTTCCTAGGATTCTTCAGATAGCTGTCAGGAGAAGGATAAGAAGTCAGACAGTTAGCACCAATTACAAGCTGAGCTTCATATGTACATTGCATGTGAAATACAGAGACATCAGAAGACTGTTGTGCTATCAGGATATGTAGGTACTTCCCGGGATTTGCCTTTTGCACAGTAACTACACATTATTTGCATCTACATTGTTAATACACAGGCAAAGAGCTGTTTCTACAATATTTTAATGTAATTGTATAAACATGAACAACCAAAACATCTCCAGTGGTAGCCTGATCTTTGTTTTTAACCAAAACACTCCACTTAAAACTGTCAGGGTTCTACTTGAAAACGAACAAGATCAGGTCCACATCATTTCCACCTGCAGTGGTGGTTCAAATTTCTCTTGTGCCTGAGTGAAAGGCAAAAAGGATGTGCTGTTTCTTCTGGATTGGCTTAAAAAGATGAAAATTAATATTTTTTATGGAATCTTACAGAGAGTTTTTGGCCTTCCTGAATCACACTGAGTCTGGAATTCTCCACCCTTTTGTTTGGGTGGGAGACCCAAATGGAACTAGATAGCACAAGCTTTGGCAACCCCAAAGCTTTGGCAACTTATTTTGGCTAAATAGGTCAACAGGGTGGAGATATGCCCTAAAGCTTCAAACTCTTCTTGAAAGTTAAGACATCACCAGCTATTTCTATCAACRTGTAGTTTAAGGTCAGGATCTCATGAAGCATGAGAAAAGAATGGTCTGCCAATGTCCAAAGAGGTCACTCACCCTGAGACTGGAGAAAGGCATAGGGAAAGGCTTTGCCTGTTGCTGCCCCAAAATAAACTTTAAAAGAAGGAACTAGGAATGATAAGGAGAGTGTGCTGGACTGTTGTGTTGGCTGGATGACTAGAGGCAGGGATTCTGAGGAAAAAGGCAGAAGAGGTGTGGCTGAGACTTGTAGACATGTATGATGTGTCTCCAATGTTTATGGAAAGAGAACCACAGCCAAATATTTGGAACTTGGTGAACACTCTCAGCTGCAAATAGTAGTTATTTCAACAAGTAAATGGATTTCATACTAGACTTTCTGGACCTTAACTTTCTCTCTAGGCTCCTCTCTGCCTTTTCTTACTTCTTCATTGCTTTGGTACTGTTACCTTGCTTCCTTGCCTTCTCCAGATTGACCATCTTCTCAGTCTGCAYTTTTGGACTCATCTTCCACCACTTACACTTTGTAAGACACGTGCCATAAATATTTTCAAATACATCTAACTAATAAATTTCCACCTGCAAGGGAATAGGAGCACACCAGATAAACTACCTAACCTCCAATTTTGATATGATTCTTATATTGATCCTGGGAGAAAAAAAATACTTTTTATGTAAATTATAATTCCGGTATTTACATTCTAGAAGCTAATGATAATCCAAATCGCTATTTATGTCAGCAAAATGGCGACTCAGGCATGGCAGCTATGAAGAGCGCAGTAAACAGAGGTAACCATCACAGAATCACAGAATCACAGAATGGGTAAGGTTGGAGATCATCTCTGGAGATCATCTAGTCCAACTCCACACCTGCTCAACAGGGTCACCTAGAGCATGTTAGACTGGGTTGCATCCAGGTGGACTTTGAATATCTCCAGAGAAGGAGACTCCATAACCTCTCTGGGCAACCTGTTCCAGTGCTCTGTCACTCTCACAGGGAAGAAATTCCTCCTCATATTCAGGCAGAATTTCCTGTGGTTCAGTTTGTGCCCATTGCCTCTAGTCCTGTTGCATGGCACTACTGAGAAAGAGTTTGTCCCCATCCCCTTGACACCCTCTCTTCAGGTACCTATAGATATTGATAAGATACCATTGGCCTTCTTGGCTACAAGGGCACATTGCTGGCTCATAGTCAACTTGCCATCCACCAGCACTCCCAGGGCCTTCTCTGCAGAGCTGCTCTCCAGAAGGTCAGCCCCCAGCTTGTACTGGTGCCTAGGGTTATTTTTCCCTAGGTGCAGGACTCTGCACTTGCCCTTGTTGAACCTCAGGAGGTCCCTCTCCACCCAGCTCTCCAGCCTGGCCAGGTCTCTCTGAATGGCTGAACAGCCCTCAGGTGTGTCAGCCACTCCTCCCAGCTTGGTATCATCAGCAAACTTGCTGAGGAGGYACTCTGTCCCCTCATCCAGGTCATTGATGAAGAAGTTGAACAGGATGGGACCCAGTACTGAGCCCTGGCAACTCCACTAGCCACAGGCCTCCAGCTGGCCTCCACGCTACTGATGATGAYCCTCTGAGCTCTGCCTTTCAGCCAGTTCTCAATCCACCTCACTGTCCACTGCTCTAACCCACACTTCCAGAGCTTATCTAGGAGGATATTATGGGAGACAGTGTCAAAAGCCTTGCTGAAGTCAAGGCAGACAATGTYCACTGCTCTCCCCTCATCTACCCAGCCAGTCATTCCATCAGAGAAGGTTATCAGATTGGTTGAGCAGGATTTCYCCTTGGTGAAGCCATGCTCCTGATCTGATCTGACTACTCCTGATCACCTTCTTTTCCTCCATATGCCTGGAGATGATATCCAGAATGAGCTGTTCCATCACCTTTCCAGGGACTGAGGAGAGGCTGACTGGCCTATAGTTGCCTGGGTCCTCTTTCTTGCCCTTTTTGAGGGCTGGAGTGACATTGGCTTTCTTCTAGTCCTCAGGCACCTCTCCAGTTCTCCATGACCTTTYAAAGATGATGGAGAGCRGCCATCTGCAACAGATGCAGCAGTTTGCACAGCAGTTTCTAGGCTCTGCTTAGATCTTCTGAGAAGCTTGTTGGAGATGTGGGATTTGTGTGAAACTTCTGAGGAACTAGATTGAAAGTGCCTGCTACTGAGAACTAAATAAAGCAAGATAAAGACAGCTATAGGGAGCCTTAACTTCTCCTGGAAAGCTTTAGCAAGGACTAGCTGCTGCTAACAAGCTGTTTGTTGCCCTTCATCAGAGGATGGTGGACCTTTGTTCGAGCTGATCTTTGATTAGAGAGGGTCAAGCAACATTTTAGGCCTAGGGAGAGGCCTGTATAAGAGTCTGCCCAGAGCACAGCTTCCAGAGTGCAGCTAATGGATGCAAMATTTTGTGCAGCAGTTCAAGTAGAAGGGTGCAAAGAGGGGGCCCTTCTCTCCGGTTATAATAGCCTACACTTCTTCAGTATAATTATGATATACCGCAGAATGCATTCTCCATTGCAGCCTGCCATATGACAGTTCAAATCCGAATAGGAAAAACCTCCAAYAGGTAATCTGGTCAGCAATTGCAGTCTGCCRTATCAGGGGCTTTCAGCCAGCCAGATCTTCTGACAGTAGAGGCAGCTCTGCAGGTCTCGGGCTGCACGGAGTGCCTGGCGCCTCTCCGTGAGGCTGAGGMTGACAGTCAGCTTTTCTGTAGAAGATGTGCTGTTGTTGACGAGTTGTGTCACCAGGTAAAGGAGTCATGAGGAAGTCAGTAGGYTGCATAGCATCTGAGAAGATGAGYAGGAGGTAGATAGGATATTCTCAGAGATCCTACTGCTTCAAGAGTCTCAGCCATCCACAACAGTGAAAATGCAGGTGACTCTGAGCCGTGTGGACCAATAAGTCACAACTCTGTAAAAGATGAAGGCCAGAAACTGGTCACTTCCCCTATGAGGAGAAAGGCTCTTGCTTCTCCTGAAGACTTGCCGAAGATGAACAGGTTCAGTGACCTCAAAGGTGAGGAGAGCAGGGCATGGCTTCAAGTGAAGCAACTGAGCCAATGGACACTGCACCATGAAGGAACACCAGGAAGAAGCGGAACAGTGATTGTTAGGAATGACTCCCCGATGCAGGAGACAGAGGTACCCACCTGACCTCTTGTCTAGAGAGGTTTGCTACCTGCCAGCAGCTCAAATCCAAGACATCACGGAAAGACTGCCGAGGCTTTCCACCCGTCCCACTGTTCCCCCCCTGCCGTTCTTCCACGTGGACACCAATGGTACTGGCAAGGGCAACTTGGAAAGTATCAAACATGGCTACAGAGTTCTGGAGGTGGTGATCAGGGATAGGGGGTCCCAGGTGGTTTTCTCCTTAACCCTGCCACTGAGGGGGAAGGACGTGAGGAAGAGTGGATGGATACTGCGTGTCAGCAGTTGGCTGTGCAGCTAGTGTCRGCAACAGCATTTTTGTTTCTTTGACCGTGGGAGCATGCTGACAAAGACTACAGAGAAAGCAGAGATACTGGATGCTGCCTTTGCCTCCGTCTTTCCTGGTAAGACTGGCCCTCAGGCTTCCCAGGGCCAGGAGAGCAGGGAGAAAGTCTGGAGAAAGGGAGACTTTCCCTTAGTGGAGGAGGCTTTGTTTAGGGATCACTTAATCAAACTGGACCTACACAAGTCCATGGGCCCTGATGGGATGCACCCACGAGTGCGGAGGAAGCTGGCTGATGTCACTGCAAAGCCACTCTCGATCGTCTTTGAAAGGCCGTAGTGATCAGGAGAGGTGCCTGAGGACTGGAAGAAAGCGAATGTCACTCCAGTCTTCAGAAAGGGCAAGAAGAAGGTTCCAGGCAACTACAGAGCAGTCAGCCTCCCCTCAGTCGCTGGAAAGGGGATGGAACAGCTCGTCCTGGATGCCATCCCTAAGCATGTGAAGGATGAGGTGATCAGGAGTAGTCAGTATGGCTTCACCAAGGGGAAATCAAACTTAACCAACCYACTAGTCCTCTGTGGTGGAACGACTGGCTGAGTAGATGAGGGGAGAGCAGAGGATGTTGTCTRCCTTGAYTTCAGTAAGGCTTTGGACACTGTCGGCCATAACATCGTCACAGGCAGGCTGCTGAAGTGTGGGCTAGATGAGCAGACAGCGAGGTGGACTGAGAACTGGCCGAATGGCAGAGCTCCGAGGGCTGTGATCACTAGCGCRAAGTCTAGTTGGAGTCCAGTGACTAGTGGTGTACYCCAAGGGTCAGCAGTGGGTCCAATCCTGTTCAGCCTATTCAGTGACCTGCTTGAAGGGGCAGAGCGCACCCTGAGCAAGTTTGATGATGATACAAAACTGGGCGGAGTGCCCGATACCCCAGAGGTCTGTGCTGCCATTCAGAGGGACTCTGCAGCCTGGCATGCCCAGGCATGGGCAAAGAAAACTAGATAATCTTTAAAGCTCCCTTCCAGCCTCAGCTTTTCTGTGTTTCTGTGAAGGGCAAATGACATTAGAGCAAAATTGATCCTCCCAGTTTCTCTAAAGACTGAGAACTTTAAGGCCACTTCCTACAATTCTTCTCTATCAAGTCATGCTATTTTATGATGCAACAAAAATTCTTTTTTTTTTTCATAAAAACACAATCTTTGCTCATCAAACATCAAGTATAGCTACAAGCTCTTTTAGTTTCACATAGTTTCTAAAAACCTACAACACTGAGGTATTCAAGTAGCAAATTATTTTAACAAAGCTGACAAACACTTTTGAATTTAAATATTTCTGTTTTAAACTCATTAGCAAAGGAATAATATAGATCAGCAATTCTTGTCTATACTATATGCACATGTGTGCTCAACAAAATATTAATAGTTAAAAGGAATAATTATGTGAGGATCAGGTTTATTTTAAATAGTAAATTTCTGGATATTAGTAGGGAGTTTGGGATGTCCATGCTGACCATGGAATAAAGAAACCAGCATTCCTGGTATTGGTATATTTTTTCAAGATCATTCAACATAAACATTTCCCTTTTTTTTATTTTAAAGTCCTTGTTGCTTTTTGGTTAGAATCCTGCTGAGCTTATACRATAGCAAACTTACTTTGTTCGTCGTGGTTCATTCATTCATGGTTTCAGTACTGTCACATGCATAGAATTTTGCATTGGCTGCACATGTTTATATAATAGGTTTAGATTTTAAACCTACCAGTATGAGCTTGCATACCCCTAAATTATGTAAAAAAACAATCTCTGCACATAAATAGTYGTCTGAGTACATACATTTAAAGGTTCCAGTACAACATGAAAAGTGGTTAACCTACCAATATAGAGACACATACAATTTTGTGTACTGAATACATTTGTACTGAGAGTTAGGTTTTCCACTCTAGCCAATCTATATTTGGAGATGGTGGTGAGAAGGGTTGCATAAAAAGCTGGTTGTAACTCCTTAATCCCAGGAAACTTTTGATTTATTTTACCATTGAATTAGAAGTCTCAGTAAAGACTTCAGTGTTGACTCGTTCCCCAATCCCCTGCGCAGTCACTGTCCACATATAGCAAAATTGCTCTCAGTTACCTCACGGATAAAAAGGCAGTAATATATGAGATATCTCCATGCTGCCACAGCTTTTCTGCAAGCATAGAGATCCCTTGAAGCAGGAAAACCTCTGCTAATCACTCTGATTATTTGAAATTCACTTTTTACTCCATGAGCACCAAGGATTTACCCAACCTCATTTAGGTAAAGCATTCCATACATCTTAAAAAGGGGCCCTGAGTGCATACTTCAATGTAGAGACCATGATTTTCCCTTTTATAGAATTTTATTTTTATCTAGAAAAAGCTACAATTTTATTAAGTTTTCTCATATGCATGCTAGTATAGTTAGGGTAACATCTCTGTCACAATTCTGTATTTAACGGCTTTGTCAACACTTCTGTTACAAATATTAGTTTTCAGAGGTTTAAAGCTCAGCCAGAAAAGTTCACTGAAGTATGGCATTTGTCTTGCATAACTGTATGTTAGGAGTCTATTTGCCTTTTAATAATTTCCAAGATAATCCATTTGCAAACTACTCATATATGATACAGTCAAGAAAGGTTGCATCTCAGAAACAAAACATAGCAGATGATTAATGCAAGTGTGTTTTACAATCACAGGCATTTACTAGGTCACAACTCTTAAAACATATAATTGGATAAGCCTTGCTAATGACTGGAGGAATATTCTGAAAATCAAAGTGAAGAAAAGTCAGTTTAGAAGTTATTAGGAGAGACAGAGCCAGATTCTCAACAGGCATAAGCCATTCCAAAAGCTACACTCATTTAAATCACCAGAGGATCTGCCATTTGGTTCATTAACTTACTGGACCAATTTTAATCTAGTCAGGTCTTGTATAATTTCATGTGACCAGATTTAAAACAAAAATGGAATAGAGAGGACATGGCGTCTACACTGAATCATATTGAAGGGCAAACAGCCTTGGTATCAGCAAGCATATTTATGGACATTGGACACGGCTCTTGCTTTAATTCACGTGCAAGACAGATGGTATGTTGTGACACCCACCAGCCACATGACCTGACGCAGGGTTTCAAGTGCAGTGCCTGTTTTGCCATCTTTCATTGTAGCAGTGGAAAAGAGTTAATTCCTTAGTGGAGGAGAAAGAAAAACAATTGTCTTAGTGAAAATGTAAGAAAAAAAGAGCATTCACAAGATTTTCTGCCAAACACAGAGACCAGGGTCTTTTTCTGGGACCATCCAGGCCAGCTGGGCCCCTATAGCAAAGTTCTGGCATTCTAGGGACTGCCATCAAAAAAGTCAGAAATGGCCATCGTTCAAACTTAAATACAATATTACCAACAGGATATTTAACATTTTAGATACTAGCATTAGTACAATCYGTAGACTTGATTTTCATCTTTTGTCAAACAGGCCACCATAAGAAATGTAGTTTTTTGAGATCCCTCTCAGTAGAAGCTGGACAGACACAGAGCAGATTTGATAAGACCTCAAATCTGCTTCAGTCTCTGCAAGTTTGCTGGATGACCTTTGAGTACGTGGTTGTTCTTCCTCCAACTAGAAAATGCATTGATACATGATACATGAAGGACATGCTACATGAAAGACATTGATTTTGATCTGCTTTAGAAAGGCTGTGAAGTTRCTGAAGAGATGTACATTACAGACAAACAGTTAATTAATTATCACTTTTATTGAGACATCAAGACATGGATCAATACTATCATAGACTGTTTAACAAAACTTGGATTGCAAGTCCATAAATAATTATACTATTTGTTCTTTTCATAGGAAGGTACACCTAAGGATGAGAAGGGAATTGCCAGGGAGCAGCAGGAGTGCAGCTGCACAAGTGGGGATGACCTAGGAATCGGCATCAGTTGGCTCATCTTCCACTGTCTCTACTGTTTGCAGCTAATGAATCCCTAGTTTATTTCACAAACACTTGTAATTTTTCCTTACAACAAAAMCAATTTTCCTTACAACTTTTACCTATCTCTATCTAGCACAGAACTTCTCAAAGTAATCCAATACTTTTCATACAATCCTCTGATCCTGCTGGGTATTGTTGATACCCCCCAACTTTATGTCATCACCAGATTTCAAAATCATACTCCAGTTTTTGTACCACTTTCAATAGTGAAAATACTGAAAAAAATCTGTACTAAAATGTACTGGATTGTTCTCTTCTCAGCATAATGTACTACTRGTGACTGCCTGTCACACCCACAGATGTCTTACAATTATTAAAAACATTTGCTCTCTAATTTGCGTCAGGGAAATTAATGTCCCCAATACAATGCCTAAAAAAATTATTTCTGCATTAATGCAAAAGGATGTTCTCAATATGCAAATCTGATCTTCAACGTCTATTCATGGAATAATGTCTTCCTAATTTCTTCCCCAGATTGGAAATTCACCTCAATCTACTCTTTTCTATACATACTTTCCTTTCTCATAGTTTTAGAGCATTCTCCACTTAAAAATATGCAAAACCTCCCCATTCACCTTTTTCTCTTTTCTGATTAGTGTATACTCTTCAACAGATATTTCTCTGGCTCCTTTTCTGCCCACCTGGCTCCTTTATTAAGTCTCACTTTTTTTTTTATAATAGTGAAAGCATATAATGCATTCGTTGATGTATTCCTCCCTTTTTTTGATGTTCTTTACCTTAATTCTGTTTCAGCTGTTCCTCTCTGACTTCATTCAATTCCCTAGCTAGTTTATGAGCAATCATTTTATTAACTGCATTGTCCACCTGACTGTGACCGTACTCATTATTAATACTSTCTCTTTATTCTTTATAGCAGTCTTTTGTTTTACAATAAATTTTTACATTTACCATTTTTTATTACCCTAATTTCACTGTCCTTGAGAACTAAAACTAGACTTGGAGATTACATGAGTGTTTCTCAACCTTCTTTCTGCATCTATTTGTTTAAAACTCTCCCTGTGAATTACCAACTTAATTCCAGAARCTGTAATGCACAAACCTTCCCAGCAGTCCCGGTACTTTATGTTATCATAACTTTTCTGTCTTCCACTAGAAAAGATAGCAGTTCCACCAAGGTCGTCCACTTTGCTTCTCTCAGAACATTCCCCTGCTGGCCTAGTGGAAACATAGCAAGGCCATTTATTTTTCTTGACATAAAGTTTTCTTGCCAACTTGTCTCTGCTTCCGTCAGATCAGGTCTGCATCTCAATGTCTAAAAACCAGCATGTTTTTTTTTTTCCTCTGGACCTGTTCTGGTGACAGGCCTGTTGATTCTTCTTAGTGAGGAGGGCCAAGCACATAATCCTGTCTACGATCCGTGAGGGCATGAAGCGGTTCTTCCTTCTGTCTGAAAAAGGTTTCCTCTCTATTTCTCTTTCATACCACATGTGAATTGCCTATTTTCTCCCTTTGGCTCCAATCCCCAGCTATCTTTCATACCCATAAAYTCTTTTCTTCTGCCAGCACTGTCTTCCTCTCTTCTTCGTTCTCATTCTGTCTTCTACTTTATTTTTTTATAACAGCCCTCTTCTGTGATCCTTTTTCTCTGCTAGGTAGTCCTCCTTGTGGGATATTTCTTTGGAGCGTCCTCTCAGTCTAGCTCTGTTTACCTTACCTCCTTCATCAGCAGTGATCTGTTAACTCATTAGTTATTTGTGTTATCTTCTCCTGTTCTATCATATCCCAACATCCATCCCTGAGGTTGGACTTAACTTATAGCTGTATCTCTAGTCCCTCCAACTTCTTTTCCAGATGTGTCAGGTGGCACATTTTGGTCAATAAATGTTCCTAGAGGATAATATCCCATAAATTCTACAGCTAGTAATTTTTGTCTCCTATTTTCCTTGGAACACTAACATCTTCCCTTCCGAATTCCTATCATTAACAAAAACCTGGACAAAATGCAAATGCCACCACACAATTCTTTTCTGGATTTTCATCAACACTTTTAAATCCTGATCTGTTCCATTATCTAAGAGAGGGAAGATGATAGAAAATGGTCCCTCTGCATAAGCCAAAGTCAGTGAACAATGAGACCGTTTTCAGAAAAAGAAACTAAATTTTAATTCCTGAGGCTGTGATTGGGCAATGGCCTGAATTTTTAAAAAAAGATCTGTCAAAACAAGATCAACATTGCTAGAATAAAATATGGGACTGAGGAAGGTGCCTGCAACTCTGGATCTCATGTGGACAGGTAATGTTTCAGAAGAGATCTATAGGAAACTACACACACAAAAAAAATACAGACACCACCTCCAAGGCATTACAGGATGGCTTAGCATTTTTAATGTGTGCTGAGATCCCAGAACAACAGAGGTACTATTGGTGGGCAAATTCTGAGCCTGGAGTACAGGTAGAARTAGCACATCCACCATCTGTAATTCCCACATGGTACTATTAGCTTCACCATAAAACTGGTAGTCTTTCACTCTGAGAACATTGCTGCTGACATGTCTTTCAATAGTGCTTTGCTGACATTGAGGATGCTTCTCATTTTAATGCAAATCTAAACTGTAGGTGGTAAGTACCTCTTCAAAATGTAATAAAACATAATGGCCTCTTTTAACAAACAATGAACATTTAACAAATGAATTAGATATTCAAGCAACAATTGAAGCTATATCATTTACATCAGGAAAGTAGATACTGTATAAATGTCCTTGGAAGGTTTTCCCTGGGGCTATTTGAGTCTTTTCCTAATGATCCTGCTCTAGTCTTCTCTTGAYCAGACAAAGGTAACAATGTTAAATTGAGACAAACAACATTATACTAACGTTACACGGTTATGATGCTAAGAAACGGTGRCATTTTCAGGAGTAGGTTAAGCAAAGACAGAGCATGTAGCACTCCACAGAACGAAACAGAGCAGGACTATGCCAATATTCTTATAAACATCATGATGCAACCATGAGATGTGTAATGCAGAGAGACAATGCATCCTACTAGGAAAAGAGGTAGGATGCTCAAAATTAATTTTGCCAGATAAGTACACAGACACTGTATTTTTAGCATGTTTGAAATTCTCAAGAGAGCCAGTGGAAATTTGCAGCCTAGAAGAAAGATTTCTAGCTTCTCAAAGGCAACTTAAGAATCATTTGATAATGAGTAAAATTTATTAAAATATTAATTCTTAGTATTACTTTTCCCTTGGTGAAGTAAAAGCTATAATTACYTGAAGTGAGGTCATGGCTGTGAATTGCTACATATTGTTGGCTTTACACTCAAGTAACACAACATTTTTCCCCACCTACTGTGTAGGCAAGTTCCTGGAAGTTAACGACCAGCTAAGAAACACATGGACAAAATTTTGTGAAAGCTGGGACACTTTTCACTGCTAATATTCAGGGATAAGAAACTATGCAAAAACAAGAGAATTCCAGAGAAGACTATGCAAGAATTATAATCCYTTCCCTCTCTCCTCATCCCCCACATAGGAGAGTCAGTCATTGACTCCYGTCATCTATTGTGAGTAGCTAAGCTCCAGCCTAAAAGAATCAAACACAGTCACTTAAAGTCAAATTTATGTCAAAAAGTAGGGGGAAAAACGGCTGAAGTCCCTTTTCTCTTTTGCTTGCCTGGCTTCTTTCTTTTTTTWAAAAAAGAGTGAGAATAGCAAGTACTACTTAACAAGGCATTAATAAWTTTTTCTTCTGGCAGAACCTTGTTCAGGAACTTGTGCTGATGATAGCACAATATATGAACAAAGAAAAAAATAATTATATTAACCCATCTACCAGCCTGTTGTGTGAACAGAAAAACTGCGCTCTCTCTCATTTACAGTACCTTTCACACAAACRGAGCTGACCCAGGAACAGAGCCAACAGCCCTCCCTAAAAAGAGAGTGAGAGAAAGAAAATGACCCCTTTCTTAGAAATTTTTGTTATTTACTTTGTTGCACTGAACATTTACACAAAAGCTACTTTACACCATATTGATCTTATAAAAGGACTTCATTGGAAATATAAATAGACAGGTCTCATCCTCTGTTAAAATTGCTTCAGATTCAGTGTAATGGAGAGCTTGTGCGAATCAGAAACTGTTCTTTCACATATTACRCCCTCTTACACCTGCCAAGCTGTTAATGACTGCAGAGGTTATCAGAAAAAGGGGATCCAGACCTGGACTTTAAATACACAGCCCCATAATTTAAATACAGAGAGGGTACTAGGCAAAATCTGAAATGTTTTCATATTTTCTGACATCTAATGAATTCAGATAAGTATGAAATTGGGAAACAAACTCCCAATCTGTTTTGTATCAAGAAGACAATTGCATCAAGAAGACATGGTTGGAGCTCAGTGCTGAGTAACCAACCACCCATACAGTTTCCATTTTTGACTGCTTGCTTTTAGGGGATGTGTGAAATAAGCTGCAGATGATAGTGAAATGCACAGACTTTGGTAGCTTCTTTCCAATAAATGTATTTTCCTGGACACTTGCTGCTCTGAATTTTTACAGTGTGAAAGTAAAAAGAAACAGTTGTGCAGTTTAACTGCGGTTTCATTTGAAAGAATTGCATGATGGATTCATTATTGAGATGGCAAATACCCTTCAATCTAGTCAATATGGAATTTCCTTTTTCCATTCTCTAGATACAGCAGAATACAACAGGCAGTGAAATACACAGTTAGTCACTGTTTTTTCACAAATCTTTTTAATTCCGTTATTGCCCAATCTTGCAGTTGTGAACTTGCCAAAATTTCTTTTGCCATAATTCCTGCAAGAGCAGGCCCTTAAATGTGAAATATAAAGAAAATGTCCTTTTCCTGACTTCCACAGATTGCCATCCATAAAACCAGCAATCAAAAAAGTATTAATAAAAATAAAATGTTTAAAGCCACTATCTAACAGCTTCCTACAGAATGCAGAGGGAATTAAATTTGCAGCTAGAGGCTTAGCTCTGCATAGAGATACTTACAACTAAACTGAATCCAGAGCCTTGGAGTTACCTTTTGTAGTGACTGACCATTTACTGTATATAGTCAGGTCCATGTAGCTGTCCCCCAGGAATGGGTCTCTCTCACAATTTTTTTCCAGTGTGAAGAGATTTTAGATTTTATTCCTGGCTTATTTCTGTATTTTACTCTATGACATGGATGACGAGATTATACCCTCTACCCTTATACCTTCCCCTACAAGTTTCCATACCTTCATATTCCAGAGTCATGCTTCTTCATTTATACCCTCTTTTCAGTGCTAAGACTATGGAGATTTTTGTTTTATAATATCCTACCTTATGTAAACATATATTTGGATGAATTCCAAGTACTCTTACGCAATAATACACACAGATGATGAATAACAGGATCAAAGAAAAACTTTAGGAAAGACATTCAGGAAAAGGGTGCAAAATGAATATGTAACAACTTTTTACATGGTCATTCTGCACCTTTTTCTAATGCTGTGGAAAMAGGATAGACCAAGGCCAACTATGACAAAAAGGATGTTATTTTTTCCAAGGAAAGCCAGCAGAACTTGACTGGTAACATTCAAAGTCAGAGCGATATAAATGCTTTGTACAAAATAAATCAAGTCTTCATCCTTCAAAAAAGCTGAGGCATCTCTTGAAGTCATTGGGAAATAGGATTGTGTGACTTGGTACTGGATCCATTACAAAATACAATTACAAAACATTAGATAATACAAATTTTCATTAGTGATGTCAGCAGTGCAAGGTGTGTCCAGATCCTTACTTCCTAATTAAGCTTCCATTCGAAATTCTTCTCCATTGTAGCTTACTAAGTCTTTCCCCTTTTAAAAACYCCACATCACCTGTGATAATGAAAAGAATAGGGAAAGAAGCCTTTCACAAAAATCAAGACCTCATCTCTGGTTCTCTCAGATTGTTCTTCCTTTTATACTTCATTATGTTATACAGTAAATCCCTAGGAACAATGTTTATATTAGAGCACGACACAATCAATTAAAATCTGTGCATTAAAATTTCTACAGAATGTGTACAARCACATTATTTTCATTATTTATTCATTTCATATCAATGATAATGATCAACAAGATAGTTTAGTCTAGCCTGCAAAAGCATTGATATATTCTCTGTAATAAAGATAGCATTCAATTTTTCACATGCTTTCTAGGGCATTATGTCTGCTAATGGTAATTTTCATACGTCTGATTCTAAAGACTGATAATAGATCGGAGGTTCAGTTATGTCTTGCGTACTCCAAATACATTCTGAAAAGCTGTAGTATGATTTTTTTTCTTTTCTCTCTTGCCTGCAGCCTTCTCTTCCCAATTTCTTGCCTTCATACATTTTTACTAGTGCTGTAATTTAAATATAAAATACGTTTACTATTTACCTAGCCTAATCAGATCTGACTACATATAAATGATACTTGGGATCATGCCCTGTGTTAGGACATACACTGCCTCCCAGAGGACATAATTTTACTGCTGAGGTTTATGATCGCGAAGACTAATCAGTCTTGTGACACATGCTTCCGAATTTCATTATTGTGAGATCTTTTTTTCCTTCCTGTGTTGAAAGAGAATGAAAATACATCTCACAGTTTTATATCCATGTGATGAATAATTTTGAGTACTTGCTTTTCTTCATTCTACCTYAGGGACCAGCACTGTACTCTAAGCAAAGAAGGATGAAAAATCTGGAAGATTTTATGATGTTTATAAAGTCTTTTTAAGGACTTGTGTGACACTTATGAGAGGAGAGCACAAACTCACAGAACCTTACAACGGTAGCTTAGAAAAATTCCTCAACAGTATGTCAAGTGTGACAGTCTCTTGCCTTGCTCCTCTCTCAGGTGTCTGCATTATGGTCACCTACACTGAGACATACTCAAAGAATCAGATTTGTTTCAAGACCCCGAAGTCAGGAGAAAATTATTCCAATCACTGATCTGAAAGAATAAGGAGTTCCTGTGCTGTGCCCGTGCCCTGTACGCTCTGTAAATAGATATGGGAGTTACACAGTCATTTAGTCTTGATTTACATACATTACTCAACATAAATTTTACAGTCATAGGCCCTCTATTATCATGACTCCAAACATCATCATCTTTTTTCTCTATCTTGCTCAGTGAAAAAAATGCCTACACTAAGACTATTGCATAAGGCCTTGTAGGTAAAGGGCTTGAATTAACAGAACACATAAGCACACCCTTACATCCTAGGATTTTAATGGGTTTTAAGCATGGAARGACCCTAAGGCAACAAAGCCCTGAAACTCATGCTAAATTTTAACCAAATGTCTGTTATCACTGCTTAGCACAGTACATAACTATGTGCTGAAGTCTCACATTGGACTGGTTTCTAACATGATATGGCTTATGTGCTTTAAGTTGAGTCTCTGCTTACATGCTTTGCTGAATCCCCACTAATTATTTTGCACGAAAACAAAATATTATTTCAATATACCACCTGAAGCATCACTGGCAAAGAAACATAAGCAATTTAGCATGCATGAGAAGGGTAGTATTTACTGAGGAAAGAAAATGTACAGACAGGCTGAAAAAAATACTGATTCATTTGCATTATCTTAGCAAGTAAGAGCCCTCACCACAGACCATGACTCTAGCACACAGAGTATAAAGACAATCTCTGCTCCAAAAAGCTTACTCCTAAAGAATGAGAAATGTGATGGAGATGACAAATGGATAAAAGATATTGCAGATGGTAGCAAGGAGTGAAATGACTCTGTCTGCTAGGCAGTTATTGTTTCAGCACACAAACAGACTACCCACTCATATGTTTTTTTGCAGACATCAGGCAAGGGCAAGTTTCCAGGAGAGCCATACAAGATAGCAATTGGAGTGGATCTGCAAATGTGAAAGTGAGCTCTTCCAGAATGTATRGGGCATCATCACTTGGCAAACTTTRGTTAGAAACATTAACAACTGAAAAACTATTTTGCAGTGAAATTATGTAGGAAGACGATGGCCTTCCTTCCCTGGTTAACTTTTTAAAATGTTGAWAGCAAGACTATACAAGAATTAAATTAATTCTTTACATTCACGGGAAAGCATCAGAGAGGAAGAAACAAGTTATATTATCTACTTACCAGATAACTTGCGTGTTTTTTTCTGAATATTTCAATAGTCTCCCTAATGCTTTCATCATTTTATCATTTTTCATTGAGCTTTCTTTGTTCTGTAGTCCCAGATAAAAAAAAATGAGTTTCTACTTTACTACTAATCAGGTAAGATATCTAGCATTACTTTTGTTTTCAGTATTGTTGAGTGTAAGTCAACATCAGGCTTCTAATACAAAAATTTACAACTTGTACTCTTGATTATTCAAATAATTGAACTGAAAAAATGTGCTCGCTACTGAACCTGTTAATGTAGCTGAATTCAGTGGCAGAAAGCAAACACAGCTAAAGTTGACTCGTTCAAGATTTCAAGTGAAATATTTACAGTAAAAATGAGCAGTCTTTGTTAGTTCCAGGAATAATTAAAAGAAGTTTTCTTTATACATATTTGTGTATTACAAACTGGAATCTTATTTTAAAGAATATTAAAAACTGCATGTTAAAGACCACCATCTTTGATTTATATCTGTGTTTGTATTATCAAAACCACCTGATAGGTTTTTCTTTGATACTTAAGATTTACAGACAAACACTGCACATCAACTCCATACTCCTTGTTTTTAAGTGTTTGCTTGTTTTACAATTCATATAATTCATATGAAGTTACGCCAGTACTAGTGGCTTCTGCCAAAGGGCTTAATCCTCCCAGGACTTTGCACAAAAGTGATATAAAGGCAGAAGAGCATAACAGTTCTTTTGCCTGCTCTGCCTTACATTTATGTATTTAAAAGCGTCAGAAAAGCATATGTTCCTCTCTTGAAAAATGTGGTTACACAATTTTTTTGAAAGAAGCACTGTCCAATAGGTCTTCTGTTTTGACTCTCAGTTAGATGTACAGAGTTTGTGGTGGCACAGCTTGTGGCTCCACTTGACACAGGCTGTGATTCATGTACATACAAACATAAAGTTTGAAAATACCAGGTCTTATTCTTAACTGTTCAGCTCGGTTTTGCCTCAATAAGAAAGAAAACAGAGAGAAAAATCAAGAATATCRAGAGTTAGTACAAGAAGAACTACATATACAAAATTGCAAGTATAATTTAAAGGTCAGAGWCAAACTCCTTTGAACAGCAAAGCATTTAATTTGGTCAGATCTTGATCACATAATGGCAACTAACTCAAAATACTCATTCACTGCTAAGGATTACAGTAGGGGAAATGATTCCTGGCCAAGAGATCTTAGAGTGAGTGAGATTTTATCACCATTACTGCACATTAYCTTCAATAAGAATAGTAGAATCTAGCCAAATATGAAGAAACCATCAGTGTGTTTTCTTAGCCAAATGTGGTATTTCTGAAAGAAAAAGGAATAAGAAGATTTGTTTACCCAGACAGTTTTGGAGCTCACTAATCTCCACCCTAACCTCAACATTCAAAGCACATGGGAAGACGGAATATAGGGACCGACAGAAAACATGTATAAGCTCAAACAGGAAGGTGAATAAAGCAGCGCAAGAAAAGCAAGGCAATTTCTACTGACAGATGACCATAATCTAATGAGCGCAACGGCATTGTATCCAGTTTCCTCACCTAACAGCCACTGAGCCATAACGACATAAAACAAATCATCAAGAAGGTGGGAAAGCAATGCGCAGTGGAAAGTTCCATGARGTGTTCCTGCCACGGCTGGTTTACAGGGATGCTCAGAAATGAATATTTCATGTGTACTTTGCCATAAAACATCCCTCAGGAGGTTGCATTCAAGTCAAGGATGTCTGTCTTGAATGACTTTGACAGTAATAAATTGTTTAATAATTTTATACTTAACATGGAAAATAATTTCCAAAGAACTTTGGACCCCAACTCAAAAGTACAGCCAGTTTTTGAATTGTCTTGACAAACGTATAACTCTCACAGTGGATAGTGCCAGTAAACCTGTTATTCTGAAGTTAAGTTTTTKTTGTGTCTGTTTCTCATTTTAATTGTGCAGGAAAATTGTGTTGTCTTTGCAGAAGTTGTTTCTTGGAGAAAGAGACGTGAGTCCCTCAACCATGCATTACGTTCCTACAAGTGAAGAGCCTAACCCATGCCATGTATTTTAGTTCCATTTTGGTGTCCAAAATAATACAGTATTTGTATAACCTTGTCATGGGCATTGATGGTGATTGGAAGGGATGTATTTGAAGACAAATATATAGATATCGAATGATAGACACAAGCAATACTGCTGTCATTCGGCTAGCATAAGTTTGTTGGTTAGTTACACCTCCTTGCCCAGTATGGAACATGAGTCCTTCATTTCTTTCTTCCATGTGACAGTCTTCTTCCCCTGCTGCCAACCCCCCCCCAGTTCACAGAATCACAGTACAATTGAGGTTGGAAGGGACCTTTAAAGATCACCTAGTCCAACTCCCCTGCTCAAGCAGGGTCACATAGAATACATTKACCAGGACCCTGTCCAGGTAGCTTTTGAGTATCTCCAAGGATGGGGACTACACACTTTTCTGGGCAACTTATTCCAGTGTTCAGTCATCCTCACACTAAAAAAGCTTTTCCTCACGTTCAGACAGAACTGCCCGTGTTTTAGTTTGTGCCCATTGCCTCTCGTCCTAATGCTGGGCACCACTGGAAATAGTCTGGCCCCATCCTCTTGACACCCTCCCTTCAGATGATCCCCCACCCCCCCCAGTCTTTCCTCCTCCAAGCTGAACAGTCCCAGCTCTTGCAGCCTTACCTTATATGAGAGATGCCCTAGTCCTTAATCATCTTAGTGGTTCTTTGCTGGACCCGCTCCAGGAGCTCCACATTTCTTATTCTAGGGAGCCCAGAACAGGATACAGCACTCCAGGTGTGGTCTCACCAGGGCTGAGTAGAGGGGAAGGATCACCTTCCTCAAYCTGCTGGCAATGCTCTTCTTCTAACAGTACCTTTCTGGGGKATGCTGAGTAGCAAGCAAGATGTATTCCAAGCTGATACCTGCCTTGTTATGCTCTTAATCACACTTTGGCAGCTGCTKCTTCTCGTATTCCATTTCATCTGTCTCCAGAGCCTTTCATTTCTGATTATTTTTCAGCCACCAGCTTAACAGGGCCTGCCTTTGTAGAGCTAACCTACCGCTACTGTTCATGAAGAAGTGGAGTTCAGATAGCAACAATGTGGTAAATCTTTGCATTGTTTACAAGTAAAACACCATACAATGGTGTTAAGTATATATGGTTTAATTTTGAAGGCAGGATTTCTGTTTCTTCATGGCATATATTTCTTGCTATTCTAACTGTAACATCAATTCATAGTAACCTACTATATTTTATCAATTCACATAAAATTCATTTACTGCATTTATTTTTAAGAATCTATTAAATAATTTTATTATTGAGGTTTATCATTCATAGTACTAAGATTTTACTAATAAGCAAGACCTCATTCTCTTAAATTTAATCTTGTTGCTTTATTAATGATATGAAGACTTACATACTTAAGTACTGACTTTTTAATTATTATATGTGTTAAATATATAAGGATATCCATATACATCCTCCATATATATAYATATGTATGTATGTATATGAATATGCATATGTATACGTATACAAAAGACRTATATTCATAAATCTAGATATGCATTGTTATTTGAGACTTAAGGAAACCAGTGATTTCCTACGTAATTGAAAGGTCTGGAAAAAAAAAATCTCTGTAAAGAGAGATCATCACTTGTAGGGCCATTTTCTAATAAAGCCAGGAATAAATCCCACAGTAACAAAGGCTGCCCTTTACCGATCACAGGCACTTGCAGATAATCTTTTGCTAACTAAGGGAATAAACCATAGCAGGGTCAGGCCACGTTTGATAAATAATCAAATTTTGTTATACATCCAAACACAGGAACAGAGATATCTAGAAACAAGAATGATAAAGTAAATTCACAAGGGGGATAGTATTTTAAAACACAGCATCACTGGAAAACTTTTCAAAATCATGGTTATTAACTAACTTCTATTCCCAGTATAGAACCGTTCCCAGACAGGGAATAGAGGGGTGTGTTTCAAAGTGGTAATTATCTAGTAATATGATATTAATGAGATTATTGCGAAAACATTCTGGTGTCTGCACTTCTTAAGGGATTGTGATGAATTGGAAGAGACTCAGAAAAGAGCTAAAATGAATTACTAGCGGTCTGGAAATAATTCTTTTCAAGCAAGAAAGGTGACAGAAGCACTAGCTATTGAAGAAAGTGACTGGATCATGTTCTACAAGTAGCCATGCAGGGAAGAGATTTCCGATACCAAACTGCTCTTTAGCCYGGAAGAGAATGGCATAAGACCCAAAGAGCATCTTGAAAACACTGAATGGAATTTCCTAGCCCTCTAGTGTACTTATAGACAGAAATCAGGCCTCTCWCAGTTTTTACTTCCAGATGATAAGTTCTTAGCTCATAACAAGTTTTTTTCCCCATTATCCCCCCCCAGCTGCAAAGCTTTGTGCTTCTTATCACTGAAACTCATCTCATTTCTAGCACCACATTCCTCAAGGCCATGCAGCTCTTTTCTTAGGACATCCTGAGCCTTTTGTGAATTATCTAAGGTTCCCAGTACTGTTCTATCAGCAAGTTCAATCCCACTTCTTTTAAGACTATTAGTGAAAAGACTGCCCCTAAAACAGCTTCTCAAGAATCAGTCCTAACTATCTCCCCCTAAGCCTGATGCTTCCTTTTCTAATATTGCCCTAATCTGCTACCTTGCTCATCTTGTAGTACCTCTCTTAAACTCTTTCTCCAAGTAAGCTAGCAATTCTCTTAGTAGCAGTATAATGAGTGCATTATAGACAGAATACATCCACTTTTCCTTTTTTTGGAAAATGAAGTGACTATATTCAAAGGAAAAAGTAAAAAAGGTCAGGGTCAGGTTAGTTTGACAAAATCCTGCTTTGGTAAACCAATATTCCACTTCCCTCTATCTGTAATTTTAATGATCTTTCCTGTTAMAAGCTGTTTCAAAGCTTTGTATAGTACTGAGCCAGACTCACAGGTCTGCAGCTGCCTACATTAATTTCCTCTCCTTACATAAACACACGCTTGTCTACAGTAATCTAGTACTATCTTACCTCAGTAGGATTGATTTAAAAGAGTCACTATTGGRCCTGCAYTTTTGTGCAATTTCCGAAAGAGGATGGCCATTTTTGTGTCTGTTAATTCTTGGTAAAATCACCTTGAATTTTGTTTTTACTTCTGTTTTAGTTATTTCCATTATCTCATTCCCACATACACTTCTTGTTTTTCTCCTGCGACCAGTATTATTCAGCTAAATGAAAATCAGAGCAAACAATTTTCTTTCGTGCCAGTAGTTATGCTTGCCTTAACCTCTTTACCATACAGCTATTTTACTTCTTTTATTTTACTTCTTTATCCACTCTCTTTAGTGGATCAATGGAGTGATGAATTGCTGCAGAGTAATCACAGCCTTAACTTGTAGCTTGCCAACTACTTTTCTGTGGCATCTATGGTGCATCCCGTGGTTAAGTGCAAGGCAGCTGTTTACTCTCAATAAAGTCTGGGCTAATGTGTTTTTTCATGACTGAGGTGTGTTTACAGATAATTTATGTGCCTCAATGACAGGTAGTCACTTCTTAAGCTGTTGTTATTTATCAAAAAGTCATGTACCTGCATTCTTTGTCTAGCAAAGACTGACCTTATGAAATCCAAAAYCTACTTACAGATCTGTATCTATGCATCTGTCCATTTAATTTTAAATAAAATTCTGATTGCCTAGTCTAAGGTTATTTTCTACAATGTCTTCGTTATGTACAGGTTGCATTAACTACTCACCAGCTACTGGTCTTTTAAATGCCTTTCCGTTGTGTCAGAAATTGTTGGTGAAGAAATGTGTGTGCAATAACAGTATAGAGATTTTTCAGAATAGTATGCTTCCAAAAATACTTCTGCAAAATTAAAGTCTATCATAATGATATATTCCCCATCAATATTTCTTTCCCTAGTATGGGAAATGAAACAAGCAAAAGAGGGAAAAATAATCATTCCTTATACCATTCTTATTTAAAAATGTGGGAAATAGCAAGAAAAGTAAGTTTATTTGACTTTCGGAGAGATGGTTGGATCATCCAGGTGTCTAAACATTCTGACCCCAGCTGTGTCTAAGAAATATCACATTGCACTGAATAAAAAGGTGTGTGTGAAATCTATGTTCTAGCCTAGAAGCTGCCTCCATTTTCTCATTTAGCCAGTTTCTCTTTTGCCACCTKTGTGTGCTTACAGGTGAAGTCTGTGGAATCCAAATCTCATACATTTTGGACAAAGATTCTTGTCTATAATGTGATCTCCACCTGTCATTTAAAAGAAGTGATTTCAGCCTAACAGCTGATTAAACCTTCTTGGCTTCTGTTTGACTGTGGAAGGTGGAACACATTTTTGAAGCCATAGCTTAAGTGTAATCTTGATACTGGCTCCTGTTTTTTTTTTTTTTTTTTTTCCCTCCAGAATTAAAAGGGCTTTCAAGAAAATTAACAATAAAATTTTACTACTTTCCTCTCAGTTATTGACTGATACTCTCCCTAGGCATGTGTTTGCGGTTCTTTGACAGAACTATCTACCTGAGTGAAACAGTGGCCTTTTTGATGTCAAAGGGAAAACTCAATTTCACCACTTGATTTTACCCTCTGGGTTATATTTTCAGAGTATACTTTTCAACAGTATAAAATGTCCTGTAAGCCCCATGCCAACACCACCAGCACTACACGCGATAGGACATTTTTACATTGGCATGAACAATCCTGGCACGTCCCTTCCTGTGGTTTTGCTTTTTCAGTACATGGGCATTTAGATTTAAATTCTGGAAGAAAAATGTATTTATATATAAACCTATATAACATCTACATCACTGCTAGTGCAATATAAAACACTTGATAAAAAACAATAACTGTTAMGTAAGTGTTAATAAATAACAATAAAATAATAATTTTTACATTGTCTTTATGCTAACTCCAACCAATTCTGTACTGATTATGCATTTCCTAAATGATTTCCTGCTTTAAAGTCCTAAGTAGTGTGGGCCACTAATAAGCGGAGTGCTTCTTGATCCTCTTCCTAACGGGTACCTATGTTCTCAATACCAGTAGCCTCTCTYGGGCTCCCACAGAGTACTAACAATGTACTTTATATAGTGTGGCAAGTACTACACATTTAGAAACTGCTTTTTCCATTATATTTCATATTACTACCAAAAAAAATCAGAAAATACACCACATATGAATATATCTTACGGCTACAGTATTGTTTCTATAACTTCTGTAACTATAACATCTATTGAGGAACGATTTGTTTCTTTTYTTTTTACCATGTAGGCTGGAGGGTTCCTTTTGATTAGAATTCACTCTTGATTTGACTGGATGGATACCCACACTTACCAAAAATTCCCACTGGCCTGACTCACCAGGCCATTGGGAAACATAAGCTTTCTCCAAAGTATAAAAGCTGCAGTAACACAAAGAATAATCAAAATAGTCTGTTGAATGCAATTCAGAGGAAAAAATTACAAGATTTAACAGAGACATCATATAAAGATAGCCCCAGAGAATCAGAGATGCTGGGCCAGCATTCTTTCCCTAGTCCTTTTTGATAGTAACAGATACACAAATTTTATGAAAGTGCTTATTTATGTTTTCATTCTATCAGAATGACTATATGTTCATAAATACAGCTTGCATCACAGATAACTATGCTATAACTATGTATTTCCCAACATATWGGGAAATTATTCTAAAATCTCCTCTTTGGTAGAGCACCTGCATAAAATCAGAAGCGAGGCACAAGCACAAGGGGTTCTTGCATGAAYAGGGCATGCCAAAGTAACAGAGGGAAAAGGGCTATCGGACTTTTGTTCCCAAATTACCCGCAAACATATATAAATCTCACTACAGTAGAATAACAGAGAGGTTTCTTTAACAACTAATCCACAGTTCTTCTCTATACAAGTGTTTCCTTTTACTGCATATCACAGAATCATAGAACGGCTGAAGTTGGAAGAAATCTCTGGAGACCATCTAAAGCAGGACATAGTAATCAAGATGTGGGGAGGATTACTTCCCTTGACCTATTGCCAATGCTTTTCTTCTTAATGTAACCCAGGATATCATTGGCCTTCTTGGCCCCAAGGGCATATTACTGGCTCGTGGTCAACATGCAGTCCATCAGGACTCACAGGTCCTTCTCCACAGAGCTGCTTTCCASTAGGTCCAACCCAAGCCCATATGGGTGTATGGGGTTATTCCTTCATATGTGCACAACTCTGCAGTTCTCTTTATTGAACACCATGAGGTTCCCCTCTACCCATGTCTCGAGGCTGCAGAGTCCTTCTGAATGGCAGCACAGACCTCTGGGGTATCGGGCACTCCGCCCAGTTTTGTATCATCATCAAACTTGCTCAGGGTGCRCTCTGCCCCTTCAAGCAGGTCACTGAATAGGCTGAACAGGATTGGACCCACTGCTGACCCTTGGGGTACACCACTAGTCACTGGACTCCAACTAGACTTYGCGCTASTGATCACAGCCCTCRGAGCTCTGCCATTCRGCCAGTTCTCAGTCCACCTCGCTGTCTGCTCATCTAGCCCACACTTCAGCAGCCTGCCTGTGAYGATGTTATGGCCGACAGTGTCCAAAGCCTTACTGAARTCAAGGYAGACWACATCCTCTGCTCTCCCCTCATCTACTCAGCCAGTCGTTCCACCACAGAGGACTAGTGGGTTGGTTAAGTTTGATTTCCCCTTGGTGAAGCCATACTGACTACTCCTGATCACCTCATCCTTCACATGCTTAGGGATGGCATCCAGGACGAGCTGTTCCATCCCCTTTCCRGCGACTGAGGGGAGGCTGACTGSTCTGTAGTTGCCTGGAACCTTCTTCTTGCCCTTTCTGAAGACTGGAGTGACATTCGCTTTCTTCCAGTCCTCAGGCACCTCTCCTGATCACTACGGCCTTTCAAAGACGATCGAGAGTGGCTTTGCAGTGACATCAGCCAGCTTCCTCCGCACTCGTGGGTGCATCCCATCAGGGCCCATGGACTTGTGTAGGTCCAGTTTGATTAAGTGATCCCTAAACAAAGCCTCCTCCACTAAGGGAAAGTCTCCCTTTCTCCAGACTTTCTCCCTGCTCTCCTGGCCCTGGGAAGCCTGAGGGCCAGTCTTACCAGGAAAGACGGAGGCAAAGGCAGCATCCAGTATCTCTGCTTTCTCTGTAGTCTTTGTCAGCATGCTCCCACGGTCAAAGAAACAAAAATGCTGTTGCCGACACTAGCTGCACAGCCAACTGCTGACACGCAGTATCCATCCACTCTTCCTCACGTCCTTCCCCCTCAGTRGCAGGGTTAAGGAGAAAACCACCTGGGACCCCCTATCCCTGATCACCACCTCCAGAACTCTGTAGCCATGTTTGATACTTTCCAAGTTGCCCTTGCCAGTACCATTGGTGTCCACGTGGAAGAACGGCAGGGGGGGAACAGTGGGACGGGTGGAAAGCCTCGGCAGTCTTTCCGTGATGTCTTGGATTTGAGCTGCTGGCAGGTAGCAAACCTCTCTAGACAAGAGGTCAGGTGGGTACCTCTGTCTCCTGCATCGGGGAGTCATTCCTAACAATCACTGTTCCGCTTCTTCCTGGTGTTCCTTCATGGTGCAGTGTCCATTGGCTCAGTTGCTTCACTTGAAGCCATGCCCTGCTCTCCTCACCTTTGAGGTCACTGAACCTGTTCATCTTYGGCAAGTCTTCAGGAGAAGCAAGAGCCTTTCTCCTCATAGGGGAAGTGACCAGTTTCTGGCCTTCATCTTTTACRGAGTTGTGACTTATTGGTCCACACGGCTCAGAGTCACCTGCATTTTCACTGTTGTGGATGGCTGAGACTCTTGAAGCAGTAGGATCTCTGAGAATATCCTATCTACCTCCTRCTCATCTTCTCAGATGCTATGCAGCCTACTGACTTCCTCATGACTCCTTTACCTGGTGACACAACTCGTCAACAACAGCACATCTTCTACAGAAAAGCTGACTGTCAKCCTCAGCCTCACRGAGAGGCGCCAGGCACTCYGTGCAGCCCGAGACCTGCAGAGCTGCCTCTACTGTCAGAAGATCTGGCTGGCTGAAAGCCCCTGATACGGCAGACTGCAGTGGCTGCTGGGGAATGCACTCTGCAGTGCGTCATAACTATATTGAGGAAGTGTATGCTACTATAACTGCAGAGGAAGACCCCTTTTTCTCACCCTTCTGCACAAACTGTTGCATTTGTTTTCTTTGCTGCAGGCCTGGCCCTTATATACAGCTCTCCCTAGCACTCTATCACCTTTTCTGAGCATGATTATATGGAAAACTTTAGCTGAAAATTGTAAATATTAAAACTGAAGATCAAAATTATCCAGTCCTTTATAAAAAACAAACAAAAAACCCCAAATTATCTATAGTATTTAACTTGGTGTCATCAGTGAGTAGCTCATATTTTCCTTCTAAATGTGGAGTATTTTTACACACTTATATTGCATGATACATGATTTTAAAATGCTGGAGAACTCTCATAAACTACACTTATTTTCACTGGGTGAACAACTATGCCAGAGCTTTTGATGAAACACTGTGCAACAGTCACACAAATTTGCTATTAACACTCACATTGATTGTAAGTATTATCTTCTTACTCAAATGATCTACTTCCTCTCTGATTATTAGGCTTGTATCTACTGACTTTATCAACATAAATAACCTTAATTTTATTTCTATAATCCCAATGGAACTACTAAAAATGGTTGTGACKAGGTTTACTCCTACTTATGCAACATTGCAGAATCACTTGCTAATTCTAACCAGCCATATTTTTGCAACTCTATTGAAGAACATAGAATTACATAGAAAACATTAATAGCCTAATTTATCCTCCACAACCTTTTACATATGGTGAGAAAATGTGGTCAGGAAAGATCTCGTTTTCATTACTTGCTCTCAGAGTGTATTTGCAGCATTGGCAGTTTGTACAACACGTTTTTTCCCTATATACTGAGCTCTTTTATTTTTTTGAATTGTTGAGACACAGCAAACATGGAACCTCATGATATCAGTTTTATTCACTTTTCAGACTAAAACTAAGCTTCAACTGTTCGTGAAAATCCCTTCCTAATTCCATCGTTTACAAAGCACAAAGTGCCCCACCATGCAAGCTGCACCTTCGTGTACACCTGACCTACTACAGTTTTCTTCCCTATCTTCACAGCTCAAAGCAAATTACAGGAGATAAGTTCTGATACAGCTGAGTGGCTACAGGGTACTGAAAGCAAAATTAAATAAATGAACTATTGTTAGCTATCAATYTGACTCTCTGCCAACCAGCTATACGAATCACTTTGAAAAATTAAACAAAAATAGGTTTAATTTGACATGACTGTTGTTTAACTTTCCGCTTTTTTGTTTTACTAGGGACCCAATTCTGGTTCCATGTCATGCCAGCCAGAGAGTAAGTGCCACGTACCTGTCCATTGCCAACCCATAACTAATGCATCAAACCCTTTTATTTTTCATTTGTATTGCTTGCTATTAGAAATGTATAGTGCAGACCCATAAGTCTACAAAGAAGCCTGTAGCTATTTCACTTTTCCATCCCCTTAAAATGTTTAGCTGTTTTTCTTTGCCTTTTGTGTAGTAAACAAGTTCAGAGGGATATGGAACACAGGCAGCTCAAAAACTTCAGTTCATTTAGCAGTTTATTTGTGCCTTTCAATCTTTTGGAAAGATAACAGTCAGGGGAGACAAAGTTATTACAATAAAACATTTTATATAGTGAATTTGGCTTGGTTGTGTAAAATGTTAATGTTAAAGTAAATCATTAGTTTGGCAAGTAAAGATAGCAAGAAGCCTGGTGCCTGACCATTTAGTTTTGTGTTCCTCTTTTTCAATAGGTTTGTCTGCTTTATAATGCTACTTACAAAATATACTCTGGGCCAAATTATTCACACTGTTACTCTATGCAACCACATTTACATTAATTCAATAATGCTGGTGTAACTGAGGCAGAAGAATTTGCCCTTTACATTTATACGCTGCCTTTCATCTGAGGATATCAAGGAACAAGCTTAACCCAGTCCAAATCGTGAGACCCAAACACTGACAAACTTCATGAAAATACAGAGCCAGCCTTTCCAGACAGGTCCATTTCTCATCCACATTGCAGGCACATCTGCCCTGAACTAAGAGGTGCAAATTAGTAATACCACTCCTTGCACAGAATGGGAGCCTGAAGAGAACTTTGAGAAGTACTAAAATCTGTTAATGTTTCACAATTAAATTCTAGTTTAGAGACACATGATTGTGATTCTAGAGGGCCTAAACATGAAACAGTTCTGTAAATTTTATTTTCTGCTTACTACAAACCCAGTTGCATCAATAGTTTTTTACAAGAAAGAAAAAAAATAAATTACTATCTAAGGAACTTGAAAACTTACCTTAAGCAGGGCCTGCAGAAAGAATTAAACAAAATAAACTATCACTGTGGTACACATTATTTCATGTGTTATAATCACCACAGAAGAACACCATGATACCTTAAGCCAACCAGCCAATTTAAAGYGATATATTTCCTTCAGTACTCAGAAACTGAAAACTGAAAAATACTAAAGCAATGAAGAGTATTCACGTTTTTTTTAAAAAAAGATGCAATAGTGGTCATCTCTATTGATGAGGCCAAGCAGCTTSCCATATAAATCTCTTCAAAGCAAGTCCCTCACCTGCTTATAGAATCTTGCTCTGACAGATGTAGAACTCATCTTATAGCTGGGCAAATGATGGGGATGCTGCAGAGACACTGTGGCCTGACGGACTTGTGGTGATGGAAATAACAAACACCACTGCTCTTCCCTCCTCAAAGAGGAAGAAAGGGGAGACCAGTGAAGTTTCAGACAACTTTGTTCATGAGCAGACACCAAAATCACTTTTACAAGTTATCAKTAATAGCATTTCTTTTTTATTAAAAAAAAGAAAAAAAACAGGAAAGATGAACACATTGCATTCACTGCCTTTAGTCTTCCCCTTTGAATTCTCAAAAATACCAGGATTAACGATTAAGATTAAGCAGAAAATATGTGGTTGGAAAATTGAGAGACCTCAGCCTKGGCATGAGACATCATTCCCCTCTCTACACAGTACTCACCTGAAGCTGAATTTTAGATGGGAGCAAAATAATATTTCTAAAAGCTGCAGATCTGCTTATGTTGTCCTAAAATACAAGAATGATGCTAACAGGTTAGAAGCAGACTCTATTTCATGGACCTCCCMCTGAGTTCATCCTTCAATGTTTTGCATGTTAGACTCCAAAGAGAAGAGTTTTGCATGCTAGACTAAAATTAACTCTTCCCCTTCCTCCCTCAAAACATTCTGTGCATGAGGCTACTTTGGGTCTGGAAATCCAATTCYCTCACCTGCCATCAACACCAATGGCCAGACCACAAGGACCAGTACAACCCATCTGCAGCAGCTTTTCTACCATCAGTGTTGCAAGATGGGCAGCCTTTCCAGCAAAAGGACTGCCTGTCACAGGATTTATTTGTTTGGATTTGCCAAGCAGAGTTGGCTTCTCTGGCCCATAGTCTTACAGATATCCATMTGAGGAATCCTCTTGACAGACTGACTTCTATGCTTAGGTAAATTTTAATTTGGGGTTAGAAATGAATGAGTGGCAAAGAGTTTAAACATCAGACATGCCCCTCTCAGAATGAATCACTAAAAATAGGCCACTTATCTATCACTGTCTCTTTTATGCCTCAGATCTYTATTTCCCTACTACTTCTATTTTACAGGCTGAAATTGTTCATTGAATATTTACTAAYAGGCAACATAAACATTTTTATTTTATGTGGCCAAAAGTTTTATAAAATGAATCTGAGCTGTTAGCTCCTAAACTCAAAATTAGCTACTTCCATGTTTTCATAAGTGTTTAGCATCTGAGAGCAACTAAAAAGGTCAGCAATAGCTGTTGGGTGTTTAATGCTTTAATGCACTTGACAGACTAACACTAGGCTCGCTGTTTTGAAAGGAAGGAGAGATTTATAAGTCTTTTTATAAACAAGAATAATATTTTCAAGTTGCTGAATGTAACACTTTTCTCCATTTTAATATATATTCATATAATTTTGAATAGTAGTAAAGCATTTGTTAGTTGAAGTTTCCCCTGAGAAAATAYAGAACTACTGTATTCAACTTTAAAACTATTCTTTTAACAAAAGAAATATGTGTACACAGTTTCTAGGTCAACATTCTTCAAAAGAAAGTCCCTGTGTATTTTTCTAACAACAGCCCTTTCTTTCCATTGCATTCCCATTTTATGTGCTAAGAAGTGGGGATTTTGTGGTGTTTGAGACTAATTAGCTTCACAAAATCTAATTAATATGTRCAGAAACAGACATGTTGCAATCTATTAACTTATCATTTATCCTTCAAAAGCAAAATCTATCAAAGAAAAAAAATCCACAACACCCTTTGCATAKGGTATGTGAACCCTAGGACTAGGGAGAACAGAAATAAGTTACATTTTGGATCTCAAATATTTTGTTTGTTCGAAAATGAAAAAAGCCAACAAATGCCTTAATACAGAGTCCAAAGAAGACAGGAGTGACATCTTTTCCTCAAGCACTGCATACAATAGTAGATCTGAACACAGGCACTAGCATTCTCTAAAGCCTTTGGTTGGTATCTGGGAAGGATGTAGGCATTTAAAACAGGACTGAAGAAGAACTGAAGTGGTGAGACCAGAACTGGGAACTAAGTAAGACTCCTCAGCTTTTGCCTAATCTTGAAAGTGCTTGAATTCCTCCAACATGTGTCTGTTTGATTCAGTGCTTTCTCTGCCCTTAGAGGTCTGCCTTGGACAGATTACTTCTGTGGCCGTTATCAACATAGTTTTGATCAATATCCRGAAAACACATGTCACACTAGTTAAATCTCTGAAGAACCAAATGCAACAGACATTGACAGCGCCACTTAACACACATTCATGGGGCTGGATTTTCTAAAAACAACAATTGTGAGCCATCAGGTTTATTTTTTCAATTTCCAGAGGTGGAATTACCCCATTTTTACAGAAGGTTTAACAGCATTTGCCTAGGAAGTGAGAATTCAGTAGCTTAACAACATATTTAGAGAGGACTCTACTTCCCACTTCAGGAGCTGTTGGCTAATAGGGAGGATACCATGTAGAAAAGATTAATAGGTATATGGCAATTTATAAGACGTATATTTCTGAACCAYAGCAATACAGACCACTTGTCAATCAGGTGAGGTATCGTGGGTACTGGTGTTTGCTCCTGAGGCTGAAATAGGGGCAGAAATCAAGAATCAGCATTGTGAARTATGAATGGACAGAAACAGGATGCTTCTTGGTATTTCTGGATCAGGGAATTTTGAATGCTTTTTTGTGTATTGTCACACAGCTGGGGTGTAATTTAAAGTCATCTCTTGGGAAGTAAGAAATGAGTATTTGCTCTCCTTAGTTATGTGGGACTCCTGAATCTGAGTAAACACCCCTCTCACATCATATCTCAGTGTGGAACAACACCCAGGTCCACACACTGGCCACTCTGGCACTCTGAGTGAATGAAACTGAAGTGCACAGTACAAAAACGGAGTCTCCATGTTCTAYGGCCAAGTCCATGACCTGATCATCAAGGAACCGAAACTGCAGTGTCCACCTCAGAGCACACTGCCAACATTCAGATATGCCCCTCATATGCACTCTGATTCCAGGTCTCCTGAGTCCTCAGATTGTTAGTCCTCAAACTGTTAAGTCTACTTAGAGAAATAGATGGCTGTGGTGCCATCAGCAAACACATAACAAAAGGAATACACTGAGCTCTGCTTTCAAATTGCTGGAGGAATCTCTCCAGAAGAGGATTCTGGTCCAGGGATGCAGAGCAAACAGATAGCCCTGAGTCAGATTCACTATCTGAACAGAGAATTGAGATTACCAGCACATCCTGTGGGCTGTCTTTGGGAAGATCTCTGTGCAGGCCACTTGCAGTTTTTTTTTGGGTGCATTTACTGACCCATATCAGCACACTGAACACTAGCATCTAACACAGGATACAGGATTCCAGTAGAGGGACATGGTACCTGATTTTTAGACATTTGAAGTTCTTTAAGAGGGTCTAGTCCTTAAGCTCTGAACTGGACAAATCACTCAGCTCTGTTACAGAAGCATAGAAGTTTTACAGTTTGCCATATTCAAAACTAGTCTCCTTAAATAACAGGCTGTGAATAAATTCTATGCTCTTCTTTTTTAGGCTTAAATTTGGTAGTCTCTCCAGTATTTTGTGAGGTTCTAAAGTGGCACCTGTACCTTAAATTTGTATCAGTCTAATCAAATACGTGATTTTAAACCAATGTTGTTAAACAAGTGTAAGAAGCACTGCAAACATTGTTATTTCAGGTCAGTTAGCCAGGAACATATCTAATACTTAAATCAAAAGAACTATGTCCTCACAGGGTGTTTAACTTAAATCTATTTAAAAATTAAGTTAAACTGACRCAACTTACTTCAGCAGGCAAAGCCAGGGCACGCTGCCCTGCATTTATTTGGTGTATGCAGACCCCTCCAAAGGGAGCACATGGCATAAGTTCCAAGGTACGAGCACAGTTCCTTCCACATAATCCTACATTAACTTGCAAAAAGGCCAGCCTATGTTGGTTACCGCAATTCTGGCTAAGTGTTTTGTACAAACTCTTCCCTCCAATGCTAAGTCTCATTGCTCCAAATCCTTAGCTTGCTTGGGCAATATGCATGCCCAGGTTTGATGCAACAGCTGTATTTCACCTATTATGCAGAATCCTGCATCACTGGCAAAGCTCCCAGGAGATCTAGAGCTATATAGAGTCCTTATACTTAGCTCTAGGAGAGATCACATGTTTTTTTGTTCCTAGCAAACTCTTTCCATGAAAGCCAGCACRTGACAGAGAGCTTGAGCAAAGCTGAGTGTCTCTGTTTCTTATAGCTTCTAAAAAGCAAAGAGTAGGGTTACTATATGAGGAGGGAAGTGAACTAAGGTAGATACGGCAGAAGTTGCCTGTCTTCTTCCATCTGTCCCCAGTTACCTATATGTGGATGAACTGAAATCCAAATTTGAAGAAAGATGAATATCTAGGGATGAAAAATCTGGTAACTCTCTAACTAAAATTTAATTTATGTTTCATGTTTGGAACTCCATACATGAGAGGCTTTTATAAAACCTCTTGCTTAGCCTTGGATGATTCTGAAGTATTTTTGTTGGGCCCCAGACCCTGTAAACTAGCCACCACTAACAGCTTCCTTCTGTGAGACACTCTGTTTCAAAGTGCAGCAAAACTTAAATGCTAACTCCAAAATAAACAACTCCCATAAAAATAAATTGATAAATAGCTCCCTGTAATCACATAATTAGCGGTACAATGTGTTAACCATTTTGTGAAAGCAATTTAAATGCTCGCCATTCACATTGTCAAAAATATCATTGACCCAGTTGCTTAAAAACAATTGATGAAATGCATGTTGGTCTCTACTGTGGTTATTAATGCTGGGGCAGATCTTGCTGTGCACAGACAGTACCAGACCCTTCATCAATACCTATCTGCACTGTGCTTGCTTATTCTTTCTTAAGAAAATTTTGGAGGCTGGGCCATATCTGGCCTAATTTACCTCTGGACATTAAATCTACTAGTCAAACTTTCTACATGCTCAGTAGCAGCAGCTGTTAGGAAATAATGCAYCTCAAGACTCAAGAAAGAAACAGTGAACAGTGAGAACCTGGAGAAGAAAGAGACTTCCATGATACATTCCCTTTTTACTAAACATAATTCAGGCWACATGCAGGATGCAGAATCAAACCCTTTACTTGACTGTCAGACATGTGGACCTCTGCAATAGCAAGAAAAGCAATGCAAAGACATTCCAAACTATACTGCTGCACTCGGCAGCAGACAGTTCACAGAAGAAATCCTGGAAGTTCTTCTCTATGTATGCTTATGCTGGAGATTTCTGATTGCTAGTCCAGCCCACAGTGTGTGCTAATGGCCCAAGAAGGCATCTTAGTGAGCGTGTGTATTGCTGCTGATGGATCTTGTGCTATCTGCAGAGAGAAGGCAAGACTGGACCTGTTATAAGCATATAGTGCAGATTCACATTAATTTACTGCATTGTTTTTGAGCATCAGTTCTAGAGACATATTAGACAACAAATGGTGAGTATTTAATTTTTTTTTTTACAACAGTCAGCTTCACAATCATTTTGCGACATGAATTCTGTTACTTTACTCCAATTACAGTGTCTCTTGCAGAAAGCCTGTTCGGATTGCAGGGCACACTGAYACAGAGTTTGCAAGCAATGAGTTAGCACAAATGCATACAAATTCATATAGAAGGTCGAGGGAAAATAGAGATGAGGACAGGATAAGGGGAGACACTCCTCTCAAAGGGATGGGCCTTCTGTGCCATGGCCCATTGGCAGTCATGCCAGGTGAGAAATTCAACAAGATTGGCAATACTGTTTTCAGGAGTTCTAACGAGTAATGGTTTGAGATTGGAATGCAAAAGACCAAGGTTTATTTTCAGCACTGCACAAGCTTTTATACAGACTTTGGGCTAGATGCATAGGAATGCACGTGACAGCCCTCTGCCTCTATGAGTGTAGTAACTCAACAACAGCTGAAAAGAAACTGAGAGTATCCTGCTTAGTATATAGAAAGGCTTAAATTCTTATCAACACAAAGCTAAGAAATTACAAGCTATCTGCAAGCCAAACAGATGTAGAAGCTGTGTTATTAGCTGTTATCCCAGTAAAAATTATCTAAGCAGCTGCAAACGTGGTGAGTGATATGTACCAAATGAGGAAGCTTTCTTTAAAAACTCACTGTCAAAAATATATAACTTTTATTTCCTTGCAAAGCAGATACCTTAAAACATTCACTTCATCCACAAAATCACAAATTCCAAATATTCCATGGCCAGTCAAACAATTTAGAAAGTGAGAAATGGATTCAAAACATTTGACATCTAAAGCTTTAGTAACACATTTATATTTAGCAGTACATGAAATGCATGCAGCTGAGTTATTCACTCCCTAAAGGCTTTCACATCAGAGAACATCTGAAAAAAAAAATTATAGAGATAGATTTTCATATTTGCAAAACAAGCAAAATCCAGGGTAACAAAAGGGATTTTAAAGAAATTTTCCATCCTTCTTTAGGAAACRGAGATTAGGCTGATTAGATCTAAGTATGATTAGATCTAAATTAACRTTGAAATTCAATCAATAGAAGCAAATGCCCTCATTTTAATTTAATTCAAGATCATCACCATGATGGCAGAATTTCTGTATCATTACAAGAGGTCTAGGCTCCATGTGTGATAACAGTTTTCCACTTGCCTGCTGTTGAACTGTTAATTATAGGATAATATTTCCCAGTGCAGAACATTCCTTGGGATATGTGAGGAGGTGAATATGTAGTAACTTTGGTAGGCAAATCTCCTAACAGAGGCTGAGCTTCCATTATTAAAAATTAAAGCTCTATTACACTTGTGAAGGGGTATTACAATTGTGAAAATGAAGCAACTGGTTCAGAAATGTCTGCCTGCAACTGTAACTCTGAGGCATGCATCAAATGCACTAATTTCAAGAGATGCTAATGCCCTCTTGGGCACTGCTCACTATTTCACTATGAAAACATATACACAGGGAAAAGTACTTTAGTAGGAATCCTTATTCCAGTGTTTCTAAAAGTGAGCAGTCAAGAAAGGTAGGTAATAAGGATAGACTGGGAAAAGTCCAGAAGTGTTTGACCTTAAAAGCACATGGAAAGGTGATTGGTTTGATTGATTTCATTTTGAAAGTGGGCTCAGCTTCTAAAAGATTGAGAAGTACTGTCACAGGAAGATGTAATAATTACAGCAGATGTCAAACAGCAATGAACTACTGCACCCAAAATGCCTGACATGCTAGTAAACAGGTGTGCAGCCCATGCCTATCATTCTAAATTTTAAATTTTAAAGTTTCCTGGGTTTAAAAGAAAATTCTTTATTAATAAACCTGTCTCTATTTATTGTCTTCAATTCAAATGTCATTTAGCAACAGTTTGACCTAGATGAGCTGTTTCCAAGCTTTTCTATCAGCACACTTCATTTCAGGCCAGAACCCCACCTCTGGCTCATGACTATCTCATGAATGCTGCAGCCCCTTTATCTGGGAAACRCTAACCCCTTGATTATAAGACTCATGGAAGAATGACCACAAATGTCCAATTTCAGAGATAAACAACATAGCTGATATACCTTTCACTCTCAGTTGTCCATGTAAATACAGAGCTCTCTCTCTCACACACACACAAATGTCCATTCAGACAGATTATAATTCAGCTATTTTTCCTACAGTTTGTAAAAGAAGGAAGAAAGAGAAGCTTTTATTGTTATAGCTATTTCTATTTTTAAATACTCAGGAAGAATTCAGATACTTCAGAAGTGGGCCAGTTCCTAGACAGACCATACAAATAATTGTGTGAAGAATCATATYCAGTGCAACAGCTGCACGGTTTGATGTCTACATAAAACAGCATTCTGGCAAACACAGCTCCTATGATAGACTTGGAAGCAGACAAACCAATTTTCAAGGAAACAGCACGCCAAAACTATTAAATAATAGACATCATGTTGAAACTGGTCATTCAGTCCTCACTAGTTCAAATGTTCTTCCATACTGAAATGGCTTGGAAACCAAGCTGTACCAAGAATGCTATTTAGCATCAGTGACTAACATGAAAATAAAGACCGGAGCAATAAGAGAAAATGGAAGAATGTGATGTAGGATCAGAGTTGCCAAGTGTTGTTTGTTGTGGAAAACACTTGGAGCATGGCTCTGTCTATAAAATGGGCAATTTATGCACTTTTACGAGAAAGACATCAAACATTAAAATAGTTCTAGATTAACAGGACCCACTGAGAAGGCCGGAATTTGGATTCTAGGAATTCAATGCATAGATGAGTTCCATCCTACAACTGTTTTCACTAAGTGTGTAATATTAAAAAGAACAATCACTTCAAAAGAGTATCACCTGAATGCTGAGTGTTAGCTCCCCTCCTTGGTTTTCTAGTGCAAACACAGTAATTTCTGCCCAACGTAGAGAAGTGCAGCTGAGCACAAACCTAGACACAGATGCTAAAGGCAAAACCAACAAATTGTTATATCAAGCAGGTAATATTTCTACTCATTTGCTTTCTACTCGTTTTCTTACTTTGAGCATATAGCTACTTTCAGAAAAGTAGAATCAGAATTTACTGCTGAGTGTTCATATTCTCGTATTTTTAACAGAAAACAAAAGTCAAATCCTTGCATGACACAGCTGCATAGGACAGAGTAGGAAAAAAATGCAGAGTGTTGGGGGAAGGGGAGGCAATAGACTTTCATTGTGTTGCTCTGGACATGCAGGAAGAAAGACAAGATGCAAGGGATGTGGTTTATTTTGGCTGCAGCTTTATTAACTCAACTCCTCTGGGAACTACCATCAATAATTTGTACAGTACAGGTCGTCATTCTTTCCATAATCATTCCCACCTGCTGGAGAGCTGCAGTCCACCTCCCTTCTCCCATCACTCCTCCCCTCCCCATGCACACACCTCCACAGCTGGTCACCAGCCTGCTGCTGACCACCATAATCCCCCTAAACGAGGATAAAGGGGCTGGAAAAGGTGATTGTCTCTTTGCTGTTACAGACGCAATTCCTACCCTGGCTCAACTTCTTTCAGCTATACTTTTCTCTAATTCCTGGTCCAGTTCCAGTTTATCATACAATCCAGATCTTCAGGGAACAAATACCTGTATTGCACATCTGCCTTATGAAGGAGCCAGCAATTAATTCAGCAGCCTCCTCCACTCCTTTGCCCTGTTTCCCAGGGAGTTAACGGTTTTTATTTGCTGCTACGCATAAAGCCTTTACAAAACTCTGTGTATATGGACTCAACAAAGTGTCTGAAGCAGAAATAAATGTCTTTTATACAGAATGCTGATTATCATGCCATTTAAGGTTGCCATAACAATGTTACTTAGATCAATATTTGAAATTATCAATTTAAATAGCAAAGGAGCTGATTTTCTACACTGGTCAATATAAAAGTGAGAAGCATAGAGCAACCTAATTTCAGTAACTGTTATATATACATCAGATGATCTGTTGACCTTCCTTTCTTGACTTTGCTCTTTAGCTCTAAGAACGGGTATGCTACCAGCAAAAGGGGAGAACTGAGGGCTTGGAATCAGAGGGATAATGTGTTTCACAGGAGCCAGATTGCATCAAAATGGGGATGTGCCTATTAACTATCTGCACACACAGTCAGTCTATCTGGCTGCTCACACATGAAGTTTATACGAAACCGTGCATGTGCACGTGTATAACTGTTGCTCATCTTCCCTAGCAGAAAGCTGGACGCTCTATGCATGAGTCAGACTAGGAGAACGAAGGATGCATAATAGAAAAAGAGAAGAAAATGCAACAGGAATTAACACTCCCATCAGAAATCTGTTCTTTGATAAAATAACACAACATACTGTCAAAATCACACAAACAAAAGATGTTTCTGATATAACGCCAACCAATCAAGTTAAAGGCATAAAACCGTCAAAGGAAAATTCCATCTGATATCAAATACTAGGACTTGTATTACATCTTAGAAAGCAATCAGTGGTAATTTTAAACTTCTGGTCTTGTAAGATTTTTTTATTTGTTTTGGCAATGTATCTACATTTTCTACCAATTATCAGTGAATGTAGAAAAGGCTTTCTAGGATCTTTGGTGTAACAGATGTATTTGGTTGGAAATACTACCTTGTATATTTCTTAAGCCATTAAAATGCAGTCGTATGTCGTATGCAGTAGGTATGCTATCACTGCCATGCCATTTTGGACAAATCTCTTCCTTCTATGAACAGCAGCTAACACAGACCCTTTCCCCCTTTCATATTGATTCTCTTTTCACCTCTCTTATTAGTGCAATAACTGAATTAGAATAATTAAAATTATATCAGTTGAAGATGCAATGTAAGATGAGAAATGGATCTGTTCCCATGGACTTCAGAGAAAATGAGTTATAGGTATACATGATACTGGTTCTAGGAATGTATAATTAGGAGGACTTTTTTTTTTTTTTTTTTTTTTTGCACCCAACTGATAGTTAAAATCAACTGTATAAAGGCAAAGTCTGCATATCAAAATGGAACATATTTTCATCTGACTTTTTATACTCTTGAATGAATTCCCTTGAAAATGAAGTATATAATTGAAACAGAAATTATATATTTATTGCTCATAAAAATATATCATGCACAAGATGTTGAATGCTGAACTACTTAGAAAAAATCACTCCTTTGCAATTTCCACARTAAGTTCCATTATGTGATCTGATGGACCTTTTCTGGAACTGAGGACATTTGTCTCCACTCCCAAATGCAGAAGAGTGGAAATACGGTATTCTATCATTTTGCTGCATTTGGTCCAGGTCCATTAGGATTTTTTTCTAATGTTTTGGAAACATACAGACATGAAAACCAATGTCTGCCTGGCCCAGCAGGAGATAGTAAAATACTTCACAAACACCAGATGGGATTTTAACAGTGTTTGTAAAGCATAAAATGCTCCAAGCGTTCTCTGAGAACCTAAAACCAAACATGTTTCATCTCCATATACGCCTTTTTTCACCTAGTGAATTCTTCTAAATTTTCTATTAGATGATTGCCAATTTAAGAGACTTCTGATGTTTAAAAAGGCACCGAAAGGCAATCCCTTTAAAACTAATATTGATATTATAAAATACTGAGATGTCACCACTGTAAATCCTATGCAATTATAATAGTACGATTGCATGGTTTCAATGCTGGGARAAAACATTATGATATTTTTTATTTCATTCTTAAAATACTAATGGGTTTTAAGATATCATATTATGATTATGTTTTTAACTATCAGGTAACACTTTAAAYGCACACACACACACACAAAAAAACAGATTACCTATTCATCATCACTTTAAACAAAATAATAGTGAGTCCCTCCAGGATTAAGAATGATGCTGAATGGAAATTTTTACGAGATACAAGATGATTTACACTGAAATTGTTTGGTGGAGATGAACCATCTTCACTGAATTTCTCATTAAAAAAAAAAGAAATATTTCAAAAGTATTGAGAAAACTTATTTAGAGATCTTTCCAATTCATTTTTTTGTTTGATCRGTCTTACTTTCAAAGCTGTAACCTCAAAATGTAAGGCAGTTACAGCTGAAATATTACACAATGAAATTAGAATCACATATTTAGAAACTACCAAAACCAAAATTCATATCAAACCAATAGTTAAGTTCACAATCATTTTGAAATTTCAGCATATGAGCCTAACAAGGGATAGACAGAATAATCAAATTCTTGAAAGTTTTCCCAGGAAGAAAAACAATTCAGAAGTGTTTGAAACAATGAAGCTCATTTACATGTAATATAATTCTCTAGAAGGAAATTCTGTCTATCTGAAGGCAAGAAAAACTTGTAGCCTACTTATTTTCTTAAATCTAAACACTATTTAAATTCACTGACTATTTTAAAATAGATCATAGTGGAGTATTCTTATTTCTTTTACTAAACTTTTCTGCYTATAGGATAGTTGCACTTTCCTGAAGAAAAGGATACATGACTCATAAATAACTTGATAGTTTTCTGCCTCTGTCAAACTWAGAAGGTTTTCCAAGGTCAAACTTGTAGGTAGCATTAATACGGATAGGTGTGTGCTTTCCTGATCCAGGAGCCCTCATCTCCTTATTCAGCCTTATTCAGTAAGCTATAAAGTCAAACTTTTGGCTTTCCTTTTGACCCCTTTCCTGGGTTTAAGAAGAGGACTCTCTTAGCATGCCCTGCAGTAGGAGCCACAGCACTCTCCAGGGAAGTGAAAGCCAGGGCTGCAGAAAGCCTGGAGCCCTCAGTTCACACTTCCTGGATGMACAGTGGTATGCAAAGGGTCCAGTACGGCCGGTACTGTTTTAGAATGAAAGTGGCCAGGGCATGTTCTGACTGCACGTGCATGGTTGGCTTTGGGAGAAGGGCATTTCAGGACAAAGTTCCTAACTCCTGCAACCAGCCCAGTAAAGGGGACTCTTACCCAGCCCAGCGGGCACTTCTGCATTGGTCTAGGAACAACTTCAAGGACAACCAGGGTGGTGCACTAGCAATTTTAGACAGTGCTAGGTGTAAGTAATCCTTGAAAATAGCTTTTATGGCTTCTTCTTTAGGAATTATGTATCTTATTTCAAGATGGTTTCAGCAATCTGAATCTTGGTCTTTGGAGTTTTCTGTGGTAGAAGATGGGAGCTAAGTGCTGGCAACGTAAAATAGCTTAGCTTAGAGAGATTTAATTCCAGAAATGCCTATTGCCATCTGAAGGAACTTAGTGCAGTGCAGCATTATAGATATTTATGCAATAGGTTTACCAGATTCTCTCAGCTGTGATTTATATTTATCAATTTTAAAAAGACATCAAAAGAATCGTGGCCCCTAGAATATGTTCTTTCTAGTTGTGACTTTTGTATGACTTTATGCACAAAAGTGCAGACTGAAATAAAGCCACAAATGAATTATGCATGGTCATCTTTAAATCAGTAAAGTATTAAGTGCCTTTAAGTTTCCCTATCTGTATGCATTGTAGGCTAGATTTTCATATGGCAAAGTCTGTTATCCATATATCCATAAGTTTTTCACTAGCAAGTGCCACAACTGCATCCTGAAACAGCTTTATTTTGAGAAAACAAATGAATATTTGAGTGACTGAGGCACCAAAGAAAACTTACTGAATTCAGTGTGAACCTTTCCACCAACTTCAGTGGGATTTATATTAATAGTAAAACCATATTTGTATTAAGAAATGAAAGACTTCTGTAAAGAGTTGCATAAAACAAATACGCAGAAGCAAGGAGACAGGTAAGTCTTGACTTCTGKTTTGCTTTGTGAAAATCTCACACTGAAGGTTGTCCAAGACAGAGTGATTTCATCAGAGGTAGTGATGGTATAATCTTTTTGTTATGCTTTCTGTAAAGTAGCTTGTTGTATTCACTTAGCAGCTGATACTACTATAGCTACTGAAATACTATGAATTATTAATTGACGATTTTTATTCTCTTTTCCAGTGGTATATTTTTGCAGTTCCTGAGTGTTTTGTGCAAAGTACAGTTTGTGCTTTTTGGTTAAATATTTTTAAAACAGTAACACCGTCAAGATAAAGAAAAGCCAAAATAAATTCTACTCATGAATATTTTATTTTCACAAGTAATGTATATACATCACCTACACATTTGGCTGCATCCATTTACAGACAAAATCTGCCTTCATAGAAATTTATGTGCAAAAACAAGGGACAAACTTTAAAAGCTGGAACACTTTAGTAAAGGTCTTTTTACAAGAGTCCTATAATTTGAGTTCATCAATTCCACATGTGGCACTCCTCTGAAACCTACAGGAGTTTTGAGTGTACAGTGATGGAAGAATCAGGTCCTAAATATTCCTAGTGAGAAAGATGTAAACAGTCAGTGTTCCAAGGGAATTCACAAAATAAAACCTATCTCATTCTGCAGTTATATCCTAAAATACACCTCTGCAGAATTGTGGTCTTTTGTTACTTCTATTTCCTAGTGGCCTCACAGATTTCTTATCAGTAGTGCTCAATTTACAAGGTAAATTATGTTTAGGATTCCTTTGGTAAATGCCAACCCTCCAGACTAGGCCTGAAGTGTAAAGGTCAGGATAGGTTTTCTCAAGTTTATATTCATCAGCATCACAAGAAGCTACACAGCTGGAGCTCCATTAGCAATGCTATTGTGCAAGACTGACAATAATCCAAATCATTCTCACTAACTTGCTGGCTCCATAAAAAGAGAAAAGCAAATAAAACATATTGGCAAGGGCTATACCACCTCTGGAAGAGCTGTAAGCACTGTGTGTTCCAGCTCCTGTCTGCCTGCTGCCCACACATATGACTGTTTAAGGACAGGCTGCAAGCTGCTTGCTATGGCCTGCCTAGTGGTGCATCGATTTGTGTTTGTGCCTGCACTGGCTTGCTTTCTGTTTGAATTTATGCTTCAAGGTTCCTTAGTCTGTGCTTGAGAGCTTTCATGAACTAGGAGGGAGCCCACAGCTTTATAATCCCTGAGTCCTGTGGTCCTCAGAGTCCTTAGAGCTACCTTCATCAGACCACACTCATCCTTAGAGAATCAGCATAGAGATCCAGCAAACTTCAGCACACAGTGGAAGCAGACTAGAGGAGGTAAAGCATATGATTTTAGTGTGTGCTTTCACTTTATTGACAGCAATTGCCCTTAGAGTTGCCTACAAGGTAAGCAGTAGCCTCTGAATTTCAGTGGGAAATGGGAAGTTGTATCTTCCTTTGCCTCCTTTGAAAATGGCTATCTAAAGGTTACCTTTGATGCTATAAGAAAAAGAGTCAGATGGAGAGAATTTTTTGCCAAGCTTTCTTTCTTTTTTTTTTTTTTTTTTATTTTTATTTTTTTTTTTTTTTTTTTTTATTTTTTAGCCATGGATCTACACAATCAATTATTGGTACTGATGTGTATATGTTACCAGATACTGCTTTTCATATAACACAGCCTAATCAAGTTCCACATAATGACCTTATCCGTGTCTACTGCTTTCAACTGCACTAGGCTCCTGTTCCTGTCTTCTCTCTAATCCAAGTGAGAATATATGAGACTAAGTAAGTCCTGAATTATCTTCCTTTTAATGGACCTAAATGCTAGCTGCCATTTCTGTGTTTCAAAATTTACATCTGGAAACAATAATAAAGCCACTTTGCCCATAAGTAACTTTATCCATACTACTTAGAGCTTAAAGAACATTTTCTTTGTATTCCTATTTAAATAATTTGACCAAGAGATCTCTCAGACACTGGCTGATTCACCTTGTCTTGCTTAAAGGGCACAATGTACCCTTTCAACTTCCAAATGTGATCTTTCTGTCTCTTCTGAAAAGAAGTCTCCCTTTGAAGTTACTAAGGCAAGCCAGTGGTGTTGGTTCATCTGTCTGCTTTGTCTACTTCCAGAAGACCTATTATTTATAAACTGGAACACCTACTTGATGACCATAAAGGTACAAGTTACAGGCTTGCCTACAGTGCATTTCAGCAAACCTTCTCCCATGGTATTATTACAGCAGACAAACCTGACATGCAGAAGAAATCATTTAAAAAGAATTTATGCTTGTATAACAGCAGATACACTGAATATAAAAATGAAGTTAAATATAGATATAGATGCAATAGATTTTGTAGATTATAAATTGTATTTTTATGAATAGTGCATGCCTCTCSCAAGATTTTTTTAGATAGCATATGGTAGATTTTATTTTTTTAATTTTGTGATGGGATCAAATAAGCTAAAACTCAGATAGCACTGACAGGAGGGAAATCCTATTCATATTTAACTCACTTGTTGAAAATCCAGGCATTTGTATTAACATCATAATATGTTCTCCAGTATATTGGAATTATTCAAGGAAATAAAAATACGTGTAAATTTAAAGCCAAAGTCTATATTCCTTTTTCGGTTTTGGAAAGCAATTTCTGTTTGGTAGTGGCCTTTACTCTTCAAGTGTACCTGGGCTGTGCAGTACTAATGCAGCCACTCAGCTATTGACTGACTTGAGTTAGCTCAGCTTCGCGTCTGGCCTGAAAGATGTATCTGCTGTCCCAAAACCCACAGAGGTGTACCAGTATAGATACAGAGAAATATGTAAACAGCCCTATTCTGTGTCATGGCATATCCCTTGTGAGTTAAAAATTCCACTGACTTCAAGTAAAATGAGCAAAACAGTATAAACAGAAAGATTGGGTCCTACAGCTACGGAATTAGGATAACCATGGGAGGGAGTAAGTTCCTGAACTTACATTGGGCTCAATGTGCATTGACTCCTGTGCCCTTTCTAACTACCATCCCAGCTCAATAAGAATTTTTGTCCCAGAAAAAACAACCTCTTTCCCTTTAAATACTGGTCAACTCTTGAAACCTTACCCCTCAAACCCAAATATTATCTATGATGTGTCCCAAACTCAGGGATTAAGGATAGAGAAGTTTCTAATGTGTTGATGCTTTCAAAGCAGGTTGTTCGCCCCATTTCAAAGCAGGTTGCCCAGAGAGGTTGTGGAGTTGTCTTCTCTAGAGACATTCAAAACCTGCCTGGACACGATCCTGTGCAACATGCTCTAGGTGACCCTGCTTGAACGGGGAGGGGAGAGGGGGGACGATTAGACAATCTGTTGGACTAGACAACCTACAGAGGTCCCTTCCAACCTCAACCATTCTGTGATTAGTTTACCTACACGCAGTCTAGACTTTAAATATCTCCAAGTTTCAAGCAGTAAATGCTGTCTACTAACAGTACCTTAATAGGCTGAATGCAACTGAATTGAGCACAGCTACCTAATAAAAGCTATTTATAGTGGGTACTTACGAAGTAATCACATAGATGCAGCAAGTTCTAAAAATACCCACCTCATCTATATGTATCAAAAAAACTCTAACTACATCTGCATTCACCTTCCTTGGCAAAGCCTCAGTGACTTCTAAAACACTGAAGACAGAGATGGCTCAAAAACCTGAAGAAATACTGTCCAGTTTATGTGCACTACTATTATCATGCTTACTTAGGTATAAAAAGGCTAAAAAAGTTACAGATACATTATTATAACTAAAATTATTGTAATTAAATTACATCGTGCTACAAATTAAATGTAAGAGAAAAAGATAAATCAGAAATCACAGACAATAAAAACTTGTTTCTGTCTAGTATGTTCTTTCTAGGTCTGTCTGCTTTTCTGATATAACACTAATACTTCAGAATCTCTGGGCATTTCAAAGGTGAGTTTTATACAGTAGTTATATTTTAAAAGCTAGACCAAATCTATTTACATTTTTGTCCCAGAGTTTTACTGTTTAAAATAAGCTGCAATTTTTGTCTTCTCAATTTATTGTCTGGAGTATCTGCTGACTGTCCTGGACAAGGCCTCAGAGCAACACCAGCAGCCAGCAGAGGGAGCCCATGTTTTTATCTTGGCGTTGTCTTACCGAAATCAGTACAAAACAAGATGAAGAGACATGTAAAAAACAGTATTAAATGTACAGAGCCTGTACATATAAACTCAAGTGTTGATAAGAGATGGTAGCCAAGTTACTTTTTAATTTCCAAGCATAAATCTCTTTCTCCTGTGTCTGTGTGCTTTTGGCAAAGTAATAAATAAAATCTACACCTTCCAGTAATGATCAGTAAAAATGATTTGGTGCGAACACACAAACGTATGGGAATCCATTCAACTTCTTTGCAGATCAACTTGTAGATACGGTTGGAATCTTTTAATTAATCCTTGACCTCACATGCTTTTTCCTCTGTCACTAAATTTTCAGAACTCAAAATGATGTCTTCATCCACTGCTTTATCTTCTTTACTTCACACAATACTTTAGGCTCCAGCATTACAAACATGTACATATACTTAATTTGTCCACAATAACAGTCCCAAAGAAGTTGACCAACATAAAAACAATACTTAAATACTACAGATTATCTGTGACTTTTCTAAAGAGTAGTTTGTCATTTAAATGTCTTTCTATAATCTAATTATTTTTCAAATAACTGTCATAACTCCAGTTACTCTCTGTCTGAAAGTATTATTAAAAGACACCATATTTCCCCTGTGTTATAAGTATGTTTTTTACAGAAATTCCTCTGAACAGTWGCAATTCACCTGGACAAAATTCTAAATTTGTTCTTACTTTGGCCAAGTACTGAAGTCTCTACTTCAGATGGAAAGAACAGCCTTGCACACTAGATGCAATCAAACTACCACAAAAGCCTCTATTATTTGGACAGATTGCAGTAAATCTGCTGGCAGCTATTGAACCACAGTGATATTAAGAGTTGAAATAACCTAGACAATCTCAACAGACTAGCCCAAACTTATATTCCTCAAAATAATTCAATGATAAAATGAATTTAATGTTGCATTTGATGGTGCCTCTTGGACATATATTCTCAAGAAATACAAACTGAGCACTCTTACTGCATGGAAAAAAGTTCTCTGAAGAAATGCAGTGGGAAGAACTTTGCTGACATACTGCTAGACAACTGTAAAACTGGAGTAAATTCTACACATTAAACCTCTTAAGTAAAGTATACCACAAATAAACATTTTTATCACCACAGTAATTCTGAACTTAGGATAAAGTTTTCAAAACAGTTTATTTAGTCTAACTTTGCATACTGCTTTTAAATTGTTCTCAATTTGTAATTCAATTGTCCAARTTTGGGACAGCAAAGAATATCTGTGCCTCAAATTTAACAGTTATGTCTTGAAAATGCAAATAAAGAGAAATATCCCATTCCGAAGATTTCTGAGTAAAATGAGCATAACTAAACAGTAGTATTTGTTTCAAATTCACCTGAAGATAATACTGTCCGGGCCTAAAAAGTGGACTAAAATGCTAATGTCTACATATATATGTATCCTTAGGCATAGTCTGGCAACTTATCCTAAAACTTTGGCACTGATAGAAAGGCAGATTTTACTCTCTGTTACAAATGAGTTGAGCTGCAAGTTGTTGACACAGCATAAAATTGGAAGCAAAGCAAGAGAACAGCTGAATTCTTCACAAGTAATCCACAAGCAAAACAGCATCCCTTACAAAGTCTTCATCTCTCCATCAATCATTTCAATCRTGTTCAGTTCCCAAGTTCAAAGAAAGAGTTCCTAGAATCACTACCTAAGAGACCTGACACTTCTTTCCATAACATTTTCTAAAATTCTGCATTAATCATTATTACACTTTAAATGCGTATCTGTTCTACAAATGAACATGTGGTCCCTGCAAAGTAAAACCAATAATGATTATGAGAGTGAAAAGCTAAAAAAAATTGCTTTTGACTTAGTGCTTTTGAAATCCATTCCAAGTGGTCAAACTTAAAGTAATTATTTTTCAATATAAAGCATTGCTTTCTCCTTTTTGTCATTTTCTTCCTCTCAGAATATTCCAATCTTCATCTGTTTTTACCATAGTTCACATAATTATTTTAGAGAAAAATTTAACTTCACCAAATGCTACTTTCTATACTGTTGCTGCTTCTCCTGACACATTCCAAGTGGTGTTAGACCAAAATGATTTASTTTCAATCTTCTGTTTCACCTATCTCAGGGCTCATATATGCAAAATAAGCCAACTGCAGACCAAAAATGTACATTAACATAATACTAAGTCTGGGGTTTTCATATTAGCTTTTGTTTGCCACAGTTTCCTCTTTCCTGCACATAACTTTCCAGGGTTCTGCTCCGGTGTAACAGCAACTCTAATCATAATCAATGCAAAGATACTTTTGCTTTGCAAACTTAACTATCCACATATACATAAAATATATATAAAATAACTAATATAGCAGGAGTCTAACTTAGGTGCTTTGAACCACAGCTGGAGGAGTCTTTTAATCAGCTTCAGAGAGATGCCTGGGTGATTAAATTTGGGTGGTATGAACACACTCTCCTCATCTCCTACTGTCTTCGTTAATTACTGAAGAAAAGTAGCCAAATCATCAGAAGAAAGGCCTGTGTTATTAACAGAAATAGATCCACTGGCTTCGATGAAGACATAGTGATTTTGTATTCCTGAGAATCTCACTTTTTTAGCTACTATACCAAAATGAACCTTACTCTGGATTTACAAGAGTTTAACTGTTGAACCAGGCCTATAAATTATACATTTGAACTTTTCAAACATGCTTTTAAAAAAGCAAGTCCAGCAGCAACCATGTGTTCAGAAATATTTCAGTTCTAATGACAGCAACTTCTTAATATAKTCAAACCAGCTAGCATAGACAACTGCATTAGCCATATAAAAGGTTCTAAGGTTCCCTGTGTGATCCACAAACAGAAACAGGCTTTTCCCAGCTTAGAGGCAAGGGCCAACAAGTGTCTTCTGCAGGTACCTCTTTCTTTTCAATAACAGATGAAGCTAAATGATGTATTGTTCCCCGGTTCTGTCCAAAAAAAAAAAAAAAAATACATGACATGGGTCTATGCTAACACTCCTTTTAAGGTGGGGTTTATAAATATAAAACTCTCAAATAAGTTGCCTGCCTTGAAGACAAACACACCCCAAAATAGCCGGGCTTTCCCGAAAGTCAGCTAACCAGCCTTGCCAAGGAGTAGAAGGAAAGCAACCTGATGCATGTTATAAACACGTTTATGTTATATAAGGTCCTGTTTCTGACATTCAATCCAGAAATGTATCTTTATATCTTTCAAAAGCATTTAATGTAAATACAGAGGAATTCACAGGCTATTAACACTATCAGGGCAGCATTTGTAGAAGGAAGGGCATAGGAACTTGGAAGTTGGGTGTTTCATAGATTCAGCTGGCTGAGTCTACTGCAGATACCAAGGCTTCTTGCAACTCTGCCTCCTGCAAACTCTTTGTGAGCCACGTTCCCTTCTCTTCTCTTTAAAGACCTCCCTGTGATTCCTCTACTCTGAATCTCCTTCTCCACAGAAGTGTGTCCTCACTCTCTTTTTTCAAATACCAAGGTTCCTCCAGCCACTCACTCTCATCTTCCTGTAAATATCTGCATTGCAATCACTCCTCCTTTGCTCCATACTGTTATCAGTGAGGCTCCTTCTGTCTTCAGCTCCTCAGTGGTTGTAGGCATCACCTTCCTTTTTGCCCACATTCCCACCTTCTGGTCCTTCCAGGTGTTCGTGCATCTTCTGAGCTTCCAACTCTGTGACAGTCCCTTTTCTTCACCTACAGCAGGGTAGGTGAATGATCGCCAGCCATGCAGAAGAAACAAGATTTCTTGTATATTATGTAAATGTTCTCCAGAGCATTACACCAGAGCATTAGTAGGCTCTGATGGAAGCTTTGTGCATGTGTTGAGGGTCACAGACCTCCAGTTTTTTCCTTCCTTCCCTTTGTGCCATTTTGCATTAGTATGGAACTGCATCAACTTAAAGAGTCAATAGAGTAATGGTTTACGTACCCTGAAGAGAGGAAAAAAGCAGATGAGCCACAGAAACATGGACACTTTAACATGTACTCTGATTAAGTATTGAAAAGTTTTGATGATTATTTTTGCACTGAATGATATCCAAGGAGTTTATTAAAACCTCTTAAAAATAAAATACCATTGGATATTTCCTGTTTGATTGTTCCAAAGTTCTAGCCATGAATAGCAAAAGCATTTCTATCTGAATAGTAGTAACCCCAGGATGTAAGAGATATCTAAAATTCTTTGGTCCTACTCACTAGCAAAACATTCTTTACTTTCCTCTGTCCAAAGAAATCTGTTTTTTTCATGCTTACACCTCAGAAATCAAATACAATTCTAGGGTAGTATTTACAGGAAAAAAAGGATATTATATCACATCTAAAATCTTCCAACAAATCGTTACAATTAGGTGCCTCTTTCATAGATACAGCTTTCCATTCATAGGGCAATTGATCTTAAAATGACTAAAGCAAAATCCTATTATAATCATCAAAAAAGAAAAAAAGAAAAAAATGTATTATTGGGACCTCCTTCAAACAACTACGAAACAAAGTAATCACTCATCATACAGTACCATGCAAATACACTTCAAAAAACACAGAAACCCCAGGGTGTTTGCTACACAGACACAGTGAGAGGAGGAAGGACAAAAAGAACGGGACAGAATGCTGCTAAGTGAAGAAATGACTTCATATCTGCACATGGTATGTATCAAATATTGTCTTTTACCCAGATAAGAGCGTCAATCACGACAGCATGTAGAGGACCCAGAAATACATTATACATCTACACACACACACACAAATATTCAAAGGTTTTATGTTTTAAAAGTATTAAGGAGAAAAACAAGACAGTAACCTTTGTGAACCAGAGTTAGCTTCCTCATAAATGTGGAAGTCTTGGCTTTCCATTGCACTGAATTTTTGTTGCATTAAGCGAATAATGCTTTGGGATCTTCCACACAGTCCCACTGACAAGCACCCCAGAATGTAGCACTTTCTAGACTCATGAGTATGCTGGAATGCAATTTTTTAAATGTTTGGCTCAGGCACCTGCCATTATATGGAACAACTGGCTATTGATCCCTTTGGTGGGGCGAGAAGGAAGAGTCCAGAAACTGTACAGTTCAAGAAACAGTCAAAGTGATTCATTCGCGGCAACATATCCTTCGAAAATTCACCCTTTTTTCAGTCTTTTCTGGACAAGATTTGAGCCTACCTGGCATTTGGGTTCAAATCTACTATGTGTTTTTCTGTACATGTAGAAACAGGACAAATCAGCTCATTCAGACACCTGTTGAAATGATTTACTGACAATTGGACAGCAGAGCTAAGAATACAATGTAAACACCTGGCTAGAAGTTGGATACAGATGATTTGGCCTGCCTTGCGGCCATACTCCCCTGTCTCACAGTTCTTTGGAAACAGTATTGTTGCTTTAGATAGGATTGTTTAGCGCTGCAAGTGAGACAGACTTTGAAGGTACAGTTATATATATCTTAAGAAAAAAAAAAAAAAAAAAAAAAAAAAAAAAAAAAAAAAAAAAAAAAAAAAAAAAAAAAAAAGATGAGCCAAAAGGCAAAAGCTTGTCTGTTTTCAAATACTAGTTTTTCTGACAAAAGGTATTATTCCCTCCTACCACTTAAACTCTCAGTGTTCTTCATATACCTTTACACATAGCTTACATAGCTTCCTCATTTATGCCTTTGGCTTCATGTGATATACAGACATGCAGGGATAAGGTAACAGAATAGTAAATGTTAGAGTTAGAAAAGCATCATTTGAAATACTGTTTAAAGCATGTAGTTCCAATGTTAGTGAAATATCCACTTAATACTTTTGCAGTCTGCCTGTAATTCCCTAAATGATGTCACATCCACCTCAATTCAATAAGTTTTCTTAATATAACTTATTTCCACATCTTCAGTCTAACACATTTTTTATTTCCCAAACAGAAAATTACTTAATGATCAGCTTTCACCTTCCCTCCAAACAAACATTCAGTAAATCTACATCCTAGGTATTTCCATTTTTATCTTGCTTCCCTCCCCAGTGTGTAGCTATTAAAATAAGCCTGAGTAAATCTGACTTTTCCACTAATGTTTCATCCTTCACTATCAGGTATTTTCAGAGTGAAAATAATGTTAATGTCAGAATATAATAACTATCTTCAAAATTATAATGATGGGTGAACTGGTCACTGTATGAATAGTAACAACAACAATAATGTTTTTCCATTTTTTATTTTCCTCCTGTCAACAACTTAATTGCTGAAGAACTTTTCAGGTAAACCCAAGTAAATTTCACCTGCCAAATGTCTCATCTTGCTCCCAGCATCACACGATCAGGGAACATTAGGGAAGACTGCAGCTAGGTGGCAGTGTGCCAAATAAATAAATCAATTTAAAAAGACAATTTCTTAAAAAGTGGCTCTTAAATAGCATGAAAACCTAATTAAAAACATTTTAATGTCACGTAACCCACAAAGTTACTGTGAATGGTATGCTGTGGCCATGTGGTAAATTGTGACAGGGTAATTAAGACTCCTGCACTTCTTTCTGATTCTAGGAGTGATTTATCCCTAATCACTCAACATTTCTAGTACCAGCATTTATTAACATAAAACAGAAATAGTGATATTTGCTTTGGTCTTAAGAACACTGTAGGCTTAATGAAGTGTTATAAATACATGTATTAGTTTAAGATCCTCACTGAAACATGCTAGATACATGATGTAAAAGGATGTATACATAAACAGACAGATAAATAAGGCATCATATACACATATACTTATGCTATATATACAAAAATCCTACCTAGTGATAAACCTTAAAAGGCATACACAGTCCCCCAGCACTAGCCAGAATAAAAGGACTAAACAGATGTCCAGCAAAGAAAAAAGCATCCTTCTGTACTTGCAACTGGGGATTTGCAGTACTGCTCTGCAGCACCCCARCCTAAGGACTAGTGGAGCTCCACACTTACCTAAAGCATCCTTCCAGCCTAGTGGCTTGGACATATCCAATGAAGAATTTGTTTCCCCAATGAGCAGAAAAAGAACTACCACCCTGCACAGGAGCTTCATTTTCTCTCCAGCCTAACCACAAGGTTGCACTGCCTTCTAGGTACTTACTCACCATCTGTAGACAGGAAAGGGAGAAACAAGATACATTCAGCTGTAAACTACCTTGTCTTTCCCTGCTGTGCTTTTTACTTTGGCACAGTATTGGACATGCTTTAATGCAGTAATAGCTGCTTATTTTGGTACTGTAGGATCTGTTACCATTTCTGCTTTAAACTCCATTTTGGCCGGGGCAACTGGCTGCTCATTTCAGGATGCAACATAAATTTCCATTCTCAAGTGTTTTAGCCATACCTTTTTTTAACCAATTAATCCAGTTAAGCTTATAAAAAAGGAATAGTGGCAAATATTTTGGATGCTCAATTTTCTTTTTACAGTTCTGTATCTTAAAATCAGCTTTCACATTAAGTCTAAAATCTGACATGCTGTAATTTCCAATCTGCTTAAAAGATACAGGTTTAACATATGACTAATATGTGTTCTTGTTATAACAGTCGGTATGTTTTTCGAGTGCTTGTACTTAACATATAATTCTTTTTGTTTATTAGTATGCAGTGCTTTATGAACTTGTCTTTTATTCTGATAAATCTTAGACCAGAGATTCATCACATTACACATCACCTTCCAAGCAAGGTGCCTGAACATCACATTTAACATGTTCCTAGATAGAAAGAAACACAAGAGAGCTATGCTGAAACCAGAAAGGGTTTTGCTTCCTTTCTTGATGAAAGCCAAAGTCTGTTGGAGTCTGTAGCACAGATGCCACTCCCAGTGACATCAACATTATGTTGAGATGTCAGAGCCTGCAGAAAACCTTACATCCCTGATCGCCTTTTGGAACATCAACAGCACCTCCCAGAGACATTACCAGACTAACAGATGCTTTTCCTTTTCTCTTTACAGGGAACCAGAGAACTGTGAGAAACATGAAAAGAAAATAACTGTAAAGCCTAATTTAAATCTGCAAAGGTAGGAATTATCAAATATCCATTCCTATCACATCCTTCTTTTAATCTAGTTGTCTTTTCAAAAAAAATGCATTAAGTAAAATTAAATAAAGGCACATTTAATATTTCAAAGAAAGTCGCTAGCTGAACAAACACATTCATGCAAAATAAACAAGTTCAGAGGAGGATCTTTAGTTAAACCCTTACAACTAAGTAATCTATGACTGCCTAACTTAAGATATCTTGCACAATGCTGATTAAATCTTCAACAGAAAATGAACAGGGCAAACAGCATACACTATGCCCTCTAGAACAAACAGAAAGTTTGTGTAATGGCTTCAGGTTGTATAAATACATTTCACTACAGTTATAGAAAAATATTTAGAAAAATATAGAAACATATTGATTAACTAAAATTATTCTAGTGTCTTTTGGCAAAGCATGTTAACGACTCCAATGTCGTATCTAAAAGAAACTATTTTGTGCTAAAACAAAGTAAAATATTTGCAATTTATCAAACCATTAGCATGTACCTATTCAGCACTRCATGCAACTTCTTAAAAAGCAAATAATTCAGTGAAAAAGTATTGCTGTTAAACAGTGGTATTAGGAGTAAGCCAGAGGGTTTTGACAGAATGGGCCTCCTGGACACRTAGCACAGTATATAAAAAAAAMMYCTGTGTCCTGTAGAATTTTCTCACCAACCATTTTTTCATGACAATCTATGCTTTTAAGTATTGTATTTATTAGCTCAGAATAAGCTGCTGCTTGTGGAAAGCAACCCCATGGGCCTGGATTTACAAAATATTCTAGCCTGTCTAACCAGCAAGGCAGCCGATTCCCTTCTTTATCAATGAAGCACTTGGGCTCCACTGCGACATCCTTTTGTGGCTGAGACTGCATCAAATGATGGACCTGAAGTGAGAATAGGGATTATAAAGAGAGTAGTATATAAAAGGATGTATTTTACCAAGCTTTCATTAGGCTGTCATTTCAGACTTAATTGCAAATTAGGAGACAACTGTAAATTCAGACAGCAGCAATCTTTAACTCTCTGGTGCACACCTAGTAGCCTGGTCATCAGTTTAAACAGGAATTGGGCTGAGGCTTGGTTATTAAACTGGTAGCTAGAGTCAGGTCTAAGGCTTGTACTCAGGGCAAAATTTGTTTGCACTGGGAACCGAGGGGAGAAAAAAAAGTTTTTTAAAATTGCCATCCTCACCTTTCCCTCACCAATGGTTTTAGTGTCCTTAGTTACAGAAGAGCCTCACGAAGGCCTCTTCCCACATTCACCACAACCTAAAGAGGAAACTTCTGTCGAGAAGCTGGGTGAGGCACGGCAGCTAAAGAACTGGTGGGAAGGAACCGGCATCACCGTCCGGCTCCTACCTCCGTTTCAGCGCCGAAGCGCACCCAAGCGGCAATCCCACCCGGCCAGGCGCCGCGGAGACACCTCCGACCGCCTCGGACACCCGCCTCCCGCCTCCCTCCCCGCCAACGGCCACCGGGGACGGCGCGCCCCCTCCCCCCACACCGCCCACCTCCCCGCGCCAACCGACGCTCCAAATTCAAACGGGCGGCGCGGGGGGCGGGGGGGGAGGGCGGCGAGGGGACGCTGCCTGCTGCCCGTCCCGCCGCCGTCCCGAGGCGTCCCCGGCCCCGAGGGGCCGCCGGCCCGGCAGGCGGGAGGCAGGGAAGGAGGGAGGCAGGGAGGGCGCGGAGGCGGGAAGTCTCCCCGCCCGCCGGGCCCGCGGCCGCCCCCGCCCGCCCGCTCGCTCGCTCGCTCGCTCGGCGGCGCGGGCAGGGCCCGCCGCGCTGCGGCGGGCAAGGCTGGGGCGGCGTCAGCGGGCGCGCGGTGCCGGCTCCAGGGCTTTAAAGCAGCGTGTAAGCTGAGATGCTACCACAGACAGCGGCGCGGCGGCGGCGGCCGCAGCAGCTCCCCGAGCCGAGCCGGGCGCCCGCCTTTAGCCCCCGCCGCGCCGCGGGGCGTGCGAGCGGCCGCCCCGCGGCTCCAGGCACCCCCAGGGCCCCATGGAGACGTCCCGCGCTGCCGGCGCCTTCCTCCTCCTCCTCGTCCTCCTCCTCCTCTGCCCGCGGCGGGGGGCGCGGGGCGGCGCGCAGCGCCCGCGGGGCTGCCCGGCGCCGTGCCGCTGCGAGCCGGAGGGCGTCCTGCTCCGCGTCGACTGCTCCGACCTGGGGCTCACGGCGGTACCCGCCAACCTCAGCGCCTTCACCGCCTACCTGTAAGTGGGGGCGCCCGGGGAGGGGGCAGCGCGGCGGGACGGGGACGGGCCCGGCCCCCGGCGGTGACAGCGGCCGGGCGGGGCCGGCGCCATGCGGCAGCGCCGCTTAGAAAACACCCGGCTTCAAATAAGTTCCTGATCGCTTTTTAATCAGCGGGCGGGTTGTAAAGCGTTTACGGGTGTCTGGCCGCGCCGGCGCCCGGTGCGGTGCCGGGAGGATGTCTGTGTGATGTGCCGTTTAGAGGGTAATTAAAAGCGGTTGCAACAGCAGAGCCTTGATTAGATCTGCAGGGACGTTATCTTCACCTTTACTTCCCGGGACAGGGCTTTGAACTGCGGCTGCTGATGATTTAATCTTTAACAGATCTCCCCGCGGGTGGAGGAAAGGCGATAAATAAGGCGAGCCCGCAGGAGGAGGCCGTGCGGGGCCGGCGCACAGGTGGCGGTGGCCCGCGCCGCAGCCCGAGCCTCCCGCCTTTTCTTTTCTTCRCCGATTTAACGCACTTCTTGGTAGTTACATGCCCCATAACTTGTTAATTTAATCCTTGCCCTGCATATCCAGCCTATGTTGTATCAGTTTCTGAACGTGTCTGTCCGTCCATGCGTTTGGACATGCCGTTGGCATGCTTGCTGCTATGGTTACTGTAAAGATGCTTTCAAGGGATTGCGTGTTTGTGGTACCAGAGTGGTAATTCTGAACTCAATTCTCCCTTAATACCGTACTTCAAAGAAGGACATAAGGAAACTTATGTCTAAGGAAGTGGACGAAGCTAAACTAGAAACAGCCTTCCTAAGAGAAGAACGTGCCAATACAGACAAGGTAGAAATGTAGTGCGACCAATAAAATGCAAGTATGCATTAGGAGAGAGCTTAGGTCAGTAAAAATTGCATTGGTTTAGAAAGACAATACACAACTGAAAAACTTTTTAAAATACTGTAAAAATTATTTTAAAGTAGAGCAGAGTTTTGGCCATGCACAATACAGACACAGACTTTAAGACATACGTGAAATTTGCCACTGGTTTCAGAAGCCGCAGGTGAGGATTTGGGGTGTGAGGAAGACACTTGTGGTGCTTCAGAGAGTCATAACCAGAAAAATAGGTAATGAAGTTATAAGCGTAGACTTAAAATGTATTTAACCTATGTCAAGAAGTCAGTGCCCCAAATACATGATATCTTGGAGGAATGCTAAACTGGAAAACGTTTTGGGGGCCAGAAGTTTAACTGTTCTATGAAGAAAGAGAACATAAATGTGTATGATGATGCCAAAATACCGCTGCTGTGGACTTCTGCTGCTTAAAAGCTACGTATCTCCATCTGCCTGCTCTACAGTAGGGTGGTGGTCTGGTCCACGTTTTTGTTTTTAAACCCTCTTCTTCTTTAGCGTGGGAATGTCTTTTTCTTGTGAAGAATTCAGTGCTGTTCAACAGCATACACCCTGAAGTGTAAAAATTCTCCTGCAGGATAGGACTTTTAAAGGTCCAATGCTGTATATGTGCAGTATTCCAGTCAAGTGTGTAAAAGACTGATGCGTACACATAGGCAACTACATTTACCCTTTTCCAAATGTACCAGGCTGTTGTCTTTGGATTGATTAATTATTGCCTACTTATGCAGAGCTGTAGCTCTCCATGCCCTCCTTCCATAAAGAACTGTCAAGTCTCATTTTCTTTAGATGGTTAAGTAAGCTTTAAAACATGCCAGCTTGTTAGAGGTGTTTTCCTCCTTGAGCAAGATAGTGGCCAATCAGATGCTTTCTGATACAGATATTTTTCCATATATATTTTTTTTTTCAGCAGAACAAAAATGTCTTTTTCCACAACGACAATTCTTACTTCGGAACAAGCAGGAAGTTAAGACTGTGTGCTCGTGTTAGCTCCCTTTCCATCAAAAAAAAAAAATCTCTAGTACAATCTCTTCTTGTATAGTGTACACTTCTGGCCAGTAAGTTTGTGACACTGCCTTTTTTCTATGTGTCTGTCATTCTTATCATATCTGGACAGTTTWACATAGAGTAAAGAAAGATAAGTGATTTCTTGGTGTGCACTAGAAATCATATGAGAAAATTAAGTGAAAAGTCAGTTCAAGTTTGTTTTGTTTTGGAACAGATGCAGGTAGTAGACCATGATATGTTATGGTGAACTGAATTCTGTGTGTTTTGTATGATAGTGCTCCTGCAGTAGAGCTAAATGAAATCTACAGATGGACTTGTTACACATTTCTGTATTCCCATTTAAATTCCCAGACAGCAATTCTTCCTTCCCCATCAAAAATCTTTTTTATTTATATTTAAATATATGCCATGGTGAACTATTAGACTTTCTAAGAAAAATAGAAAAGAGAATCCAGGAGTTTCCTTCTATTCCTTTTTTTCTTCATTTACTTTTAAACTGAATAACATACTCTGTGTGTGTAGTTCCTATTGACATTAATGTGAATTCCTTGTGTTGATGAAGGGCAGCATTAGCTCTCTGTTTCAAATTAAGACCATGTCACTCTCCTATCAGTGCACAGTAAAAGGAAGAAGTTGGAATCTACACGTCTTTTGCACATGGGACCCTTGTTAATTCTCAAACCACACCTGTGAATTAGTAAAGTGTTATTACCATTTACTATGATGTGGAAAATTGAGGCAAGGAATGGCTTGTTCAAAGTTAGAGGTAAGTTTATGACAAAGCTAGTAATTAAAGCCTGGATGCCTATCCTAACTCCATTCTTTAACCACAGGCTCACCCTACTTCTCCTAAATAATTACTCATTAAAAATAGTGTAAAAACAGYCAGCTCCTATTTAAGGATATTTAGTATGACAAATATTTAAAAAATCTGCTTTTCATATCTTGTGTAATAACAAAATGAAAGATAGCTCTTAAACATTTTGAGAGCCTTTGTTGCATGCCTGGATAGTACAGAAAAGTAAATTTAATTACAAATGCCAGTGCTATCTAACAGCTCAAATGTTGCATTCTTTGTGAACAAAAACCTTCAGTGATTTTGGTGGTGAGGTTAGTGTGGAATTCTAAGTGGAATATTTTCATAATGTTACCACCTTAAATTGTCATATGGGTATAAATATTACAGCATATGGTGTTACCTTTTCCTTTATAATTTATTAATGAGTTATTTTGAATTAAGTGCTATTTGCATTAAAAAGTGTGATTTGGAATGGTTCATAAATGTGCATGGTATTTGTAACATTTGGAAAAACCCTGAGTCATATGACTTTTAATTCTTTCTAAAAACAACTTGTTAAGAAGAAATTATTTTCCAAAAGTGTGATAACAGTGATTATATTATAGTAAAATCTGTGCATATGAAATAACCACATATTACAAGGTTTAAAACATTTTCTTYTTCCAGTAAATCTTGGAATTTTGGCCTTCTGCTTCATTTGTTTCCATAATAATGTATTTGATGATAATTATTCCTGCAAAGCATACTCACAGCTTTTAATGTTCTTAAGCATTAGAAAATTTTTAAGGACAGTTAAAAAAAATCCAGATTGTGTCACTTTTTTTTTTATGTTTACTTTTTGAAGGTAAAAAGTACATTTTCAGAAGTTAACAACATTTCTGAAATAAAAGTTGATTGTTTCTGTGTCAGAGGAGTACCCCAAAACATTAAGATCAACTCTTTGGGGAAAATATACGCTATTTCAGTCATTCATTCCAGTCTCACAAGGCAAACTCAGTCATGCCTACTTCTTCATCTAAGATRTGTTGAGAGGAATTGCAGGTTTTTCGAAGAGATCAAATAGCAAGGTATCCTCTTGTGAAGCAGCAAGTTTTATAAGCTTGCAATGTCCAGATCCATTGAGAGGGTGTAGGTGTTAAGTAGCTGGTAAAGTACTTGCCTTATCTTAGAAAGTACTTCTTTACATAGCTACAAACTTTATAAATCATTTTTCTTCTTTCTATTTGAAATAAATTAAATGATTGCCATTTGGTTTCAGTGAATAATCTGAATATTGTCCCAGTTAAGGATGAAGGTGAATCTAATTTAGAACTTAGTGATAAAAGCCCCCTTTTAAAAGAAAACAGGGTAAATTCCTCTCTGTCTTGGCCATAGGAGGTATATAGAAGTAAATGTGCATAGATAAATTGGAGGTGCAAAAAACTGAAGAAGTCAAAGCCCATTTAAAATACAAATGTTTGAAAGTTTTCAAAGGACTTACCTTAAATTCAAAACATAATGTAGCAACTCAAAATTTGTTCTCACAAAATGATAACTATATTTTTTTAATTGATTAAAACTGCATTTAAGAAGGGAATGTCACCCTCTCCTCCTGACAATACTATGCTGAAGAATAACTCCTTGCACTGCTGTCTAAACTGTGCTGCTCAGGAGGAAAAACCACCCTACTCATACACACTGCTTCTCTCCTTTATGGCATTTGCTCTGTGGAAACACTGCATAAAATGACAGGGAAAAGGAAGCTGTCTCTAAGCTAGCAGAATATCAGGAGCTGGCAGGGTGAAGGCACCTTCAATCTGGTTTGGTATCTGAAGTGCATAGGACAATTGGCCGGGCAGAGGGAGCCCGACTCCAGCTGAGAACGCGTGCACTGGGCTGACCTTCCCAGTCAGCATGCCAGCAGAGATTAGACTTTCCTCAAGTACTCCCTTGTTAACCCAATCTTTTCTTAAATGTCATTTGTCTTTCAAGTGCTTAAAATTGCTACCAACTTTGCAGTCTGGATTGCTTTCTCCTATTCTATGTTTGTTAGCCAAAGATAATATTTCATTCGCATGCACTACTTAATTTTTATTGATCTTTTTTTCTTTCTTTTTTGGCTGTTTTCCCTAACTTATTTCCTTGAAGTGTCCAGCAGATCTGATTCTTTTCTCTGTGAAAATCATGGTGAGTAAGGTGTGGTTCCTTTGGCTCCAAGTAGACTGACAGAGGGCAGAACATGTTGTGGTGTTTTTGACATACTAAAACAGCTTTAGGCTTCAGCTAAAGGAAAATACCATAACCTCTTTAAAAAGAATGAGATGTGATCAAAGCATGCCTACTCCTCAGGGATTTATCAATTCATGTGGCAAATCCCTGTATTCCATGCTTGGTCCTCCTTGCTGAGAAGGCCTGAGTAACTTCAGTGGAATTTTACTGATCAGGTGTGAGAAGTTTCATGTCTGGAAAAATAAATGCAGTAAGGGAGGAGTAAGTCCTGAACTGATGTTACTGTCAGCTGGTGAAGGAATGCTACCGTCTTGCCTCTTTTGATATGGGGAATTAAAAACACAAAACTAAGACAAGCAATGCACAGCTTATACTATATGATAGTAACTTATGGTATCCCCACCTTTTTTCCCAAGAAGCATGCTTTTTTTTTCTAAAAGTGTACAGGCAACAGCTTGGATTTTTTTTGAATTAGTAGCTTAGGAATGAGCATAGAAGTGGCAGCACCCTCGCAGAAATACCATCTTGGAGTATCTTTTGCCACTTAAATCAAAAAGACTCATCAGCTGCTGCTCAGAGAAGTGATTACTCAAGCTGATGAAGCACAGGCCAACTAGTGGTATAGTAGGCACAAGCAATACCTGGAACTTCATGCAGGAGTGAAATGGGATAGCCATGCAGATCACGAGAAGTTAGTACAATATGTCTCCAGCTTCTCAAAGCATTTGCTGAGACAGTGCATTCTGTATCAGCTTCCAGTTTTACTCCTTTGCTATATTTTATTATTTTTTAGCTGTGAGCATTTGGGTTTTGGAGTAGCAGCCACAACACTATGTTCCATCCCAGAAAGAAAAAGTTGCAATTTCATGTTTAGACACTGCCACAAAAAATAATTATTCTGAAGGCTAGTGTTATCGTAATAATCAGCCACTCCTAAATTAAGATTTTATTGGTAACAAATGGGCTCTTAGTTTGGGTCCAGTTGTATAATTTGGCTCTAGTCCTGCAAATACTTATTCAGATACTTAACTTTAGTGTCAGGAATGGTTCCACTGAAATCACATGTGCAAATGTTTGTAGGATTAAGGCCTTGTGTAATTTAAAAATGATTACCCCAAATATGAATTCATTTGTGTGGAATGATTTCACCAAGATGTTCTGCCACACTATCTCATTACACAGCTTGGTGAAGTATTATGCATATCATAAATCATTTAAAAGCCCGCATTTCAAAATATTTTGAAATCTGATATAAAACATACATTTAATTTGAAAAACATTGTTTTGCCACAGTATTAAGTTACTTAATTGCAATTAAGTAATTTTAAAGTCTTGTTATTAAAAATTGACAAAATATTTTGCATAGTAATACTTCAAAAAAGGTAAGTGCCTTCTTTTTGTACAGGAGATATGGCATTGTGTGCATGGAGATATAAATATATATWTTTTTTTTAATTTGCCCAAAGCCTATCAGCACAGTATAGTACAAACAAAAGAAGGTCCCACTACAAAACTTTTCTTTCCTTTGCAGACACTTGAATAGATGCTTCCATTTTTACTGAGAGTAGCTCTGATTGGTAACRTTACCAATCTTAAGCGTGTGTAAAAGTATTTACTAGACTGAGACTTAATTTGTATTGCAGTTGTTTAAAAGTTTAACCTTTTCAGTCTTCATGATGTTTTTAGTCATTGTATCATATTGCTTTTCCAATAAGAAATACGCAATAATTTGACATTACTGTTTATGAAGGTGGAGGGAGGAAAAGATGACATTTGGTATTACTACTTCTCCATTTTCTTCCTTTTCCTTTTTTTTTGTTAGTTTCTTTACATAATACTTTGTTCTGCTCTGCTTGAGGAAAAACATTATTGCACTGGTGTTGCATAGAAATAGAATTTCCCTAATCCTTGTTTCTGCAGCAGTAGGCATCTTACGATGCTAGTGGTACCGTGTCTTCTGGATCCTGTGATAATATAAATCTGGTCTAAGTGAATGAGAGAACAGATGTGAGATGATGTCAGCATTAAGGGAAGTATAGCTGCCCTGATTTGGCATTCACTGAGTTTGTAAATGAGTCTCTATGTACCTCAAGGGGAGAAGTGGGTCATAGCTGGCAAAGGAAGCAAGTAAGATAAGACAMAGCTTGCTCTCAGCCATCACAGAAAATTACCTGTTCTGAACCACCTTGATGAGTAACTTGCATTTGAGGTTTTTTTTTTTTTATCACTGATCAGTTTGGCTTAGAGGGCTGCCTCAGAAATTAAATCCTTCTGCTGTTGGTCTCACACGTGATGAGGTTTAGTTTGTATATGTGGTAGAGGATAGAACAGGTTGTCCATTGTTCAGAAGTGAAATTGAGGGAAATGAGATTCGTCCGCATGCAGCCACAGAACCCAAAGCTCTTTAAATGCCCTGATTCACAGATGTTGCCATGTTAGACCCATGAAGGAAAGAAAGGAACAAATGTAAACTGCTTCTGGGTAGAYAGTTGTAGCCAGGATCTGAGCAGCAAGACCTTTGGGTTCTATTCCAGGCTACTGTAATGAAATAATTTACAACTTTAAGCAAGTCACTCAACTTTTCTGTACTCTTACTCTATACACTTACATGAKGATTGAGATGGCTATCTACACCTGAGTTTGGCTAATTCAGTAGTGGCTGATAAATGCTGGAGATCAGTAGATTAAAAATACTTAATGAAGTGCTAATTATGACTATGACATGGTGAAATACAGTGAAATCCTAAAGGATTTTCTTCTCTTCTTAAGGATGTCTGTTTTTCAGTTTTGCTCACAGCTATCTTCACAGGCTGAACTCTGATAATGTGAGGATCTTATTGAAACAAGTAGAATCCACACAGGCACCTGAAATAATATTTGACCTGCTGACAAGAAAATACAGGTTCCATATGCTTGGTGCGATATGGAAGTATTGTCTGCACTCACGCTGAAGTTGCACAAAGAAAGGATTTGGAAAGGGGCCAAGAGAAGTGCGCGTTCAGCCCTGTGACCTGACAAGGGTCTCAGAGAATAAATTCCAATCCTGTAGTGTCCCCAGTAAAGCTTCAGTATATTGACTTTCACCTGCAACCRGTACACAAAATTACAGGGAGATCAAGAGAGGAGCAAAAAGTGCATTGTGAAGAGAGAAATGGTGTGTAACTTGGGAATCCATCTGTACTGGTCCTACAGAGCAGAGAAATGTGGATCTCATCAGGCAGCTCAACCAGTTTTTAAACCCTCAGGAGAAGTGCCTCTAATGCAAATCACAGTTTACATTCACAGGTACGTAGTTTACCCTTACTATATAGGATACAGTTATCTTGGCATGACTATTATAAGTCACATTTGTGACTGATTGGCTGCAGTAGAGAGAGTGTAACATCTAAGTATGATTATGGTGAGGTGGAGAATAGGGGTTTGTACTACTGCCACTAGATGTTTCTAAAAAATAAGTTCAAGGCACCGTGAAAAAGTAATTTAGATTAAAATAAGGGGTTCATGTGGTGTTATTTAGGTATAGCACTGAATAAAGGACAATGTGAAGCTCATGATCCTGAGAACAGCGTAAGGAAGAACTCTGAGTACCTCAGTGTATGGAGGCTACATGTCTTTACCTGTTGTAAAGAGTAGTGTGAACTGTTGAGTGCCAGGACATTACCTGTTTCTGTCCAAGCAGAAGATGTGAAAAGAATGGAARGGACAAGTATCTTGAAACATACTACCTGCCTGAAGGCCAGAGATGATGCAGAACATTGCTAAACAAGTTCTTAAAGTCATGAAATGACTGTTTTTATAATAAAATGCTTACTGAAATCAGAAAGTAAGAATAGAAAATGCCAGTGTGTAGGAACAGGTATATGTGGAAGAATTTTGAAGAGAAATTATTTTGGGAGTTATTTGGATGGGATTTTTTAGAGGGAATGGAGTAAAAAGACTCAGTGCCAGATTCATATCTGCATGTAACTGTGTATGTGTAATTTAATGAGCTTATGCCAAGAGAGACTTTAGGGGTTTGTTTGTGCTCTGCTTACTAACTACTAAGAGAACTAATGTGGTTCTGTGGTATTGGTACTGCTCAAATAAATTTAGTTTGAAAAATTTGAAAATTACAGAAAAGCATTAAGTAATATCTTTAAAATGAAGCATTTACTTCAGTTTTTCATGAATGTGCCCACTCTAACAGCTTCTTACATGTTACTGCTGTTCCAGGTGTTTGTCCCAAAACAAATAAAAGTCAAAATTGTTTTTAGAAAAAAAGGCTTTAAACATAGAGACAAGTTATCGTTATTGTGTTGTTTATGTCAGGATGTAGACTGTGCCAGGAGACTTTTGTTGTATAGTGGAGCTGTTGTCAACTATACAGACTTCCCAGCAGCTTGAGGAAAGTGGGATTTTCTTTTGTTTTTCAAAGTGTAGGGGGGTTCTTGATAGTATTCAGTGAAAACTGCGACAGATTTTTGTAGCAGATGCTTACATAGCACTGTGATACATTCATTACATTTCTTAGAGAGAGCCATCCCGCCAAATAGAGTTATGAAAATCACATTTCTCCACATATTAATGCCTCAGATGTTCTGCCTTCAGTGTCTGTCTCCAGTCAATCTATAAAGAATCCTGTAAACCTGAAGCCACATGTGGTCCGTTTTCTACGTTTATCATCAATCATGGATATAGCATCTTATAGTCATGTAGCTCTGTGTTCCTGCCTGCCTGACTGTAGGGGACTGCTGTAACAGCATYAGATTTCATAAGGAATTTGCAATATCCAGAATGACTGGATGATATTATTTACAGAGTTGTATCTCTGTGTGAGAATTATATAGGGAAACGCTGCACACACTCAACATGCTACTAGCTTATTTTTTCTGATAAGGGTTTATGAAAACTGATTATAAGCTAGTTCCAATTCTAAGACTGAAACTCCTTTTGCTTATATGGATTGAGCTCTTGGTATGTCACAATTTGTTTTATTGCAGAGGTTTCTGTTGGGTCATGGTGAGTCTAATCTAAGGGAAATTGTTCACTCTCTGCAAATGTCACCATCTGGGGAGTACACAAACAAATTTGTTTTTAATATTTGGTGAGTGAATAATTGCCTAAGTACATGATGATAGTAATTGTAAATGATATTCATTAGTGGTTTTGATTATGTCAGCATAGAGAGCTTGTGTATTAAAAGTGTTCACAGCTCTTACAAAGCAGCATTAAAGTGGCTCTTTAAAAAACATGTGCTGATCAAGATTAGACCAAATGACAATAAGCACTCTATGTGTCACAGTATGAATTTGGTAAATGGCTGACTGTCTTAGCCACAGGATAACAGAAAGACAAAAAGATAACAATACTCTTTCCCAGCAATGCATTTTTYTCTGTTCTTTCAGTCAGTAATATCACTACAAACGTTAAAGATACACAAAATACATTTCTAGCTGTAGTTTGGTGAAACAAAATCACATGTGGAATAAACCTTCTATCACTTCTCTTGCTGTAATGTGATGATTATCAGCAGGGATTCTAGCAACTATAATATTTGGTAAACATACATTTATTRGCAAGTTCAGATGTTAATCTGAATGTTCCTCTGTGCCAGCAAGTCCATCACAATGAAATGCTTTGGACTAGTACTGTCCAATATGACTCTTTAGAATAAGGCTGTCTGAAAAAAGCAGGTAGTATATTTGTACACTGTTTAATTCTCTGAGCATCTCCTGGCTTATTAACACAAACAAAAGTCTTCAAACAGTATAACAGGCAAGCTTGTAAATTAGTTCAGTTGGGGCAGTTAGAGCAGGTGTATTGTTCCTTTGTGCTTTGGGAACACGTGTTTCAAGTCTGTGTAAGCTGATCTGAAAGAAACACTTCTGGGCTACACCAGATAGGGAGGATGACACAGAAGAAATCTTTTTCTCTATTTACCGTGACACCATTATTGATAAAAATGAAATGTAAGATGGAATTTCTCAGTACAAGAAAGAGGCTTTGAAGTTGCATACTACTAAGATGATTCTGCACCGTTGTTTCAGAGCATATTATTCTTGAATAAATATTTTAACAAAGTTATGTATTATGTGTACACTTTCCACTTCTAGTTAAAAAAGACTCAAAGTTTTTGAATAGCTTGTCACATGTCAAGGAAGAATAATAAAGTAATTTAACTGAGCATAGATATTGATCTCAGCCCATAAAGATGTATGTGTGGAGAATTAAACCCCCAAAACATTCAGGCATCTAATTCAGTCTTTTCTTCTAGGTCATCATCTATCAGAATAGACAAATACAGCTCATGTGAAATTTGGATTTTTATTTCCTATTAATAATCTTCTGTTTTGTTTCATTTTTTTAATAATCTTTCTGACCAGGTTGCTGGCGTGAGACCATAAACTAATTTAAAAATTATGGTAGAGCATCCCAAGCASAAGGGAGATGCACAAAGTTTCATTAACATAATATTTTAGACACTGAATTTTGATGGATAAAAATTCTGACTAGACAAATTAAAGTACAAGTTAGGCTGTAGAGTAACATCTTGAAACATGGGACAGGGAGTGGACCTGCAATTTTTTCTAAAAGGCAATGAAATAATACTTAGGTATTATATACCATTTTAAAAAATCGTTTTGAGATATCACCATATAAGTATATCGRTGAAGTTGAGTGATATTCTAAAATGAATAAAAGATTGCTTTTATCAATTCTGTACCTCATGGTGCTCTTTCAGGATTTAACAAAGTGCAGTTTGAAAGTTATTAAGAACAATTTCCTAAGGGATATTGGAGTAGACTTTATGCTGCTTCTAAATTCTGGGCCTGGAAGAGACAGGTAGTGATACATTGCCATTTTAAAATATTTTCCATTGTCAGGTACTTAGGACAGCAACATAGCTCACAAGCAAATTAGGAAAAAACTCTAAGGCTGCTTAAGAAAAGCAGTCCTGGGAACTGCTCTACTATTCAGAATTGTCAGGCAGAGAATATAAGCATCTTCTATCAGCTTCTGAGGATATTGTCTTTATGCTGTAGTCTCTGGTCACGAGAGAGATGGTTACTTAAAGACAAGTGAGCCACGTTTGCATTGATCCTCAGCTGTGAGAAGTCACTGAAGCACTGTTCTCTTGTTCTGTTAAAAATCATTGAGATCTGGCAGAACTGTTAATTTCTTCTTATGCTGTAGTTGAAGTCATTGGCTTTTCTTGGATCTTAATAGACATACCTTATTCTTAAATTTTAACATGTAGGAGATCTGAGTAACTATAAGCTTTGCTAATTCTAAATAAAGATCTTTGGTAAAATGATTATTATACTTACTATTATCTATGTTCAAGGGAAGAAAACAAATGCATACTAGTGCAAATGCTAGTATCTGGATGCTAATAATTTCAGCTGATTCAGTGCAGATGCTTCTCACAAACTCATTAACTCTTGTGCTTAGTACAAAGTGTAAAATATATTAAGATATATAAATTAATGTAATTTTTCTCAGTATTTGAATCTTTCATTGTATCAAGGTAGAAAGGCTTTTGAAGTTCTATTACAGATTACATCTTTTCCTCAGATACAAAGGTACCTTATATTCATGAGAGTTAGGCATTACCTACTTTTGTATACAGGTGCAGATCTAACCACTTTGTATTTGAAGGAAARATAGATCATTATGTTAGTGGTGTGACACCAGGCAATCCAAATGTGGGGATTTTTACCTCCATATTATCTGCCCAATGCCTGGTCCCTCCGTAGTAACCCTGTTGTTGGCCATCTGCATCTTTCAGTGTCCATACAGCTTTTATGACCTCTGTCATTGCCATCTTTAAGCTATTAAAATAGGAAAGATATGCCTCACATCAGAAACTAAAAGCTTTTTCAGGCTTCAGTACTTACTCTTCCAGATATAGGAAGAGATTTTTCATAAGATTTTTCTAGCTATCAAATCAGAATTACAGGTTTCTTTGTCTTTTTTAAGACATTAAATGGCAAGATGAAGAACAGATACCAGATTTTTTCCTTTGAAAGTCACAGTTGGCGAAACACACATCTATTTGTGTGTACTTGTATGTGGGCTGTGAAAGAGGTTCTCACAAACATTTGGACCTTAGAATGTTTATTTTTACATCAGTTCTTATATGCTGTATCATTTAAATGTGCCTCATACTCACCTTGGCAATCTGCAAGCCTATGCATCTACAGTGATTAAAAGCAAGACTATGACCACAAGTGTATAGTAGAGAATAGCCATGTGACAGCCTGCCTAAACTTAAATCTTCAAATCACTAACCAGTTTTCTATCATGTTCCTAGGTCCATCGTCTTTTAGAAATACATATTGTCATATAAATCTGCAGTGAAAATTGAGTGGTCTTGTTATCACAGTGAACTGTGTGAGTTCTAGTAAGATRGAGCCAAGTTATTAAAGATTGTATGAATTATAATTAAAAAAATGGGGGAAGTTGGAACTGAATCATTAGGCAGACTGTGTTCTGAAGGGCAGCCTAGGAGACTGCAAAATGAATCAGTCCAAGATGACTAAATCAATACCTCATTCTAATAGTGGCCACTCCTACATACTTCAGAGAATATTTAACTGTTAGGTTGTAAGTGGAGACAAATCTTTGTAGCCCATGATATTTAATATACTTTGAATATTCTTATTCCTGAGAGCATTTTGACAGGATTCAGAAAAGGTATATACATGTCAAAATACTGTTTTCAGCCTCATGACAACAATTTTCACAGACACAAATACAGTATTTATTAATTATTTTATTTTTTATGATTAAATTTTGATAGCTTTATTTTCACAGGAAAGTTTTTGCTCATTATCATGAAGAGGATGAATATGTATAGTTTAGTGACTTTCTTTATCATTAGTTGTACATAATTTGGCACAACCACCCTATTCATCTTCTCTCTAAACTAGTCAGTCTTGATCTGGCTTTTATTTTTCCTCTTATGGTAAGGTTTTTTTTATTCCTTTAATTAAAGGGTTCTTCAAAAAAATTATTTCATGAGTTAAACCAAAAACACCTGCTGCAAATCAAATTCAATGAAAATTGAACTTGATTTTTTTTTTCAATTCTTTACCTACCACAATGAAGAAAAAATACAGTAACCCAAAATCAGCGGAGTTGCAGGGGTATGATTTAGAGCCAATTCTGGCCTTTGTTACAGTTAGTGTGTCTGAAAGGACAACTGAATGCAGATAGAGGGGACATGTTGGGTTTGATCCATGGATTATGTTGGAAAGTAGGGCATGAAATGTTACAACATGGATGATCTAGTGAAAAAAAGATCAGAAGAGAGCAGCGCAGGTTTGATTTATATGCTTTATTTTCTGATAGGTCTTAACTACCCACATTCTCTTCTGGTCCTATCAGTACAGAATGTCCTCATAGAAAAGCAGAAGAAACCAAAATGGTCTTTTCTTCAAGCCACAAAAGGTATCAGATTTAGGACTTGCGAGGTCTACAAGGAAGAACAATTTAGAAGCAAAGGTGCTCCACCAAAAGTGTACTTCCAAGGTGCCAGCATGCGTGCTGATTGCCTGCACTCCTGGCTCAAGCACAATTGCTGATTTCAGTTAGCAGGGCAGGACACCGGCAAGGGAACTTGCTTTCTACTGCTGAATTCCTTGAGTCAGAGCAGCTTGTCTTTGCTATCTGAGCTTCTAAATCCACAGAATTAGAAGAAAATGATGCTCAAAACTTTCTAGAACACCGCAGTTGGAAACTCGGAAGAAATGTAGTTCTGTATTAAGAATCACTCAGCAACAGAGACACTTTAAGATGTTCCTGTTGTGTTTTCCTCTCTTGAGCTAGTCATGTTCACCCTGCTTCTCTGGGCTTCTCCTTCAGCTGTGCTGTGTTTGTTGGGCTGTGCTCCCATGCAGATCTSTGAAATAATCCGATTTAAAAAGAAACACATTTCTGGTCTTAAAAAAATACATATCTCATTTTATTATTGATCTGTTTAGAATGTAGCCACAGAAATGGCTGAGGCAACACTGAAAGGACAGGGACAACTGATAGGAGTATAGTGAGCAGCTGAAGGGGGTGGAAGTTTCAAGCACTCTTCTACCCCTGCAGTTTGCACTGCAGAAATGAGCATACAGAGAACCTTCCATAAAGGTGGGATTTCCTCATCTTTTAGTTGTGTTCATGTGCTCATTAGCAAAAGTCTTTTGCTTTGATTAGTAGGGTGTAGTTAAATAAACATAGCATTGTGAAAATTTCATTGTAGCTGCTTGTAATAGGTACAATATAAATTCTCCAGGCTACTCCAGCTGAGTCTAGAATTCAGCAAAACTTACAAAACAAAGTGTAAAATATTCAGAGAACTGGGGTTTATTTTCAGCAGTTCAAATCGTAGTAGTAAACTAAGAAAATTTTTCACCCAAACCTATTAAAACAATCCCACAGAGCTGTTGTTCTTGATATGGTGAATCAAATAAAATTAAAGTTTGTATACCAAATAATACCTGAATTTTGACTGTGTTAAAAAAAAAACTTTTACAAAACTGGAAAAAAAATCCCCCCTCCTCCCAAATCGATGTACTGCAGGTAAAACATTTTGTCTGCCTAATGGCAAACTTCACTCAAGATGTATCTTTTGCCTGCAGACCACACAAGAACATGTTTAAGAGAGTGAAAGAAGACTCATCAAATATGGGCTTACAGTTGAAAATGTCACATTACTCTGAAAAGCTATGAAATATATAATCTGGATCAGAAAGTCAACAAATCATTGGCTGCAAGATTCTGGTGATTATTACCCTATGAAGGGTGATGCAGCTTGTGTGTATATGCTTGACATCTTTTTACAAGCAGTTTCATTTCTGCAGCAGTGTTGTGATACAGTAACAAAAATAAGCCTTAGAAAAAGTGATTGCAGCAGCAATTTCAAATATATTTGCTGTTTTTATTCCCTATGCAAAAAAGGAACTATCTCTACCAGCACCCAGCTGCCATTGTTTGTTTTGAGAATCAAGGCAAATTCTGCCTTTTGTAAGTATCCCCAACTAATGCTTAAATCAAAGRAAATGTCTGCAGCATCTGTGATTGAGGTTTTCTGTTACAGTTAAAGAAGCAAAACTGAGATAAAAATAGAGCAGTCTCCTTTAGTATGTTATCATCTCATACATCATTTTATTAAAAAATGAGTAAGACAGATATGTTTGTGTTTTAAAAAACTTAAACCTGTCTCTAATTTTATGTTTCACTTTTCTAAAATTCAGGAATGTAAAGAAACTACACACTTGGGGCATTAAAGAAAACATATCTTTATTATAATGAGTCACCTCACTGTGTTTGTGTTTGCTACAGCAGCCAGTGACTGTATTTTACATGAGATGTACTATATGACAGTGTTGATCAGAACTTATTTTAGTTATGAAGATCTGTATTTTAGCATTCTCAAGACAGTTCTGTGTTTCTTAATTATCAGATAACAACTCAACCCATTATGTTTCATAATCAGATTCTCTATATAACATGACATAGAACCATTTTCAAAGTGTTACAGGGTAAGTAGAGCTGTATTTTAAAAACTTRCTGCTTCATAGGGATTAAGGCAAGGAAATCGATATATATATTTCTGTAATAAGTGTTTCTTAAAACTGACTTTATTTGTTTTACCGTTTAGAAAACTCTGCAGGGAGTCTTAAGAGCCTAYTCAATTCATTATCATTAAATCAATAAGCAGAGCTTCTTTCTGCCTTTCTCTGGCAGGATTAATGGATTTTGGCGTGATTTGTGCATCTAACAGTGAAAGCTCTTGCTGGGTAAGCTAGCAAGCTTGACTAATTCTCAGTGGTGCTACTTCATAAACCTATTTTAAGGTTTTAACTTTGACTGAAGAGTAAAGGTAATGACTTCATGCTGTTACCTTTGAATATATGATACTCTAATACGATTATGGYTAATGAGGATAAATAAAATATTGATTATATTGTGTAGTTTATGTATGTGATTGAGTTTCTAATGGATGTGGTTTATGGGATGTTTACAATGTCCTGTAAACTGCTATTTTTGATRGATTTAAAATGAGATTCCACAAAATAGATTGATGTGCTAATATTAAAACTCCTTTATCTGTTTAAATATTTGAAATATTAAATGATACAGAAAATTAATAAACAGTATAATAAGAGTGTATAATTTGTATTTCAAAACACCTTATATTCAAATCAAAAAAAGTGAACAATAATTACTTCATTTAAAGCTGGCTTGCTCAGGAGAGCTGTTTTCACCTGTAAAGCATTCCAGTTAGTATTGAGTTTTTCACCTTTTCAGAGAACCCTARAGTCAGTTTTCAGGAAAGCTTCAAGAAAGGAGAAAAGAGAGGAAAAAATATTTTCAGCCTGCCTGACAGGACTACATAAAAAGCTCATGATCAAAGGGTCTTAAATACACGTTACTGGTGTGACAAACAACATTTTTGTCCCTTTATTAGATTTATTTTTCTTCTGAAAACTGCAGTGGCCAGTGTATAGTTTGTGAAAGAAAGCTGGCAGGGTTGTATTCTTTGATTCCTAATTAACACCTTCAGTCTCAAAAGAGAACTAACAGAAATACCATAAAATGTTGCAGCTGCATTGTTATTCCGCTTGGTTGGTTTGTTAAAAGTCGGCTGGGCATTGGCAGCTGCAATAAAGGAAAAGCTCAATGGATGTTTTGTATTGTGCCCACTGAAGTGAAAGAAGGCAACCATTTTATTTTCAGATGGGCAGCTGCATAGTGATGTTTAAATGGAGCTAAATGTGAGATTTACTGTTAATTTATAGTAATTGGTTATAAATAAAGTAGCAGTATAGCTTGGCTTTCATCTGTTAAAGCCATAGAACACAAATTGTACGGAAATGAGTTATGAAGGGTAAAAAATTAATAGTAAATACTGTAGCGGTAGAAAATGTTGCTTGAAGAAATTACTCAAAAGGAGCTGTATTCAGTTTTTATAATGCAGTAGCTACCTTGGTAGCAACTAGCTGAGCTACTCTTCAGATTGTGCTTTGAGAAATAAAGGTGCACATTGCTTTGTCTCACTATAGTGAAAATGAAAATTTTAATGCTGGGATCCAAACCAAATGCAATTCTGCCTGAAGAGCAGAGAGTTGTATCTTGGGTAGTAGAATAAAGGAGGCATTTAACTCTGGTCAGATAAATCACACTCACATTCAAAAAATGCAATTAGGGAAATATGTAAATCTAGATGTTTCATCAAATGCTAGCTAAGGGGTTACCAGTTCTTTCCTTGCACAATGACTGAACTAAAGAACTTTAGTGTCTGTGTAAGAACCATTGTCCCAGCCTCAGAGCCTGTTGGAAACAGAGTCTAGACTGGCCGTGGGAAATACCTACATATTTGACACCGGCCTGTTTCTGAGAGAAAAGGGGGTGGAATAGAAAGTATTCAGATTTTACTGTTGCATTCTAATCAGCTATGATCTGCCTAATTTGCTTTGATCAAGAAGATAAACTAATTTTCCTATAGGCTGGATAAAAGTAATTAGCAATCCAATGCTTTCATGTTTTTGAAAAGGGTAAAGAAAAGAAGGGCAAAAATTTGTAATGGTGGGAGCAAAGTACATCTTTTCGGCTCATCTGAAAGCATTGTTAGTTGAAAATAGGATGGTGCCATAGGAGAGAGGCTCTGACTAAGGTGGTTTTATGGACTGGGATGTCATTGTACATCATGATCTATAATTCTATGCAGCTAAAAGTTTCTGAAGAGTAATTTAACATGAGCTCTAGTGTATTTAGGTTCTGTTCTCTTATATGGAAAAGGCAAATCCCATGTAAAAAGTACATCTACTGTTCACTGAGGATGCTATGTTTGGTTTCCTAAGACATTTTGGTGTCTTTCTCCACAATTGCATTAGAATAATTCATTGGTTAATTGAAGTCTGGATCTATTACTACCATAAACCAAAAAGACCAGGGCTTCTAAGTCTACATGGCCAAAAYGTTGTTAAATATCCTTATCTCCTGGTTCAATTATGTAACAGTTGTGTGGTTCTATGGGCCTGAACTGAGAATATTAATCTAACATTTGCACTATGGTGTATCTCTTTTTTGGGGAGCTATTCTCTTTGGCTTCAACCAGTCTTCCCTTTAAGACAAGATGCTTTTGAAGAGAGCTCTAAGAGATTTAGGTACGCTATAAAATGATTAATATGTAGATGTGATGAAATGCCAGGGCACGATGCTGCAGTCTTTACTCAGACAAATAGTTCTCATTCAGATAATCTTACTGAAGTTCATGGGTTGCAAGATCCCTCATTTTTAATCCTTGCCTTTAAAATGAAGATTTTCTTTTTCTGTATTATTAACTATCCTCTTACTTGTTGGCTTTCAAAGAAGGTGTTTCTGTAATTTTTGATTTTTAATTACCATTAACCAGTGATCTAGTGTGCTGTCACTAGTAATGTGCTCGTTATCATAAGCAAACAGATCTTTACATTGTCCATTACACATGACTTAGAAGAAATTACTGCACTGCTTTATTCAGGTTTTACATATCACTTTCTCAAAATTGGATTACAAGGCTATAGAAGGTATTTCAGGTGAGGGCACTGTGGGTCTAACACACTTGTACATACTTTTGTACTATCCAGTAATAATGCAGAAAATAATGATGTAATCTTAAGCTGTATTAAATGAAGATTAAAAATGACATTTCCCCTAGGTTTTCCCACCTTTTGTATGAATTTAGAAGTTTAGTAAGCAGCTACAGCCAGCCTACTGAATAATCTCATCCATCTACCTTGTTATAACTTGAAAGTTATATTTGAAAAGTCAGATAATCATAAGGACTCTAGTTATCATTTGTGTTATGGTTGTATTACAGCCCGTACCCATAATCAGGATTGTGGATTCACTATGTCAGGAACAGTTAAAATACAAAGGTAGGCTCTGTAAAAGCTTTCCTAGGAAAAAAACTAGCTATTTACGATGAATGCAAAAACCATTTTATGGGGCATATGTTTTATCTCAAAGACACTTATTAAAAAATAATATCCTTTAAAGACTGCATTTGGAAAATTAATTTCCCCTGCCTGCAAGATGCATTGAATAGAATTTGGAAGGAAAAAAAAAGAGAGTAAGTTCCAATATGATATCACTCTTAAAAATGAAGTAAATAACATTTTTTTCAGTTGTTTCAGTCTCCTAAAATATGTTTGGGTTGTGAACATCTGCAGTATATATATTCTAACCCATGTGATGTCAGCTGCAAAAAAGTGATGTTAGTTTGAATGTGAGAACATAGTCATGAAAATAAAAGCTGATGGAAGAGCTATAAGGAAAAGTGGCAATTCACTGAAGTACCACTGAGAGTTGTGGTTGGCCTGGGAATATTTATGGTTTGTGCTAAACAAGGCAGCAACACCTGAAAGGTAGAGTACTGATCTGAGATTTAGGAGACCTGTACACTCTTCCCAGTTTCACAATTACTTAGTGCCACAACTAAATCAATTCATCTCTCATATCTCAGGCTCTTCAACTTCTAAATTATAGTTAACTCTTTTCTTTAGAGAGTTCCTTGAAAAGTAGTGAATAACCAAACATTACTATACAAAAATACAGGAAGCAAAAACCGGAAAGCACATAATTGCTTTAGACCAGAGAAGATATTCCTGCCTGGAAAATTCTCAGAAGCACCCCCACACACATACACATCATTCCTGTGCATGGGTGGACAGAAGTTGCTCCTCTGGTACTCGTAGGAGAAGAGACAGCAATTCTACCACAGACTTTTAAATGACGCTGTATTTTTCTATAGGATGTGAGCTAGAGTGCAGATTCCTACAGCTGTTTATTCACAAAATTGAGGAAGGACAGGTGATTGCTTTTGTCTCCCTTTCAGAACTGCATAGAAACTAGTTTTCTAAATCCTTAGGGTCTTTCAAAAACAAAACCATGATATCAGAGGATATGTGACATATCAGAGGATGTGAGGAGGAAATCACTGGTTGTAATTATGAAAGTTGTCCTTCTTTGATAGCATTCTGTTCATTACRTGGTAAAGGATTTTTAGAATAATGTTCTCGTTGCACCCTGGAAATCAATGACTCTCATGATGGAACCTTTAAATGAGTGCTTCAYAGTTCGGTGRTGTCAGTCAAGTTTCTAGTCCCAAAAGATTTGACATACATTTGAAGTCACATCTACGTAGCATTTTTTAGGAAGATGTGTGTGAGTTCTGCTCATGTTCTGAGCCATCTGGAAACCATCAGCTAAGCACAGAGCCTGAACAACTAATCTTATCAAAAGGGATGTTTCTTATCTAGAGACACCTATGAATCTGCACAGGGGAGTAACCTGCTCCATCTTATTGGACCTAGAAGAATCCAACTACAAGATAGAAATTCACATGAAACAAGGCTCCCAAAGCTCTCTTTTTCATGCAACATATCCTGAGTTTCAGAGAAAAGGGTTTTTAAAAGCTTGTAAATAATGCTACAGCCTAGCTTGCATTTGCTTTTGGTAGGGTTTTAATAATTTTTATTAAACCATCCATAATAAGTATTTTGTATTTCTAGGAAGACCTTTATATTTTTATAAAACGAAGCCCAACAACCTAGTCATTAGTCTTAGCATATACTAACAAAACTAAAAATAACTTCTCACTTGCCTGTGTAAAGGAAAGTGAATTCTTTCACTGAAGGAGAAGMTTGAGTAAACAACCCGGCATTACAGTATGCTTCAGATGTCATAAAACTGAAGTTGTACTGAAGCAGAGAGGGAATTCCTTATCTAMATGCTTACACCAGCACCCACGTGACTATTGTGCAAATGTTTTATCTTGTAATTCAATTGCTCCTGAAGTCGGCTGAGCTGGTACTCAGCTCCAGATTCAGGTGCTTATCCAAAATGCAGATGYCTAATGGGAGCAAAGTGTCTTGTTCTCCCAATAGTCAGTGGAGAGATAGTCACTGGAGAGCAATTGATCAAGGAAAGTAATTTATCTAAAGGTAAGATAAATCTTTCTAGATTTAACCGACTATATTAGCTGTATCACATAGGGGTAGTTGGCCTAGGAGCGTTAGGAGTTGAATCGCAGTCTCTGGAGCTCAGGACAATTCCTTAAGCATTGATACTTAATTCACTTGAGATGCCTTAGGGCATTCTACCTGGACTTCAGCTGTCTCTTTAAAAGGCAAAAGGTCTGTCATAGGTCATATATTTGCCAGACCCAGGTGGATGTCTTGGGTACTCTAGCATGTTTCRGATGACACTTAAGATACCTATGTTTAGCCAGTTGAATTGAGCCGCTGTTCTTTATTGCAGCAGTAATCTAGCGCTTCATTTAGATGCTCACACATCCCTGTCTTGTGCCATTTAAGATACTCCAGGTTTTCTGATATGTTCCCATGRGATGAATATCTCCCTACTTTGTGGAGTGGCAGTTTGAAGCCAGGCAGGATACCCTAGGGCATCCCAGGTAAAAAATTTGACTTAGTTTACTTTCAGTCGGCCAAGAGACCCGTAGGATAGACTCCCAAGGGGGCCAGATTTGGACTGGAAGAACCTTGCTGCCTAGACTTGTAAGATGATTCTTCAGATAGTTTTGCTCTGATTCATGCTAAGYGTGTATGATCTGTTATGCCATATTCAAGCCACGGAGAGTTTTTACATTTAAAAGCGTGAAATCCCTTCAACTGATGGCAAAAACTGGGTGGAATATTTAGATGGACAATAAGGCAGACAAAAGAAGCAGATACAAGGTGTCGGCCTCAGCCATCAATAATCTGTTGACTTAAATGAGGGTATGAAAGCGTGGTAGATTTGAGCTCATGTAGTTTTACATATCTAAATCCTTAACTAGGCTTTTCAGCAGCACAGCAGGCTTTTTTCTTTCGACTGTACTACAGGGAAGGGCAATCTTTGTGTAGTAAAGAACGATGTCTAATGAACTTCACTGATCTCCAGTTTGGATGTTCTTGCCATTCACTATGGTGAAAAGGTCTATTTGTACAGAAAATGAGATCAATCCAGATAGGGGTTATTTGACAGAGRTCTGCAATTCTTTTTTAATATGCAAAAAATAGCCAAACTGTTCCTTCAGTGGCAACTCTCTAAAATATACCTTTGTTTCTCTTCAGTGCCTGATTTCATTCTATTTCTCTTGTCTGTGATGCATAAACATTTTAACTAGATTATTTTGATAATAATAAATACTTAATACCTTTCAAAATAGCTCAGAACCTTGGCTTTGCTACYACTTATGTCATAGGATGGCAGCCTGCAGATGATGTTGTGTGTTTGTCTGTAATGAAGAATACATGGAGGAGGGAGAGAAGATTGTGGTTCCTTGAATAAAACTACTGTACATCCTTCAGATTTTCTCTGGACAGTATTTGGTATGGACTCAGTATGTCAGAAATACCAAGTTCAAATACCAAAAAATGAGAAGGGAGAGAACACAAATATTAACAGGATGTAAGATCAGCCCAAATAAAAGTGTTTGTGTGTGTGTGTGTGTGTGTGTGTGTGTGTGCGCGCGCGCGCATGCATGTGCACATGTATATCTAAGGGGCAAAGGCTGGGAGGGTTTAAAGTTTGTCTGTTTAGTTTGTTCAGAGAAAACTAAATTAATACAGTGTTGCCCTGGCAAATGAACATAAGGCAGTACTTAACATATTTTAAATTATTAAGCCTTGTAAATGTACAAAGTTTTTATAAAACACCATAAAATAAAAATGGTGAATGACGATTACTATGAAGTTCTTGTCTTTTAACAGAAAATGAACAAGAAGTCTACTGGCATCAGATTAAGCAAAAATTTGGACTGTTTCATTAGGTGAAGCAATCAGGTTGTACTTTAATCAGTTTCATTGCTATATTAAAAGAAACATACCTCTCACTCTTAAAATAGTAATGTAATTGTAAAGTTGTCAATCTGGGGTTCCTATTTGAACTGATTACACTTGATAAAAATAACAAGCCATGACAAATTGAAGGGCTAGGTTTCAGTAATTCACTAAAGAATGTCTCTACCAAGCCTTTGTGGCAAAATGTCTTGTTTGCAGGACAAATGCAGAGTTGAAATAACAACCCATGAATACCACTGGTGAAATGGCTATGTACACAAGGTGAATGCTAAAGTTTTCCCTTCTGAATGGACCTTTTAATCTAGGCATTATCTAGGCTCTGAAAAAGTCTTCAGTGGCCTTATGTACAGATTAATGGGAAAAGCTGAGACTCAGAGTTGGGCTATTTGCAGAAACAGTTTTAAAGATTTACTGATGGTTGACAAATGCCATTTAAGCTTTCAAAGCCATCAATATGCTATTGAAAGGGATTTAGAGGGAAATCCTCCCACTATAGAAGACTAGGACTTTGAAGGATCTCAGTGGAAGCCCTTGGTCTCCGCACCCCTTCAAATCTTTCACTGGCTTGCTCCAGCGTATAGAGCCCTGAAACGCGTGGCTATGGGAAAGGGGGGGGAGAAGACTCCTTTCAAAGACGTTTGTATATAACTGAATCTGCCAATCTGCTTTTGTTCACCCATGAGAATTGAATAGAACTGTTTCCAGAAAAAGTCTCTTGTGCTCATGGTCAACTTTTCAATAGGCTTTCTGCTAATAGATTTTTAATATGGGAGCTGGAAATGGTGAAATGCACATTTGAAAATTTTATTGAACTTGAAAGGTTGTCCAGAAAATACTCTGTGCCCTATAGCATTTGTTAGCAATGCTGCCATTTCCTTCTTTAACATTGGCTTTTAAAGAAAAGTAGCTTCATACATAATACATGTGACAAGACAAATCACCTGAGCTTTGAGTTTAATTATTTAAAATAATTCTCTGGGTTTTTTTTCTACAGACATTTTAAGAATTGTGTCYATGCCTTTTCTTTTTTCTTTGGTTATTTAAAGTCTTATTTTGAAACCACATGCCTCTATTAAAAAAAGTTAGAAAAGTTAGATTAGGTTAAGAAAGAGATTTTAGACTTAACATCCCATCATGCTTTTGTTAAAGGGGCTTTAATTTAGGATCAGGATGACAAAAAGCGAGCTTTGTGTCCTGTGCTCTGCCAGATCTGTAGGAATTAAGAAGAAAATTCTTAATAGCTTAATAGAACTTAACAAATGAAAAACTAGCAGAACTCTCCAGACAGCTCAGGGAAAGGATCCCTCAGAAATCTGGGATTGGTCATGTCAGCAAGAATATATTGTCTTTTTTATTCAGGAAATGTCTTTGGAGTTTGTATTTTTCAATCAAAACTAATCCCCACTTAAAAAGCACTCATGTGGTGCTTTTAATACCAGCAACGTTAATGCATGTTGAGCTATGCAGCGCCATCCTCTTCAATCTGCTGCAAATATGTGAAAAAGTCAAGATCCAAATTCTGACTCGAATGCCAAGACCATAACTGAGAGGGGACCCCTTTACCCACCTCATCCTCATGCTGCTCCACACATGGGACAGGAAAATGTAGCCAGCCTGTGTGCTGAGGTAGTTTCTTACATACTATGCAGGTAGTGTGAAATGGAGCAGGACTCAACTTCCCACTAAYTCCAAACTCACCATGAAGGGCAGACAAGGCTGACTGGATTCTGTAGAGTGTGGAAAATAGGGTAACACCTCTGTGAAAGAAATGTTTCTGCTTAGTGACTGCCTTGACTTTACATCTGTCCTGTGTTTCATTTCTGCCYGCACCATTTGCGAGCTAGCATCAGTTTTGTCACCATTTCGAGGAGCAGAGCATCAGCAGTGTGTGACAGGTACTGTCAGTGAAGTCTTGTGCAAAATGGGACCAGTGGTCCTCAGCAATGGCTGTCATGGAGGCGGTGGGCATCGCTGAATTCATTTTTGTTACTTGTCTATCATCAGACAAATTAGGCCCTGAAGAGATCTCCTGGAGTGTCACAGAGTCTAAACTTTAGTTCCAAATTGTCGATTCATCTTTGTTCAGAACGAAGCACTGCAATGCAGATTATTCTGAGTAATCCTTCCCTTTTCCTGATAGAGCTGACTAGAAAGCGGAACCTAATATGAAACAGAAATTGAACAAAGGCTATGGAAAAGAGAGGGATAAGAAAAGGGAGAAACAGACAGAACTGGCATACCGCTTTGGTAGCAGAACACCGGGAGTTAAGTATCCAAATAATTGGAGCAAGCATGACAAGCAAATATAAAAGAAAATAAAAGCTCTAACAGTGAGCAGTGTGGAAGTAAAAAAAACTGAATTAAATTCCTAACATTTTTGAACCTTCTCACTTTAAAAAAAAAGACATAATGATGATTTCGTCATTCACCTTCCTCTCTTTTATGATCCAAACCAATAGCATTTCTTCTTTTAACTTGTCAGATTTTAGAAATAATAAAATGAAAGGGCTGGAAAAGTATATAGAAATATTCCCAGTGAACCCAACTGTGTCACATGCACTACTCCGAATGGAGTGGTTTGCTGTTGCATGAATTCTACAACTGTGAAATACTATCTGTTAGGTAGATAGAGTAGAGCCTGGCTGAAGATGATCAGGGGGGTGGGATGACATCCTACTTCCATAGGAGTCACTGAAAATTTTGCTACTAACGTCAGTGGAGCCAGGTGTTTACCCCCAGGCACTATTCCTACTGCTGACATTGACTTGCTGTGTTATAAGTTGTAAGACATGTAAATAAATTGAAGGTTGATTCTTTCCAGCATTTTTATGCCATTTGGAATAGCTAAGGAAARGAAGACAAATATTAGAAAGTTTATGTGCAAAAAAAGCAGATCAGACAGGTGCAGTATAGGGAGCACACTTATTTCACATATGCATGCAGGTGCAATAGATTTGGCAGCAAAAGTTTACATTTGTTAAACATTTGTTTTAGTTACTGATGTTTTGYAATATTCCTGTATATTATCTCCAGGAAAACCTAATACTGATATTTGAAACCTGAAGCTAAGACACAGCAGTAGATTTGATTGAACAGTACTGGTTGATTACCTGTCCTGAAGAGATTTTCTATTGATAGTTGTAGCAGTCACAAGCAGTGGTGAGTCACTGGCCCATAATGAGGTTGCCAGAGTGGATTATGTAAACATTGTGAATAAAAGGAAGGAAACAGGGATCATTTGTTCTGGATCAGTCTACTACCTCCACTCAAAATCAGTATTAGTGTATTTTCTGAACAGCCCTGTTGATCTCGGTGGAAATTGTCTTGTACAGCTCTGATTCCAGTAATTCAAGTTATTGGAAAGGGAAACAATTTATCTGAAGAGAAGGCATATTTATACTAGAAGGAGCGTATCCATGTTCCCTGAAGACTGTGATGGTATAACCACATGGAAAATGTATGCCAACCCTATCCAACTCAGGCAAGAGCTGGAGATTTGTTGTTGATGTGGCAAACTAGCCCAGGCTGAATTCTGGTCCTAGAGCTGGATTGTTTACAGCTACCTTGAATATTTCAGTATTATGCCTGAGTAATAAACAAAATGAGTGCAGACCAGGTATATATTGTGTTAATGTAAGATTAAGGATCTGGGTTTTATGTATATTCCAACTATTTTATACCCTTCAAYGTGAAGGTATCACATGATAAAAGTGATTTTTGAACACTTTAGCAAAAAAATTTTACCTGAGAGAGATATGTAGAGCTACAGTATATTTCTCTTCATGAGACTCAAAATATAAATAGCTCCCGATGCTTCCTATTGCAGCAGTTTTGTGTTGAATCTGTCAGTGAAGAATCTGCCAGAAGCTGGCAGATCTGGAGGCCCTATAGCATTTCAGCAAACAAGCCCCCTCAGGCATAAAATGAAAATGTGCATATAAAAACAATTCCCCAATTACGTATGTCTGAAGATGACTTAGAATATTTGTATCCTAGTTCAAGGATTACTCTGCACTACTATTAGCCAGTGCAGCCAATGAAACAAAATAGTTTCTTTTCAGTTCTGTTGAGTTTCAAAATAGTTCTMCTTTACTTCCTTTATTCATTACTCCTCTACAGTTTTCCTTGTGGTGGCACAAACAGCAATGCAGTGAACCAACTCTGGGAACTGATGTGATTTTTTTTTTTAACTTACTGGGTTTGTTTAAACCCAGATCAGTTGCCCACCCTGGTTCAACAGCATCCTAAAAAAGGTTGCTAGACCACAAAGGAATGGGCGGTGTTGTGATGGCAGGAGATCAAGACTAATTCTTTTGGCTGCAGAGTTGGCTGAAACTGAGTATTCTGGCTCAGTTTGGTTGTCCATGCAATAGAGAAGTCTGTAAAGAATTATTTCAGTAAGCAACAACACCAAAATGGTCAAATGAATAAATCTGAGTGTAACTCTAGTGTTTATAATGTAGCATCATTTTCTCTGTTGAAACTCTCACATTACTCTTCAATGAAACAAAACACAACGGAACTATAATAAAAGCAGAAACGACATGCTAAAACCAATCATACAGCACCAATGCATAGGAAAATGGGAATCTATGAAATAGGAATAGTTAAGAAGCTAACCAAAATTTTACTGCAAACTCCTCTGAGATAAAAAGGTTAGTTAGGATCAAAGAGGTGAACTCTTGCCCCTGCCGAATGGAGGTTTTGCTATTTCCTTTAAGAGGCCAGAGTTTCACCTAGTCAAGGGTATGCCTATACATTACAGTGAACTATAGTAGGAATGCCAAGTTTATGTATAAAACAGCTGCAACATTACATCACACCCAGTAACACTGAGCAGAGATCCTAAATTGTGAAATTGGAATAGTCATAGAGCAGCATCCTGCAATACCTGGGATAATTAGCTATGCTGAGGGCACCTGACACGATAATGTAGCTTCCAGCTTTGGACCTAGTTCATTCATCTGTACCTTGGGGATCTCTCTGCTGTGCAATGGAGCATTTATATTTCCTGCTCTAAATGCAGGTGTATTGCACAGAGCTTCCAGATTTTCTGATTTACATCATCACTGTTAGAATGCCTTTGCAGTAGGTGCTGTCAAAACTTTACTCTTTGGTGCTTCAAATTTGTGCTGTGAAAGATGATTGAGGCAAATCAAGGCAAGCAGTTGGGTATTGAGCCCAATTAGCTATGTGGCCCACAACACTCAGTTGAGGAAATGTCCTTCACAGCTTTAGATCTGTATTTTGAATCCTTTTCTATACTCAGATACGTTTTGATTTCTTTTCTGCTATGGTCAAGCTGTCATATCCTGTAAAGCAAACTATTCTGTGCTTTGTAGACCCTCTTTTTTCATATGAATAATCACAAGTTAGGATCAGCTTAATTGAATTCAGGGGGGTCAAATTATAAACCTGGAGTGAAAAGGAAATTGGACCTCCCAATTCTAAACATAGAAGTGCACAGATTCATTTGGAAAAAAACATGTATTTTCCTAAATTTTTGCCATTTTTGTGTTAAAGAGATATTAAAAATAAGCAAAAYCTAGAGTTGCAGAACATATTCTGAAACTAGGAGAGATTAAGGTTTTTTTCCCAGACTTGGTCACTTCTGATATATATTTTTTCTGAAGTTAACTGTGCTGACCTTTATCAAAAATAAGATAAACAATACTTGACAAACAGGTAGTGATAGAAAAAAGAACAAACATTCTAGTCTTCTTCATAAATTGCAATAAAATTTTGTATTTTTCCTGTTGTATATTGTCTTCAGTATACAAGCAAGATAAACAGTGTATGTACTACTTGTGCAATCTATTTGTGTTACTGCAGCAGAAACAGTAATCACTGATAAAGTAAAATAATACTAATATGGTCTGTAGGCATGGGAAGAGAAGATATTCCATTCAGTGCTCTTTTAATTGCTTCTGCTGGCTTCTATGTAATAAAATATTGCTCTCCTTGTTTAAGCTTTAAAATATGTGAGTTAAGTACAGTAAATGATTGACATGCTGGAATGTTATTGTAACTTAACCTGGTAATTATTACTTATCGAAGTGAGTATTTAATGCCTAGTGARCAGTCATGAATCAGCTTTGAAAGCAGATGGATAATTCCATGGAGGGAGCATCATGCATTTGATACATAAGAAAAACAGAGAGCCAAAATCTTTGTGCCTAAAATAAAATGTCAAGTCCTTGTCAGATTAATTCAGCACTGTGTGTGTTTGATCTGATCTTTGATCTTTGCTTTCTTTTTGACCCTAATTGTTTGCTCTGCCCTGCTCCCTCTGCTGGAGTCTTGGATAAATTGAATGGCAAAATTGTTTCCTGAAAAGATTAATCATGCATGTAGTGTTTGCTTTACAAATGTTCTGCAGTCTAGATTTAAGTAAGTCTTTGATAGCTGTTTATATGACAGTAGTGCCTACTATGTTCAGGAATAATGTATGTATTTAAAATGACTGTTACAGAGTTTCTTCAGTAATAAACCAAAGTTTGCTGTCTGTGACATTGGAGAAACCCATTGATAAGTGGTATGAAGTGCAGAATTTCAGCTAAGCATTTTGTTAGTTTGTGCTGAATTCCGCCATGGCCTATCAAGCCAGGTTGCCTGGATCTTATATGCAATATTCACTGATGGGTTGTGTGTTGATACACAACAACAGACAAGAGGGGTAGGCCGAGCCATCCTGACCTTGGTGGATCACCTCTGAGGCTTCCCTAAATTCAAGGCATCAAATCCTCTCCACAGGTATTTATGTACAGTTGCAGAGATTAGATTTTCTGTAGCCAAATAGCACTGCAGGAAATCTAGTGCCACTGATGTGCAGAGGGAAGGAAAGGAAAATGGGAGGGAGGCTGTGGAAGTACCAGGTGCTTCATGGCAAAATTTTAGCTCATAGTGAGGTGCACAGGCACATATACTCTCTCTGTAGGATTTGTTCTCACGTAACTACAAAGCCTCGTTGCCTTTTGTAGGGTGCGTTTTAATACGAAGGTGATGAGTCTCTGTGGAAACAATGATCTTCAAAGTCAATAAAGAAAAATTTTCTGTCAGAAATGAGCAACAAGCCCCCCATTTTAGCTTTGTATCATTCCCATATCAAAATAAAAAAGCATAGAATGGGATCAATTGCTTATAATTTACCATTAGAAATACTATTACAAAAGATACTAAAATTTAAAATATTTAACTTAAGCATTTCATATTATGAATGTGCAGAAATATCCGTGCTATTGTCATTTGTTATTTAGTATGAAYACCTTCAGAGAGAGAATGCCTCTTACATGTAATGTTGATTATAGCTTGTTCTCCTTACTATTTCTTCCTGCAAATCTACAACTTTTTTTTTTCTCAGAAGTTTTTTTCCAAATAAAAGACTGCTTTAAAGGTTAATCATTAAGTGAAAATTCACATCTTAATGTTTTTTAAGGTCTTAATGTTTTTCTGTGGACTCCTTCAAAGAACCACAAATGCAGTTTGAAATTAGTTGTGTGAACAAACGTTACAATTTAATTATAAGGAACTGCTTACAGTGCTTGTTTATTTATACTCATTCTCTGTGCTGTGCTTCTCTGAATGGATTTATTTTAATATATGGAAATACATTACTAACAATTTGCATATTGATTTGGGAAAATCTTATCATCTCGGACCATTAGAATGAAAATATAGTTTTGTGTAGCTCTTCTGTGAAGCTATTGACAGCTTATACATCACAATTTAGAGGACTGCATTGTAAATGCCATGGACAGTCAGTATGGTCTTATGAACAGCGAACTGTACAAATTACCTTCAGTGTTTGGTTCCTCCTTGGCCTATAATCTGCTGCTTGACTGTGAGCATATCTCTTCACCATTAGGTGTCTTAGTTTCCCTTCTGTAAAAGGATGGTAATTATTCTTCCATGTATTCTTCTAGTGTATTAAGACYCTTCAATGAAAATGTGCTATAGGAATTTAGTTGTAAGAATTAGGATCTACTACTATAATACTGACAAGTAAGATCTAGCTACTTTAAGTAGCCATAGAAGATGAGGTTATATTTAATATCCACAGTGAAACGTTTACATTAATGGACAACATGCACTTAATAGCTAACACATTCCTCCCTCATACAGTGGAGTTGGTAAATAATTCTTCTAATTGCAAAACCAAGAGTTCTGTGTTAAAAGATGGACTTAGAAAGGGAACAGCTATACTGATTCTAGCCCCTTTTCATTATAATATTAGCATAGTATTGCTACATAGTGTCAAATTTTGCTATAAATAAATTAAGGAAATGATCTTAGTTAAGGAACTGGTAAGAACTCAGCATATTGAATCTGTTGTCCGCACTTCTATGCAATTGCTTTATCTTTCAAAGACTTATATAAAAATAATCATTTATACATCATACTGAGCTAAGGAAGGCCAAGAAGAAACATAATTAACAATTGTAATGGTGAAGTCTTGATCATTTGCTAAAAATCAATCAGGTCACAACTGTAAAAAATGATAGGCTACGAAATTAATTGCCTCTGATATTAGCCCTGTGATGGGTAGAAAAGTTTGTAACATTCAGTATAGTTGAAGTATAGCTTAAGATTAAATGAATGGGTTAGTGGACGCCARTGGAATTTTGTTCTCCTTTAAAAGTCTGAGTACACCATGGAAAACTGATCTTCCAAGGTGAATAGTCCCTGAAACATCTCTTGCAATAACAGCTAATAACAGGTTAGTAGCTTGGCCTCCAGACTCCTCTATTATATTTTAAAAAGTAGTTCACTTGTTTTACTGGCTTTTGTGAATTCATTATGAACTACTCATTTTTCAGAAGGTAACTGGATATTTTTTCAGCGTATGTATGCACGGACAACAAAATTGGGGCAACAGGGTGGAAACTGTTGTGTTATTTACCTTGCTGGACTCTGGCAGATGCTCAGGATTTGTCCATGTAGTCACCAACAAGAAGGAGAAAGATATGTCTAGATATGGTGCAGTTTGCAATATTTACTGTTCTTCAAAAAATAATTGCTATAAAAGTGCTTTATGATTTCATCACATGTAGGATTTCTTTCTCAAGTCATTAGAGGCACAGCCTTGTGATTGACTGGCATAGAGAATAATGAAGATATCATTAAATGAGCAGCATTGCCAATGCAGTCATTCAAGCAAATCTTTTTATCTTTTGAAAAGATAAAAGTTTAATTTGCTGATATGTTGCTTTTATAGTGAGCAATTGGAAACGGGCTGCAGGAATGCTGATGGGACAATAGATGATACATTCCTCTCTTCAAAGTAACCCATCACCTTTCCAATACATTTTATTTTCATACATGTAGGTCTGATACTATGTCTGTTTACATTAGGAATAATTTACAAACTCGTAATGTATTCTTCTGGTGCAGCTCCTGCAGTGGGGTTTCCTTGTGTTTTGATAGTGGGATATAGGAGTAGGTGTGTTATATCAACTATTAAAAGCTTTTAATCATTTAATAATTGAAAGTTTAATTGGAATTTTTATCAAAAAAACATGTAGTTATTACTGTAGTTTGTAAGACTCTACCAAGTTTGACAAGAAATGTTTGCAGTTTCAGCTGTTTTGTTTCTGCTGAGTATACAAGCACAGGCACACAAAGAAAACTGGGGGATGGACCTGGTATAAATCAGAATAGTTCCACTGAGGGTAGTTAAGGATCTAGTACCTTGATTTTAATATTTGTTTCAACATCACATTACTCCGGATGTGAAACCCATCCTTAAACCTTTCCTCTTTTCTAGTAAGAGCAAATTACTGATTGTGACAGGCTAGCACTGAAAGAGGAAATCAGAAAACCTGTTTGAAGCACTTTTGGGAAGGAAACTATTGCAGGTGCAGGACATGAGGTGTATCCACCACAATTATTACTGCTTTTAATGGTAATAGTATGTAAGCCTACAGTTCACCAGCTAGCTCTTTCTGGCTGCTAGCTGTGCTTGATCTAGCTAATAGCCATAAATCTCATTCTGGGGGCTATGTCTTGGCAATATGGTCCAAAGGCTGGCATGTTTGCTGAAACCTGCTTTTATATGTCTCTGGAGCACCATGAAGAATTTCTGCTCAGCAGCCCAAACGTTGTGCTGTGTTGTTCACATGAGATCCAGTGACTGATTGTATGGCATTACCTCTTTTTTTCTCACATCTCTGAACATCACCCCAGGAGTAGCTCTCTTTCATGGGACTTCTCTCAAAAATAAGTGCTCACCAAGATGAGCAAGAGTTGAAAAATCATATTGCTGTAGTACCGGCATGTACAGGGATTAGTCTAAATGAAACACACAAACTAATCTCAACTTCATAGCGTTTATTCTCAGTTCATAGTTCCTTCGGTGAACAAATTTGGATGAAATGCATCCATGGTGATTCTGACCCAAAACAATATTCTGAATCTAAATCTGTAAGTGCAGAATAATTACTTCTTTTGCTAGTTTCAGCAATATAAAGTGTCTAGGGGAAAATAATACTGTGTATTAAGACAATTGCAAGCTGAGGTTTTTGATTTTTTTATTTCAAAGCTTCTCATTTTTTTCAGCTTTATCAGCCAGCCTAATGAAAAGATACTAACTTTCACTACAGTAGTCTCAGTTATATTCTTAATCAAATATACCTGCAAGAATAACTCACTGCCAGCGTAAACTTCAGTGGCCTGTGCATTAGATACTAGTGTGTTAAAAACTCATCTGGACAGATGTTACTGAGCAAATCTGGAGATAATTTGTGTTTATGAGGAAACTATAAAATAATAAAAAATATACATAGGTAACAGTAATCTTGTTGCACACAAATATCATTGCACTTCATGTTACAAGAAAAGAGTAATCTGAAAAAATGAACCTATCTAACAGAATGGGATTATCTAGCTGGTACCTTCAAACAGAACTAGCAACTGCTGCAGTGTAGTTTGGGAARGAAGAGAGGTTATCTTCTAGCATGTGGTGTGGAGCACATACTTAACCATATGAATGGAGTCCCAAGGGGAGGATAGGAGACTAGAGTTCACTACTGGTAAATCTACCTCAGAGGTTTATAGATGTTAAACCTGTATTGTTGATTTCCTTATTGTGCATCAAAGCACATAATGAAAGCTAGCTGCCTTCTCCCGATCCTCTTCAGTTGTTAGAGAGAGGCTGCTCTGTGAATTGCGTATGAAAGGTGTTACCAGATGTGGCTCAGAAGTTGGGAGACAAAGGATTTTTGATACAAGCAGACAAGAACTGTCTACTATTAATAAAAATGAATATGCCGTAATGTTAGGCTTCAGGTTTTCCTGGTTATCCAGAGTACTGATTAATGCTGTTTTTGTAGAATGCCTATTTATACCTTCAGATATTTGCTTATTCAAAGAYAAATTACTCCAGTGCTACACCACAGCTGGCTTTTTAAGTCTGAGATGTCATTTAATATGCTTACAAAAAACATTAAGATATATTTAGAAATTCCTATAATTAAATGATATTGTTAAAATATCATTTGTATCTTAATATTCAGTAGAATATGATTGACTACATGAATAAATTTTTCATTTGCCAAATAATTCCATGTTTTTGTTCTTTTGCCAAAATAAATCCTTTGAGCCTTTATCAAAGTGAAAGGGTAATAACCTTCTAACTGTATGAAAGAATTAGGTAATAAGTATTACAGTAAAGAATGAATTTAATAAGTACACAGTTCTCAAATTATGCTTTGATTTTGAAGTGAATGCAGGCAAAGTTTACACAGAAGTGATTTGATAATTGTTGTAGAGTATTAACACATTTCAGTATCTGCATGAAGTATGTTTTTAAGTTACACATTTTAAAATTTAAGCAGAAGATCAAACATCAAAATTAACAATGCTTACTAAAAACGTATATTCTGTAATGTGAAACAGATTATTAGTAATAGGAACTTGATGGAGTAAAAACAGGACATCTATCCACCAAAGTATAGATAATTTATTTGTCTTGGGAGCTCTTAAGAGTTGGAAGAAATAAAATTATCCAAATACCACCCAAAGTAGCAAGAAAATAGGAGTAGCACTACAAATATGTGTGTTTCAATCATTTTTTAATTGACCACAAAATATTTGCATATAATATGCCAGTCTGTGATACTTTTATTTTAAAACCATATGTAATACTTTTCATGTAGCTGTATGAGAGTTGTATCTTTCATGCGAAATTTTATTATGCAGTCTATTTATAGTTTTATTCTGAATGCAAGTCAGTTCTGTGGAGTATGGAGATAAGAGTGGTAACCAGTGAAAAAAACATCTTAAGAGTAAAAAGGTACTATGTGGAATTCAGTCTAAAAAATAGCTTGAATGAGCTCTGACAGAGGTGATATGTCTGGTTGTTTCCTGTGCCAGGAACTACTGTGGAACCCCACCAGGAAGTGTGCTACAGAACAGGATCGCATTACATCCTTGTTTTATGGTTCATTTCACTTATTTAATGCAATTTGAGAAACAGCAAAAAAGAGCACTCTAAAAAGGAGATGTTTATTATTTGAAAATATGTCATTTCTTTGATGCAAGTGATTTGATTTGGAATACCTACTGTAATGCAGGGAACATCAATAGCACCACACAGTGGGTTGTACAACAAAAGCAAAATTTTTCCGTATTCATGAAACGTAAAGAATGATGCAGATAGTTCRTATCTGTACACTCTTGCTTGTCTGCTTCAGTGAACTAACAACGCATGACAGTACTAGATCAACAAAGAAATTATAGAAGCTTTCCTTTGCACTACAAATACATTTTAATACAGTATGATGGTTTATGAAAGGATTGTTTAGTATGCCAGCTGATTTACAGAACATGATAAAACATTCCAAAATCTTTGGAAACAAGGAACATGCAACAGYCTGTATTTGGATTGACAAAGATATTTTCATACGAAAGAAGAATGTTTAAAGTGCTAACCAGATAATGATTCATCAATTCTGGCAGAGGAACTAATTTTTGTTAATGTAGTACTTAAACATGTGTGGAATGAACAGCTGGATACCACAGTTGTTGCATGCCATATTAAGTCTCTGTCTGTTTTCTCCTACAGTGATCTCAGTATGAACAACATTACTAAGTTGCCCTCAAACTCCGTGCACAATCTCCGCTTCCTGGAAGAGCTGTAAGTATCATTGTATTCTTGATGGGCATAGTCAGCACTAGGCACATTCCTGTGTTTGTCTCTCATACTTACTGTGGGAACCAGATAAAACAGTGCAGGAAAGCTGTCAGCCTGACACTTTCGGCACATGCGGAAACACTTAGTTGAAAAAAATGATTGCTTGTGATTCTGGAAATGAACTTATGAAAGAGTTACCGTGGGGCTACAACTTCTCTAAGCAGAGACAGAGCCAAACAAATTAAAATTTTTAAACAAGGGCTGTTTAAAAGAGCTGGATTGCTTTTTGGAAATAGTTAAGCAGCAGGATATTAAAAGTTTGAATACTGGCTCATGTTTATTAAAATTGCAAGTAAAGCTATAATCAAAACCAAAACCTGCTGCCTGGTTCTGCCTATGTCAAGGACAATTGAGTCCACATTTCATAGTATCAAGGCTTCTTGTCCTAATCACTTTTAATTACTGTTTCCCTACTCTTAAATTTAGCATCCTTGAAGGCTGAGTATAAAATGCAGAATACTACAAAAAGCTTGGTTATGCTTATAAAGTACATTCACTGAGGGGAAAAAAGTATGCTGCAAAAACTAGCTAATCAAACACAACATCAAAAGAGGAATGCTAGTTTGAAGTGATGGTGACTAACCAAAAGTGAAAAGTATTGTATTTTCATGAGACCTGGATTTGGCAGTGACCCTGGTTGTAATGACCCAGGCCTAAAAGAAAATTTAGGTTCCTGAGGAGTGATAGAGACTCTGTAATTGATGCACCATAGAACTTTGGGAAAAGGCTGGCACCTGCATTTGCATGCGTACTTCTAAAAGCTGATTAGAAGAATTGGGTAGGCATGCAGCCTCTTACGAAACATGTGCTTTATAAGCTTTTATAAATAAAGGCCTCCTTTTTTATTGCAAGCTTAGCCACTAACACACCGTAAAACCCACATAAGTTACACAAAGTCATGATGCTGCCCTTCTTGCAAAGTCACAGTCTGTTTTAAGCCATGAAATGGGCAATTTAATCTCGTTTAGGTGGGTATTGCACTTCCAACTTTTGATGTCCTTACAAACACTTATTTGAATTTTGCCACCCGATCTTTCCATCTAAGAAAAACAAAAACAAACAAACCAAACCAAAAAGCCAAAAAAAAACCAACCAACCATCTGAACAAAGTCATCTTGGAAATGTAGGCAGTAGTGACACTGACTTTGAACAGCACCCCATTTGCAAGCAGATTTTCCTTTCCTGCTTTCTTTCCTCTTTTCATCTGTTTTTTTTGAGGGGGAGGGGGACTTATTTTTATTACTAGCAGATTTTGAATTCAAAATGTATTATTTCTTTAATTTGGTTATCATCATCTGTTTTGCTATTGATACAACTTTCAGCTAATACAGATAGGAATGTAACAAGGAGAGATGTTACACACCAAGTATGACAACATCAAGAGCATGTGAAGTGACTGACACCAAAAAGACTCTGAGGATTTTTGCTTGTTCATATTTGCTTGTCCGATCTCCTGTCAACTGTAGTAACACTCCTAAAACCTTCTATCCCAATGATTTTTCTCCAGCCATCCAAGAAAAAAAGAAAAGCAGAAGTCTAGGCTTTTTCTGGAATGAAATTCTGCTAATGCATCAAGCTACCTACAGTCTTTCAGCTTACAGTCCAAGTTTAGACTAGTGAGACATGTCACTCCTTGGGAGACTGTTCAGCAGTCTACTTCTGTCCGAAAATTCTGAAAATGTTCTTACTTTATTCCTGTACTGAGCCTAYATTTTTCTCCTTTAATATTAAACCATTATCCTTACAACCCTGTGTTCCAAAGTAATTCAAATCCTTCATTGCTGGTACTACCACAAAAATATTTATTATCATATTTTATTTTACACATAAAGAATCTACTCCTCCACTGTTTACACACAAGCCAGTCATTTCAATCTCATTATTTTTGATGCTTTTTCCTAAAACTCTTCCAGTTTGTATTCATTTTTCAAATAAGAGGTAGCATAGAAAAGTGAACCCTCTGGAGATGTGAGATAACTGGTTACCCATTGTATCAAAAATCTCTTCAGTGTGCAGAGCTACATAATACAAGTCAGTCTAGTATTAATTAGAAAAATTATAGACGATGGAAAGGGAATTGTTTTTTCAGTTTTGAAGTAGACTGTACAAGGCACAGTAGTTTCTATGCTCTCMTTATGCTCATTTCTGAACAGTGATTGTACATATTAAAATTATTTTGCCCATTCAGGTATTACCACATTTTCTTTCTTTCCAGCTTACCTGGGAACTCTATGTTTTGTTTATGTGGCTTAGTTAAAGGACAGTATTGTAAAATGTAACTTGGCCAATGCAGACATCATGAAARTAAGATTTTGTGAGATCTTTAGACTGAAAGCAATGTTTCCATGAAATTAAAATTCGCCTTAGAAATGTCCATGTGCTCTTTGAAACAGAACAACAGTAGGAGCTGAAAATGCATTTATAGCTTTTTTTAAAGTTGAATAAGGTGTTAGTAATCACTTGATTAAAGGCCGGGTTCAAAACCTAGTAAAGGTAAAAAATTGATCCATTGAATTTCAGTTTAGATGTTATGGCCTGGATGTGTGGATTGGCAATACTGATACATCGTTAACCCCCAAAACTAAGACTTTATTATGAAGAAAGTTAAACTARTTGTTTTGAATCCAAAGAACGCCAGATCTTTTCAGCCAACTCAGACCTTCTAGGCTGAATTCAATTCACTATTCCAGCCACATTTCTAAACCTCTGCAAGCACTATTCTTGCAATCCCGATGATCATGTCTGGRCTTTATCCTTAACCAAAGACTTTGGTCACTGAAATATGACTGCTTTAAACTGCTGTATTTCTGAAGTGTGTCTTCCTCTAGAAGCATTGAAAAACATTATGGTGCTTTGAAAATTGAGCTATTCTAGCTTCTAGCAAGTTTAGTTTTGAGGAAGATTTTTTTTTTTTCTGAAAGTGATAGGCCTTTCAGGCTTAATTTTCTCTTAAAATGAATATGATGGAACTCACAGCAAGAAAAAAAAAACTCTTTGGGAGCTTGATTATCAGAAAGTTGCTCTGCATGAACTTGTACAATAGCATTAAGTCAAATTCTTCATTATAAATTCAAAATAACTCTGCAGATATTTATCAGTATGACTGGGTCCAGGATTCAACCTCATGTAGAGTTTTTCTAGAGGTGTGTTATTTTACAATATGTTTAGAATGCCCATATTAATAGAGCAATAAATTAGAGTAATGCATTAAAAAGGGTTTTTTTAAGTATAATGAATTACCTAGACCAACACTCTTAAAAGCTAAACATTATTACAAAAAGTAATAATAAGTACAAAAGTTAAACATTATTACATTTTTTTTAACCTGCAGAATAAGACAATTTCAATTAACATCCATTTTACAAAATCAGGTAACAAATACACCCTAAACTTAATTGCATCCTACATACAGGTGCAGGAAAGTTTACTGAGACCCATGCTATTAGAAAACCTTCAAAAGGCTTACATGTATGTCCAAAGTTTTTCAGATTGCCTACTGTATTATTACAGCAGTTACTCATGCAGAAGTGCATTTAAAACTGCATTTTATTACAATCCTGAAGTGCAGAGTTACAGATACAATACAAAGCAGAGACATATTATGTGAGCCTCACCATCATTTGTATAGAAATCCCTTCACACTTCAAAAGTGGTCAAAAGGCYGCTGCATATGTGAAAATTAAGTCCTAAATTACCAGGTACAATCCATTTCCACCTGTTCTTATTTATTGTTTTCCCTTTACCTCTCTTTCTGTTTGCTCTTTCTTTCTACAAAGAGGTTTTCAAAGATACTAATGCATGTTAGGTGTTATTTTCCCCACTGACTTTGAGTGGGAGTGATCTCTTGCATCATTTATGCCTTTGAAAACTGAGAGCATTAGCTCCTTGAGTTATGCAAAATTTTTTTTGCAGATACAGGCATATTGTGGCTAGCACTGAAAACTGAGTCTACATTTTTTACTATTATACAACTCAGCAGAAAACATGAAAATGCTGCAGCCATTATCCAAAATGTACTGGAGAGAGTGGAGAATCTTAATTTATGTAAGCATGCATTGGACAGGATGCTTAAGTATCAGAATYTTTCCCAAATATTAATCTGCATAGGCTTGGAAGTGTCCAAAGCAAACAAGAAAAAATAATAAAAAAAAAAGCCCTGCAACTATCAAGCACACAAAAAAAAWTTTTTAAAGAAGCAAGTATCAACTAGTGGTCTCAAACTGTGTACGCAGACCTCCTGATCTTACTTAAGTATCAGTTTTATAGTTTTTGCACAACAGATTTTACTGGACTATTTGTGATGGAAATTGGCTTCTGCCACTTCYCTCAGCTAATGTTTCAAGAACTGTTATTGTTAAATGACTTATGGTACCATATGCAATTCCAGTGCAGCATGCAATCTGAAGCATAAGTTGTGAGTTCGATTTCTTCACATAAGTTGTGAAATTGATTTGTTCACTTCATACATTCATACATGTAGATGTGAACTGGTCATAATATACCACTGTATTTAGTATGTGGTGTTTATCAATGAGACATATCTGTCACCATCCAGGCAAACAGCCAACGACACATCATAAATTCCTTTGCTGTAAGACAGACTTGTTGATAACTCCAGGCTGTGGCTCTGCAACTTTGTTTTTCTACAGACAGAGAGGCACTGAAAATCCTTGCTGAGGGAAGTGCACCAGTCATTTTGAAGTTAACCATACTTCAGTAAAAACAATGAGAAGATATTTATCCATTTAATCAATTGGCAGGAATTATGGTAGTTTTCTCCCCTAGTCTTTGCCTACACTGTCAGTTTGATTTACTAGGAAAAAAAAAAACTCGACTGCAGCAGATTCCTACTGTACAAGATARCCATTTGTAACCTTTTCATTCACGAGAAAAGGGCCCTGATGGTTTTGGAACTATAACTGCCTATATTACTGTCATTTTTACACCACTAAACTGAGTAATAATAAAGAATTCTTCCATGTGGATGAGCCAGACTTGCAGTCTCCAAACTGCCCTTTTTGTTGTGTTATGAATAATGACGAGGACCAAAATAAAAAAAGAGAAACAGTGGAGTAAATGTCTTACTAAATTAAAGCAGCTTGCATGTCTTGTAGCATAAACAGACAATTCTTCTTGAAAAGAATTGCAAATTGCAGGGAGCAACCTGGACACTGGAACTGCTGTACACCTGTGGGCAGAGGGGGACAGGATGAGGGGAAAGGAAAGGTAAAAGCTAAGTGAAAACAGTGAGATATGCAAGTAAAAACAAGAAAGATTCTAAKAGAATATCCAAGAAATTCTGTCAGTACTGCTGCTTTAATCTTACTGTGTGTATGTTAAAAGTATATTTTCAGCTTGTAGCTTTTAAATGCTTTCTGGATCTTGTAATTTATTATCTAGCAATATTCATTAGGAACTATTTTGCAATATCAAATAAAGGCATAGGAAGAGCTTGTGATGTGTTGCGATCAATATAGATAGTGAAATTATACTTAATTAAACTAAGATGAAACAATACTTTATTAAATATGTTATATATCCATAGATCCTGAGGCAGGATTTTAATTTAAGTCATGTACATTCAGCATGCACTGCTATAGCAACTATGCAGAATTTCCTTCTCTGTCAATTGAAGTTAAGCCTGTTTGCAGACTGCTTGATTTCAGTGCAGTGATAGATGGACATTTCTGATACCTATACTGTTCTATTTTTCACTTGCTCAGAATTAGAAATAACAAATTAATCCAGTATCACATTCATATCTAATTCATAAGCACAGGAAAATGACTTCTTCTCTCGAAGTTGTTTTTTTGAATTTCCAAACAGGAGTAGCACTAATCTCTCCAGTAATTCTTTGGTATTGCTCTATTTTACTACTCAAGGAAGAATAATAACTCAGAACTTGGATCTGTACTATTTTTGTCCGTTACCCATTGCACAAGAATGACAAACAATTGACAAATTTTTCATTACTGATAGTTCGATCATGGGATATCGTATTGCAGTACACTAGCCAACTTCTGTTATCAGTGATGGTTATTATTTGTCCTCACCCTTTCTGGTGACACTGGCGCTACTAGCATGGAACCAAAACCATTATCAGAAGTGACACTTGGAAGGCCCAGCCTAGGAAATGTAAGCAATATGATCTAACATTCGTTGTTCCATCTGGCTGTAAGGCTTAAACACACATTAAGACATTTTAACAAATCTAAGATTATTCTGGGACTAGTGATTTGTGAGAGCACTCATCAAATGTGGAAATAAAGTTACTTCTTTTTACTGGTTGAGTCTTTGGAATCCACTCCTGGAAATCAGCATGAGATTTCCTGCCTAACACTGGAGTATCTCCTAGCAGTTCACTTTGCTTTCAGTCAGAAAGCAGGTACACAGCTGCATGTTTAGCAAAAGGCCACTGTTAGAGGCCTCTAGAAAGGTCCTGKCTTCTACAGTACTAAAAGCAAAACGTTTTTTTCTTAGAGCTGGCCTTGGAGAGCTTCAGAAAACAAGAGATCAGTGTTCTTTGGTAGTTGCCAGATCATCTTATCATGCCAGGAGCAGAGTGAGTTTCTCCCTTTTATAAGTGGAGATAGAAATAGTACATTTTAGACCACATCCTTAACTGACARAAATCTATGATCTGTTTTTATCAAAGCTAGCTCAAGATCAAACACACACTTTCAATCCAACTGCTTGAGGTCAGTTGGAGTTATTCCAGTTTATACCCTTTAAGAATTTGGCACATGCATTTTAAAAGGCAATTGGGCCCTAAAGCAAGAGCAGACGGTACTATATTTGAATTTCTAACTAAACTGTAAGTAGCAATAAATATAATATATAACAAAATTATGGCTTGCACACGCCCCTCTTTTTTTTTAAAAAAGCATATTTTTAAAATTTTCTTCTTTGATCTCTCCAATAATCAGAATTTTTAATGTTTCATTTGATTTGCATTTCTTATTTCTATAATGATTACACTTTTAATTAACATGACAGATTGAAATATAAAAAGATAATTAAAACCAGAATAACATTTAAATTCCTAGTCTGAAAAAGTAATTCCTCAAAAACAGTTTGAAAGATGTATGTTGATATCATCCATTAATTAATTAATTGCACGGTAATTAATCATGCATTAATTCATATGTATGTCTTGGGCCTATGGAGTAGGCCAAGAATAACCACTAATAAATACTAGATCACTTATCTCAAGTTGAGTTTTAGGTAAGTGCTTGATGAGTACCCATGTTGTCAGAATTATTTTAATATAAGAAGCAAGAACATTTTGTGTTACCTATTTCTGTATGAGTGTGTAAACTGAAGAAAATTATGATATACAGATTATATATTGGCTATATATTCATATAGTTTAAATATATGTGTATGTGTGTGTGTATCTCTAGTAAGTTTGACAGGAAACAAAAYTGAAGCAAAAGATTCAAGATCAGTAATTCTTCCTTGTGCAGATGCAATTTTTTGTGCCTAATACAAGTTATTTTAGAAGAAAAAAATTGTGTATTTTTTCCTGTTAMATTTCCGCTTTGTTCCTCCACAAATTGCTGTTTCCTTTATTAGAAATGGAGATGATAATAGTTACAGTATTGGTACTAATACTAATGGAATTACTGCTGGGAGAAGAGATAAATTATTGGCAGATACAATGCTGAGATATGATGTAGATATGAATCCTGACTCTACTGGTGTCAACACAGTTTTCTGCACAGAGATCAGTGGGACCAAGATTTAACAACATATCTTTTTGAGTTATTCAGAACTATTATGGCGGGTGGAGGGAAGGATCAAGCCTTCAGGAAAGAATTTTTAAGTTACAAAACAGAATTATCTATATATTAGCTTTACCTGAGGCATTAAAAAAAACAACCCACATTTATACAAATTTTATTGAATATTCCTAATGTTCTAGCACCAAATTCAGCAAGATTAGTACCACATAGTAGCAGACCTGTCCCAATTAGTAGGTCTTTCTTGCTGTGTCAGGCATTTTGCACATTCAGTTTCTGTTCAGAAAGGCACCATTTCTCAGAACTGTGACTCTGCAGGAGAGGTCAAAATGCATAAAAAGGATGGACAAATGAGGACTATTCAAAGGAGACACCAAACAAACCTTTTCTCTTAGCTCTAACAATAAGCCATGAATCTGACTTGTGGCACTGCAGCTATTCCAATACTGAGATTGCCAGTCAAGCTAGAGTATTGAAACATATCTTATGAACTGCTTCCATTTGAAAGAATAGAGAGAACATGCTTTTCTGTCAGCTTGCTTATTTATATCTTTTAGAAAGAAATGTGCAGTAGTACAAAAACTTAGCATGTGCTTAAGCCAAGCTTTTCCCTGTATCTTCTCAACATCAGTGGCAACTACCGGGTACTGAGGGAAGCATGGTGACCCTTCCCCATAAACTCCTCCAGCCTTCATTGAATTGGATCTTAATTTGCAAGATTAAAAAGGCAATATAGGTGAAATCTAGTCCTAAATTAATGTGGCTCCAAAAATAAAAAATCAGGAATACTATATACTTAAACTTCTCATTAAAGAGAAGTGATAGATCAGAACCTGAATTTATTTACTATAATATTCCTTCAATAATAAATCTCAGAAATGCAAGAAGTATAAATAATTTCTAAAATTTGAAATTCAAAGCTTGTCCACACGATAGAGGCCCACCATTTAGTTATGTAAGCACAAGAACAAGCTAGTTCATTCCCGCTCTCAGAAATCATTAACTAAATGCTGGAGCGTAGAGACAGATAATATGTCCATCCTTGTCGGTTCAGGGAAGGGGATATTTACCCACCCAGACTGAAATCACTACTCAAAGTCCATCCAAAGTTCAGTAAAAGTAAGTGCTGGGCAGTTTCCCTCAAGTAGCTTAACATGAAAAAAAAAAAAAAA